>NC_000078.6:26767500-27126250 GCF_000001635.26 Mus musculus
CCACTGGCAAAAGACTAGCTAGCTGGCTTTTACAACTTACCAGGACTAGAAATATCACTCTCACATGTATATGTGTAGACCCTTGTGGCCTTAGGCACACAGTGACAAACTTCAATGGTCATTTCTCTTTTTCTGTGCAGTGCATGTGTAGAGGGGTTGTATGTTTAGTGTGTGGGCATGTAAACATGTATGCATGCATGTGCATGTGTGTGTGCATCTGTGCATGTGTATGCATGTCTGTGAACTTGTGGAGCTGTGGAAGACAAAAACCAGTGTTAGATCAATCATTCTCCTTGCACATTTAGTTGATTTATTGATTTATTCTTTTATTGACTTATTCATTCGAGTAGCCTAACTATCCAATGAGTTTCAGGGATATGTCTTTCTGCATAGTCCCAACGTTATGTTTACAAGAACATACCACTGCCCCGCAATTCTTTGTAGCTTCTGAGGGCCCATGCTTAGGTCCTCATGCTTGCATAGCAAGAATTCTGCTGGCTGGGCCCTCTTGCCAGTCCTCTGAGCACTTTTATTCTCCAGTGCATATTCCCATTGGAGAGTTTGAAGAAATCCCTTTTGCAACTCTGTTCCTTTGTTGACTTCCAGTCCTAAAATATATATAACTACTCTCTAACCCAATAATCTTAGCCACAAATTCTCCTCAAAGATTATACTGAATTTTATTTCAACCCTAACATTGCAAAAATAATCTGCTAAATGCTTTCACTCATTTTATGATTTGTCCCTCAATGTATGCATTTAATTTACTTGGGGTTTGCTTTAACTAAAAAACATGAAGATGGTTTTCCCCCCTTATAGTGTGACAATTTTTTCACTATCAGTTTATAGATAATGGATGGAGTAGCATAAACATGTTCTGTCAATCACAGCAGCTTCTAATTTGGGAGAGCTCCTGGGTACCTCTGCTTGGACTGTGACTGGATGGCCATTCTTCCTTTAAGGCTTACTTGATTTTTAATTATGACTATATGCATGTGTCTCCGTCAGTATGTACACCACATGTCCAGGTGCCGATGAAGTTCACAAAGGATGTCAGGTCTCCTGGAACTGGAATTGCAGGTTGTTGTGTTCCCACTGTGGGTGCTGGGAATCCAACCCAGGTCCTCTAAAAACTAGCAAGTGTGCTTAACCATGAAGGAACCTCTTTAGTCCCATGGAATTTCTTATTTAGTATGATGAATTCTACAGCTCATTTTTTAGACTACTTGATCTCTATCCTATTACTAGAACCCACTTATTAAAAATTTTATATGACAGTGTGATTTTTAAAATATCTGCACTGACTTTAGACATTAATTTGCAAAAGACTTATCTTTTATGCCATATAAATTTACAGTTAAGAAGCAGAATCTCTATGGTCTGTTCTACCTTTTGATGTATATTTCCTGCTAAGTTCCTGTGATTTGTCAATACTTTGATACTTCTGGGTACTTTTGTTTTTCTGGTTACACAATGGTTGCTAGAAATTAAACTTAATATTATGCTGCTGAATAGTGCATTTTCTAGTTAACTGTTAGGAGAAAAGGAACTAATTCATCTTGCATGTTTCTAGAAAGATCTCTATTGTCATTCATGTCTTAATTCCTGTTGTATGATAATTTTATGGTTTTATGATAAAACGTGACTATACCAAGGCAGCTTATAAAAGAAATAATTTATATTGACTTGTGAAGTGGAAACTTTATGGGTTCTTTGGAAAGTTGTGCTGGCTGGTGTTTTGCTGGGGCACACACATGAAGGTGTGTTGTCCTGAAGTGGACACAGGTAAAAGGCTAAGGCAGACTCGTAAAGGTATGTTTGGCTAAAGCAGAAACAGGAGAAAGGATGTTCTAATAATCAAGCATGTGAAAGGACACATGATGGATCCCTTGCTAACAACACACACATATTGTCAGCCTTACCTTGTGTAGTTGAACTCTGTTGGGATTCCATAGAGAGAAAGGCACTAAAAACTTCTGGTGGTGTGCTGCAGTTTCTTGCCTCTTCCACCAACTCAGGTTGATTGGCAGAGTGATGTCAACTGAGACAGACATATGTGTTGAGGCAAGACCCATGGAGGAAGTGTGAAGTTTAGAGGGTATAAATAGGGCTTGAGGGACAATGATAGAGGCTGAGCTGGGCTTGCTTATTGAGCTAGCTGGATAATGCCTGTTGTTCTTGTATCCTTACTTACCTTTACTTCTCTGAGAGAGGCACAGACAAGAAGCTAAGTATTGTTATGTCAGGCAGATGATTCTGAGAGCCACAAAGAAGTATAACGTAATCCCACGTAACTTGAAGAGATGTGGGAAGTGCAAGAGTTTGGGCTAGAGTGTAGAGAGAGTGAAGAACATTGATGAACTTGAAGGGAAAAGGAGGACCAATATCTGGGGGAGATGAAGAGTGGGGGGCGGTGAGAGGGAAGGAGGGAGGGGAGGTTGGTTTTTGAGAAGCCTGTGGATCCTTGACTTTGCTCCCACCAAAAGGGGCCTGACTCATCCAGTTTACTCTAACACTGATGTAAACATAGATAACAACCAAGTCAAGTACTTATTCAAATTGAAGAAAGCATCGTTTCTTAGATCTCATACTGGAACATTTAAAATGATTTCAGCTCAGCTCTTTGTGCCACATCAAGGTCCTACCATGAATTTCCATTGGTGCTTCATCCTGGAGACCAAGTCCTTTACACATGGGCCTTCATGGACTTTGCAGACTCACCTACAGCTAGTAATTTTTAGCTATGGATCTAAAGTGCTGAGAAGAATCCCATGTCAATATACTGGAAACTATTTTTGTCTTTATAAATGTTTTACCAATTGCAGACATATCCATCCCACAACTGGACTCTCACCCTGGAAGGAATAATGGTAGTGATGTCTATCCTGAGAATTACTCATTCAGAGAAGATATTAGGAAACAAAGCATCCCTGTTTGGCTCTGTGCCTGGTCATATAGATTTGTAGATTTCACTAATATTCATTATACTCTCTTTCTCCCTCTCTCTCTCCCCCTCTCTCCCTCTCCCTCCCCCTCTCTCCCCCTCTCTCTCTCCCTTCCTCCCTCCCTCCCTCCCTCCCCCTCCCGCTTCCCTCTCTTTCCACATGCATTAGAAACAGTCAGCAAGGAGGTATTCTGTTCTATAGCTATCACAGCTGAGTTGAAATATATTCATTCCTAAGGGAATAGGAAGGCTAGTAACTCTGAGGAACCAAACGTAACTGATAACTTCTGAAATTTTAGTAATCACAAGGTTCCTCCCTCAAGCTATTACTGGGGTGGGAGGAGATAACTATCTGGTGGATCTGCCTGCAAGTTGAGCAGGGAGCAGCAATTGTGCAGCTTTTATGAGTCTGTGTGGATGCTGCTATCAGCTTTCATGGGATGCTTTGTCTTTGAGTCACCCATGAGCCTGTGAATGAGCCCTGTAGACCCACAGGTTGACCAACCTAGATGGGAGAACTCATTTATTCGCTCAGGTATAGGTACCCTACCCTGAATGAATACACAAGGAAAGTCATGCAACAAGAGTGTTTTTATTTATTAGTTGACTTGTCTGAACTGTGAGTTAAACATTGATTTTTTTAAAAAGTAACTTTGTCAAAGGCAGGTAGGGGAAGTCACAAATCCACAGACCACTCAGCCTTCAAGACAGTTTATTTCAAACCTGTTAAGGAGGGGGTAATTCTGCCTATAGCATGAGGTAAGATGATATCATAAAGGAGGCACTCACTTGAATAGGAAGCTAGTCTGTGTCAGTCTTTGAAATAATTTGAAAATAAACATTCCTCTCTGAGAGCAGATGGTGGTCAATTTTCTGATGCTTTTTTTTTCTGAAATAGGAAACCACACTCCCTGACCACATTTAGTTAATCTGTATATGTTTTCAACATGCTGTGCTGTGCATGAGGAAGCAGACTCCTCCCACTGTATTCATGCCCCAGCATAGGAAGAACAAAGAGCTTCCTTTCAACCACAAAGCCAGTGTAGCATACCTTCCCATATGCAGTAGAAGTGAACTTAGTTATTTGGCCAAGGAGCCTGGGATGATGTCTGTCCCTGGATAATGAGCTGTCTTGGCAAAGTGGACAGGGTCATATGGTTAAAAGGACCAAGGGAAGACAGAATTCACAGCAACTATTAAAAACTCCTGCTCTAGCCAGGAAGAATGGGTCAGCCTTGTGGAAATAAAGAGTTACAAGAGTAAGCAACTATAAGTTCCTGGTCTTCAGGAAAGCAGAATCACCTTTGGGTTCCACAGTGTCTTCTCAGCTGTCTATAACAATGTCCATAGAACTGTATCTTTTCAGCCAGGCGTGGTGGTGCATGCCTTTAATCCCAGCACTCGGGAGACAGAGGCAGGTGTATTTCTGAATTCAAGGCCAGCCTGGTCTACAAACTGAGTTCCAGGACAGCCAGGGCTATACAGAGAAACCCTGTCTAGAAAAACCAAAACCAAAACCAAAAAACAAAAACAAACAAACAAACAAACAAACAAACAAACAAGCCCTGCATCTTTTCACAGTTTTGGGGGTGGGAGTGAGGAATGAGATGGAAGCCTGGTAAGAATTGTGCCAACTTGCTAGTTGTAGATTTCTCCCTATACCTTCCAGCAGTAAACGGAGAGTTCTGACTTTTCCCTCTAAGGCCCAGGAGGCCCTACCCAAGAACCCCACCTAGAACTCCCCATCTCTACAAGTTCACACTCCAAATTCCACCACATGTAATTCTTTACTATAGAAATGCAAGTCAGAGTTTTGTCAAGTATTTTAAGTATGTACAGATATTCCACCCACTCTGACCTATTACTAGAGTACTTAGTGTGTTTGAGATCACAAATGTTTGTGTGTCCTTTTTTTACAATAGCTTCTCCTATTTCTCCATGCAGTACTTGTGCATAGTGACCATGTTACATCTGACAAGACTTATTCATTGTACTCCTAAGTGGAGAGTTCTATAATTTCTGTGCTATTTCAGAAAGGTTAATATCACATTACTTTTGTGGAAAGAACTGTACCGTTGATTGTCTCTAAGCTTGTTGTCCACTTAAATCAGTATCTATTCATCAAAACTTACTGTTCTTTATTATGGAATTTTAATGTTGGATTTTTTTTTGGCCCACTAGAAGTTGGCAGCTGATAATTCTTACTATCATCCTATCTAGAATGTTTATCTGGGAGGGCTTAACTTTTTTTTTCTTGCTTTGAGAAGAACTAGGAAAAAAATGTAATCATTCCGTGGTTTATGATAAGGAAATTAGCATTCATGTGGTCCTACTCTGATGGGAGGGAGGGAGAGGGAGAGAGAGAGAGAGAGGCAGAGAGAGTGAGAGAGAGAGAGAGAGAGAGAGAGAGAAATAGAGAAAGAAATAGAGAGAAATAGACAGAGAGAGAGAATAAGAAAAGGGAAGGAAACTCCTTCCTAACTCACGTGGTCCAAATTATACTCTCCAAAAGATATTTCCAAATTTTGTACTTGTGGACATTACCATACCTGCAACAAATCCGTTAGAAATGTAAATGAAGTCAATCATGCTAAACCAAAATGACATTTGATTAGGGTGATGTGACACTAATCCAAAGACTGGAGCCCCTATGAGAAGAGAGACCATAGACACATAGACAGACTTCTCTGCCTGCCAAGATCAACAGAGGTAGAGACTGGAGCACTGTGTTTGTGCTGTAGGGAGCACCAATGACTTCCAGCAACACGAGGTGAAAGAGACCAAGAAGGATCTGTCTTTATAGGACTCAAAGAGACTGTGATAAAGTTGGTGTCTTGACCTTAGACTTATTGACTCCAGTGTGACAGGGTAAGGCAGTACAGTTTTCCCATCTTGTATTCTTGCTGAATCCATTACCGGTTTAACTAGGATTTGATCTCCTTGATGGATAAAAATTCTATGTAAAATTATCTAACCCTCCTTTAGGAACCCAAGATCAAAATACCCCAGATTATTTATTGTAGCTTCTGTTAAACTGCTTGTTTGTACAAAATCTCCCTGTGTAGCTGCAGAGTGGTGGTTAGTATGTAGTTTGTGTCTTTAAAAACCTTTCTCTAATCTATTGGTTCTCAACTTTCCTGAAGCCGCAACCCTCTAATATAGTTCCTCATGTTGTGGTGACTCCAGCAATAAAATTAGTTTTGTTTCCACTTTATAGCTCTAATTTTGCTGCTTCTATTAATTGTAAGGTGAATACCTGTGTTTTCTAATGGTCTTAGGTAATGGTTGGGTCATTTGACACCCCACCCCAAGAAGTCATGACCCACTTGTCAAGAACTAGTACTCTCAATACTGTGGACTATAATTAGGTCCCAATCATTTGAGTGTAATCCCAGCTAGCTAGAATAAAGACGTTAATTGCCAATGAATTGTATGAGAGGTCATCTCTTTTGGGCTTCCCATAATATCAGAACCATGGGAAAACAAGTTTCTGTTATTATGTGCCATTGAGTTGGGGCAGTTTGCTACAATGGACCTGGGTGATCAATGACCTAAGGACAAGAGGCGTTTGATGAAATCACCTCCCTAATCCTACTTCATACCACCTATGAAATATATATCAAGCAGAATTGCATGTAAAAGCCACCTCCTGTTCCTCACACAGCGAGTCTGACACAAGCAGTACTCTCTTTTCTCTGAAGCCAACAACTGTGGGTATGGGGACCCTGGGTGAGAACCACAATATTCCCACTTATGGGAGAACTTCCTTTCATGGGTTTGCAACAGCCCACTCACCATCTGTGTAGATAATGGGAATAACAACAACCGCCTCTATTTTTATAAACAGGAACTTGGTAGTAAATATTCTCTACACTCTTGAATTTGTATGCTGTGTATTTGAATTGCTGGATATTTGAATTTGCATGTATTGTGCATTTGAATTGCAGTGTATTGGAATTCAAGGATGTTGTGAATTTGAATTGTTGTAGATGCGAATTTGCATGTATTGTGCATTCCCAATGGTGCTCTGTAACTAGAAGATAGGGCTCTGGTTTTATTTTTTTTTCCCCATCCTAGTTTGAGCTGAAATCATTTTGCTTTTCTGCAAATTTCATCAAGCAATTGTAAAGACACCAAGTCTTCAAAGTAATACATCTATAAGTATTTTATTAGCCGCGGAAGCATTAGATCAACTCCACACTTGTTGTAAAAATACTTAAATAAAAGCATTATGAATAGCTAAGTAGGAGAAGGCTCCAAGAAAACACTGGAAGCAATTACGTAAAAGAGTCACTCCACGAGGGCTAGGGAGATACTCTCTCTGTAAAGTGCCTTTTACAAGAGCATGAGAGCCTCTGTTAGGATCTCTAGCAACAACCCTATTACACTCATGGCAGTGGCATAAGTCTGTACTGTCAGTGGGGGCTGGGAGGAGGTGCGGGGAGCAGAGAAAAGACAATGCCAACCTAGCTGAATCAATAATCTCCATGTTTCGGAAGAAAACTTGTCTCAAAGGCAATGTGAAGAGCAGCTAAGGAGGACATCTAGTGTCAACCTTTGGAGTCCACAGGCATGTACAGACATGAAAGTGCATGCATATTCATATATGACTACATGCATAAACACATATGACATAACACACACACACACACATTCTCAGAAAGACCTAGATTATTCCATGAAAGTGCTGATGGAATTTTATGTGTACATGTTTCCTTGCATGGTGACATAACAATGCATAAGTATTTGTCTGCTTGTTTTGAGTCCTGAGGGTCTAACCAAAGGTCTTTTACTCTACCAGGCATGCACTCTACCTCTGAACTTTCCTTCTACTATTCTTGTTTGTCTCTATGGGCAGAACAAAAGACTGAATAAAAACAAACAAACAAACAAACAAACATCAACAAAGGGAGCCACAAGCCCAGGCATTCCATAGACTCTCCTCCAGGGTTTGGCCTTTTCATTCCCATCAGTTGGAGAAAAATTCCTTATCTCACAAAGGAACTACCAGCATTCAGACACTTATTTCAACTTCCCAACTATTAATTGGAATGGCCAGAATGCTGACCTGGCACTTTCTGGCTTTTAGAACCTTCTCACCACCATCTGCTTAAACCCCTGATGCTGTGGGTTTTCCTAAAAACAAAAGCCAGTGGCAAAACAAAACAAAATCAAAAGTCAAATCAAAACAAAACAAAAACAAAATGCCAGTGCCACTCTTCTTCAATTTCTAAGTATTGAGATTTATTACAAAGCCATATTGTTTCACTAATTGGTAACAAACAGTATAAATGGTCTCTGAAAGTGTAGTTTTTGTTTTATTTCTTTAGAATAAAATTTGTTCTGGATTGCTTTTTATTGATGTGATAAACAGCATGACCAAAAGTAACTTGAAGAGGAAAGAAATTATTTGGTTTATATGTCTTGTTCACAGTTCACCTTTGAGGCAACTCAGGGCAGGAACTTCAGACAGGAACTAGAGTTAAGAACGGAAGCAGAGACCATGGGAGGAAGACTGTTGGTTGACTCGCTTCTTTTTCATAACTTGTTCAGACTGCTTTCTTTTATACCCAGGACCTCCTGCTCGGTTGCCACAGTGAGCTGGGCCTTCTTACATCAATCACCAATCAATAAAAATGTCCTATAGAGTTGCCGTGGGCCAATTTTATGGAGGTTTTTCTTTCTCTTTTGAGGATTCCCACTTCGAAATCACTCTACCACGTGTCAAGTTGACACAAAACTAAACAGCACAAACAGAGACACATTAATGGATTAAACCATGTGTAGAAAAACTCTCTCTCTCTCCAGTCATTCCCATACAGAAAATATTATTCTTCTGAGTGAATGAAGAATCGGAGAAAGAGAAAATGGACAGAAGTACTGTGGGGATAGAAGGTGGCTCATGTGAAATGTCAGCACAAGTATGCAGGATCCTTCCCACAGACCATTTGCAAACAGAAGATGTTGGGAACAAGTGAAAGAAATTTATGCTAAGTACTACCATTTGTTTTCAGACTCTATTTAATCATAGGATGAAACTGAATTCAAGGTCTCACACTCTAGGGGAGTTGGGACTCCCCAATAGCTGAATAGCTTCTGATGTAGGGAAACAGTTGTCTGAGTCCACTCGTCTCAGGGACATCTTGTAAGGACACAGCTGTCTGAGTCCAGACATCTCAGGGACAATTTCTCCATCTTATTGGCAGGGTCAAGTAAGTTCATGTTCCCAGACTCAGAGGCCAACTCCCTTAATGGATGCTTCCTTGCTCAACCCCTTTATTCCAAAATATGATTGGACAATACTAAAGCCCATCCCGTTCTCCATTGCTTTATGGTTTTATCCTTTAAATATGTTGTACAACATTCCTTTGGGGTCATAGTTCAGCTCCTGGGTCTGTTCTGCATCCATGATATATTAGTAGCGGCTTGTTAAAAATAAATTTTTGTCACCTTCATTGAGTTATGTCATCTGGCATCTGAGTTATGTTGGATGTATATTGGATTAAAGTGAACGCCACAACAGAAGCCTTCATGTGAATGGACAAAGATACTAAAGAGCTTAGAATCTTTTTATGATGTTAGTCATAAGAAGACAGAAATATATTTCACAGGCTTAGAGAAATGGGTCAATGGTTAAGAGCAATTTATGCTTTTTCAGAGAATGCATGTTCAGTTCCCAACACTAACATGGTGGCTCACAGCCACCTATAACTCCAGTTTCTAGTGATCCAGTGCCCTCTTCTGGTCTCTTTGGGTATCACAAACATAGGTGGTGCACATACATACATGCAAGCAAACACACACCCAAAATACCAATACAAATAAAAGTTTATTTAACTATATGAAAACTATTTTTGTTGATCAAACCTTAGGATAGAGTGAAAGGACAAGGTATAACTTGAGAACGACCAGTTGTAATACACACAGAATGAAAGGTTATTACCAGGATATACTTTAAAAGGCAGTGGGGGGTTGGGGTGGGAGAAACACACAGTCTTTTAAAAACATGACACATCGATCAAACTCTTCCACTCAGGGCTCAGGGAGCTATTCAGATGTGGAAGTAGAAAAATTGTAAGAGCTGAAGAGGATGGATGGTACTAAGGAAACAGTATCTTCCCAATACTCCAGAGCTGATACACATAGGAACTCAAAGAGACTGTGGCAGCATATGCAGGGTCTGAACAGGTCAAAGCCAGATGGGGTCCAAGCACTGAGAAGGGGAATTGGACAAAAGTTTATCCCTAGCCAAGAAGATATCTCTAATTGACAGTCGCTCTCTTTCTGTCTCTCTCTGTCTCTCTCTGTCTCTCTGTCTCTGTCTCTCTATCTCTCTCTGTCTCTCTGTCTGTCTGTCTGTCTGCCTCTCTTACACACACACACACACACACACACACACACAAATAGTTTTCTCCAATCGAGTCTCACTGAGAGCACAAACAACACTTAAAGGTGAGCCTATGCCAGCAGGGGAATGCCAACACAAAACAAACTCAGTGATATTTGGGGGAAAGTGTGCGTGTGTGTGTGTGTGTTTGTGTGTGTGTGTGTGTGTGTGTGTGTGTGTGTGTGTGTGTGTTGTGTATGGTATATATGTGTGCTTCTCCTGCTTTTTCTTTGTTTTTGATTTTTAATTCCTTTAAAATTTTTTACCTGTTTATTTTCTAAAGAAAGAGAAAGAAGGCATGGAGTAAGAAGGGTAGGGAATATGAGAATGATCTGTGAGGACATGAGGGAGGAGAAATTGTGATCAGAATATATTTTTTAAATGTTTTTAATTATAAATTAGAAAATAAAAACGAACTCCTGACTAGTAAAAGCCCTAACATGTCACTATTCAACACCACCAAGACAGATGGGGAAACTTGAGGGTGGCCATGTCTCTTCCTATGAAAGATGGCGCTTCTTTAGTCACTCTCTGGGGAGGTAGAAGATTTGCATATTTAATACACACACACACACACACACACACACACAAACACACACACACACATGAGAAATTCAAGGCATCAGAATAAGGAAAGCATGAAAAATAATATCCAGGGCATTAAGTCTAACAGCAAAAATCTGAAAATCAACCATAAATATATCTACCAAGTACAGAATGGATTAGTAAAATGCTGGATGTTTATAACCTAGCATGACTAGTAGTGAGCACATACCTTGGTGGTGATAAGTTTGCAAAGTGTAATACTGGGCGAAATCTCCAAGAACATAGGCACCTATGCTCTTCCGAAAAGTGTGCAGAAGGACCCAGGGTGCTGCACCCAGACAATTCCTGCCCACCTGCAGCCTGATGCCTGTATTTCATAGAAGAAATTGCATTTCTTATGTAGCTTGTGGCTCCAACCAGGGCTCAGGCAGAGATATAAATTCATGTGGCACAGCACAGACTTCAGAATCGCTTGCCCTCTCCTTCAAAGTGGTTTATGTCCTGGCTCCTTCTTCCTTCAGGATTTCTCCCTGGGAGCTCTTAAATCCTCAGGCAAATAGGCCAGAAGCCAGCTCCTTCCAGTCCCAATTGCTTTGTCATGTGACTCGGGCTTGCTTCAGAGGATTTAGACACACCACAGGTAGCATATGGAGATGGAGAAATCTGCATTTTCACAGGGTGAGGCTTTGTGCAATATTTAGGTAGGCATGTTGAATCGCTGCTCTTGTTGCACAGTGGGGCTTATGCTTGTTACAAAAATGGCTTGGGTAGGGACAGGGAGGGTAGGACCCAGCCTAGCCTGTTCCAGAGCAGAGCAAGGTTGCTGCCAAGGTCACCAACTACAAGTCAGTCTAGGTACCATCTCCCTACCCATACTGCATTCACAGCATACACACCGAAGGGCTCTCTGTTTTGTTTACTATAGTCAATCAGCAAAGAGAATGTGCATCTTACTGTAAGCAAAAATGTCACTTTATCACACACAGTGGTGTGAAGATAATGTAGGGCCCTACGTTTCGACCCCTACCTTCAGCTCTGCAGCTGGGTTAGGACTGTAAAAGGAAAGAAATATCCAATGAGAGGAAGGTGTGGAATTATGCCTAAGTACTGAATTCTCTACAGCAGCTTATAAAGCAGAAAATGGGTGCTGTGTGTTGGAGGTGGGTAGAGAGATGATTTGGAGGAACTGGGGACAGTAGGGACAGTGGACAACAGTCACCCTCCAAAACACCCAGGGGCTGTCTAGGGTGGAACACTAAAGTCAAGAAGGCACTGAGTCCCTCTAGAGTTACTGGAGGAACAGTTTGCTTCCTTCAGGGCAGACCATTAATAGTGTGAGAGATTTTTCACACACTTTCTTAGGCATTATGAGATAGGGAAATGGGTAGAGGACTTTTAATATTTAAGGGTTATGTTTTAAAGCAAATTGTTTATTTAACATGAAATGCCATGTGACTTTCCTAACATAACAGCCTTCTTCTGTGTATTGCCATTATTGGGAGATTCTTTTGAGAATTATGTTGGCTCTACAATTAGAAATTAGCTTTCTCTAAATAAAAAGTACTACACATTTGTGAAAATACTTTTATATATGTATGTGTTTAGGATAAAAACTTTTCTAAGAATATCTTGTTTTGATGGAATACTAAATCCCATGAGCGCATATAATAGGGCCTAAGTGTACCCAGGAAACTCCCATCAGAATAGACAGGTATTTTCTAGAAAACCTAGAACCATGACAATATTTAGGGGTGATCTCCCCATGATCCCTGCTTGAGGATTAAGTTAGTCTGGGGGTCTCTGAAGAGTTTAGGTGCAGTGGCCACATCTCTCCAGGCTTTGTTTGTTGTGACTTCCTTTCATGACCTCAGAGGGGAGAGAGTATCTTGTGACTTCTAGAGTGTAAAGTGTGGATGAAGGTGCTATATGGCCCTCTTACACACACATGCCCCTGCAAGCAGTCTCCATGGTGACCTTCCTGAAGTGTAGCTTGGGAATGAGCTGTCTTGAGCAGAATACTCCCTCCCCAACCAACCCCCTCCCTACCTCACTACCATCCACTCTCACCCTTCCCACCCTCTCTCCCTACGCCCATGCTTCAATGTTGTATTGTTCTTCCTTCTGGACTGGGGCCTTCCCTACAGGAGAGAGCCTCATTGAGACACAGGAAATAAACAAGAGTTGCAAGGCTCCAGCAAAGAAAATACAACTTACAAGTCTCGGGAAGAACCTGAAACATACAGGATGCACAGTTTGCCCCATACGCACAGGGTTATGGGGACAATTGTGGAGGACAGGATGCTTTCTTGCTAGTTGAGCTCATTTGATGGCCACATATGCAATGCTGCCTGCAAATTGTAGAGGAAACCCCAGAGCTGCAGACACAGTAAGAGTTATCTATCTATCTATCTATCTATCTATCTATCTATCTATCTATCTATCTATCTATCTATCTATTTTGGCTATACTTCCTCCAAGACACCCATGCTCTGTAAGTACTTTGGTTTGTTTACAACTTCCCAGGTAAAGAAACAGAATATCTATGTAGAGGTATACTGCTCTTGGAGTCACTTGGGCCAAAGTTTGCTTTTGAACTAAAGTTAAGTTAAATTTTTATCAAGTCCTCGTAGTGCTATCTGAGAATGTGTAGCTTGTTCTTATGCATAAAAGGCACAGACATATGTGAATAGAGTCAAACCCACAACCCAGATTAGTTTATTCAGAGTCCTTGTATGTGGTCTGTGAGCCTGGGTACTGCAGGCCTTGGCCAGTGCATAGAGTTTACAGGCTAGTCTGTGCCAGTCATTCACCAGGCTGAGTTCTCACTAACTGTGTTTATCTGATCAAGTGCCTCAGGCTCTCTCTTTTCACTTGCCTTAGATTTTCTTGCATATGAAGTGAGGTTGTGATCACAGGCTATAATCATGTGCAGGCCTCATGTTTGTGGCAAGCAAGATTGACAAACAAGTTCCCCTGTCCTAAATTTAGAGAGAGGTATTCCACTTGATCAAGGTTAGGGTATAGTTTTCTAAACCCTGGGTTCACCTGCACACTTCCAAGTGAACATACAATTGTGTCTGTGGCCTCCCTCACCCATCCCTGACTATCCTGCCATGCAGCTATACTGCTTTTGTTCTTCCACTCTCTTCCAAGTACTTTCCTATTCAAGACAACCACTTTCTGCACCTCCCTGCATGCCTCCTCTCGCTCAGATCCTGAAGTCCCTTCCTGCTTGTTCCTATTGCCTCTCCATGCAGCTTCTGTTGGGAGAAGAGGCAGCATCGTGGGCTGCCATGAGCTCAGTGAGGCATCTGTCTTGCTCCACCACAGATGGCTTGGCACCTGTTTCTGCAGAACTTCCTTTCCCAGAACAGCTGGCCTTTGCCATCTTTCTCAGCCCACAGCCATCCAACTGTTCATCCGCACTGGTGACCAGCCTGAGGCATGCTGCCTTGGAGTTGAAGGTGCTCTCTGTTCAGTGTTTTGTGGTCTAAGTTAGTTGTACTTGCCCTGGATTCTGGATTCCAAGGCAGCACTGTCATCCTGCCTGCACCTGGGATAGGTGAGAGTGTGTGTTTGTGTGTGTGTGTGTGTGTGTGTGTGTGTGTGTATGCATGTGTATACTTAGACTCTGTGCAATCCCAGTATCCTTACAGCCTTAACATCCAAGGTGTCACTAACAACCAGTGTCCAGATCAGACCAGCATCCTGATTCTCTAACAGGTTCTGAATTCAGTGATTCCCACAATACACTCATTGTTCCTCATCAGTGACCTTGAAATGTGAATGAAACTCTTTAATATTTGAGTCCCACATCCCCCTGACATTTTCTGTCACCAGGGATTTCATTTTTCCCTGTGTGCCAGCTCTGGTTCTAACCGGCTCTGTGTCAGCCAGCTCTCCCCGTTTGTAACAAAACACTGGAGACAACTGACTTAAGAAGACAAACGGTTTGTTTTGGTGCCCTTTGTGGGTTTTAGTCCATGGCTGATTGGCTGGCTGTCTCTCAATACCCTTGGACCTGTGGAGATGTGGCTTACAGCGATCTGAGTGCATCCTAGATGAGGCTGTGTGTTCCATGTCTGGAATGTGAAAGACAAAGGAAGAGGAAGTTCGGGGCTCCCAGTATGCTCTCCAAGAAGACAACTCCAACAACTAACTACCTTCCTCAAGGCCCTAGCACCATCCCCTGCCTTTTCCCCCTTGGGCTAAGAACCAAGTGTTCACATAGAGGTGGTCTTTGGGAAACTTTTATCCGAATCTTAGCAGGCCATTAGTTCAATACGGACAGTTGGGAATGTGGCCTGGGCCAGTGAATGTCCTGACAGGCTCTTGTGGAATTTAGCTCTTGTTCTAGGTAGAAGCTGATGAGCTCTTTCTTGAGAGTCCTCTAACCCCCTTGCTCTGATCTTAAAGGGCTTTTGAAATTCAGAGACCTTAGAAACAAATGCTTTAGCTTCCAAGCCCATCTGGTTGAATGGATACTTTTAGCTATGAAGCAACTATACAGATGAAATCTCAGTCATTTCGATAACCCATATCAGCATGGCTAGCCTTACTTCCAGAGGAAATATTCTCCCATATGGCATGACTTCAGAGGCATGGCCGTGGCTACATATGCCTCCTTTCCTCATCTCCTTCCCCAAATACAACTATTTCAGGTTTTCAGTTCCTAGTTAAACACAAATTCTTTCCTCAGGAGTTATAGCTTATAATAGAAAATCCCCCAGAAAATCAGCACTGATGGTGGGATCCACATCTCCAGGATGAGCTTTTCCAAGTTTTGGGTCTTACTCACATCCTTCCAGTTTGCCTGAATTTGATGAAGCTACAGTTGAAGTGGGTAACAAGGAAAAACTATTATTTAAAGAAACAGAAAATGATAATAAAAGATTGTAGAGGCAAGTGGGGACATAGATGCTAATGTGGGCCCTCTCTAGGCAGCAGTTTTATTACTCAGCATCCACTACCTCATCAGGGGAATGAAGGCATTCAGGTTCCCAGCTTAAGACTTGCACAATTATTCCTATTCTATAGAAGAAGCAGAACTAGAAGGGCTTGGGGCAGTTTCCTTTGCCATCTGTGTGGGTCACAGTGTACATGATCTCAAATCCCAGGACTGTCTGTCTCCTTGCTTCAAACCTGCATGCAGACACATACCTGCAATCGAGCTTTGTATGGGTAGGTTGAGGCAGAAGGACTGTGAGTTCATGGCCAGCCTCAGCCACATAATCAGAGCCTAATCTAATAAGCAATAAAGCAAACAAAGAGACAGTTCATAGCCATGGAAGCCAAGTTTTCTGGAACAAGCCTTTCCTATGGGTATTAAAAGAGGAGAGGTAGCTGGGTTTAGTCTGTTCCTGCCTATATTCTTAAAAGGGAATGTCATCTTCTCCACACAGGTAGTTCTGGGAAATTAATCTGACTTCAATGAAAGAGCTAGCAGGAGACCAACACTCAGAACACAGGCACATTAAATGCTCACCAGAGCACAACTTATAGCGTGGTGGCATTAGCCACATTTATGCTGTGTCTGACTTTTTTTTTTTCTCCAAATGCCTCATTTCAATGCTGACAGATTGGTTGACATCACAGTGTCTGTGGTATGCAGTGACAAAATGGTGTGACTTCTGTTACTACTGTTACTCAGACTACTTCATGGAAGCATTTGATTGACAAAGAGTACTTGTGCAAAAAGGTGTTCTCTGCCAAGAATTGGATCTCATGTGGTGTATTATTAGATCAATGGTATTTAAAGGCATTTTCCCTCCATGAACTCTCACAAGCGAGACAGCAGGCCGAGAAAAAGGGGCAAGCATGTATCCCAGCCAAGTGCTTCCTCACCAAACTCTAATTTCCATATTTTAGCAAGGAATAAGATATGCAATCCCAAACTTTATACATCTGGGTGAGAAAGAATAAAGTTCTTTGTGTTTTCAAATAGTGCATTTCTTTTGTTTAAATGTTTAAATACCAAAACACGCATGGTGGCCAATAGCAAAACATATAAGACGGCTGCAGAAAACATCCTCTTATTCCCTTATTGTCCTTCGTGGTTCCTAGTTGCTTGAAATCCTTGTAGGGAGACAGCAGCAAGAGAAAACAATGTGATCACCAGCAGAATATTTGCTTTCTGTTGGAAGATTCCAGCAAAAGGTTTCATGTGCTGGATGGCTTTTTTTCCAATTAGAAGACCAGGCTGGGCCTTTGGCACTGCGCTGATTCACAGCAGGGCTTTTCTGGCATCTGCTGGTGGGATACTTGCAGTGGGAAAGGAGTGTGTCTCTTAACCTCTTGACCTCCCTAGAATATTGTCCTGAATGTAAAAGCTATTGTCCTTCAGGCCAGTGACTTCTGCATGTGTACCACACACCATCCTCTTTCTAAGCAAGGATGAAGGTGTTCACCGGACTCAACTGAAAATGAGAAGCACAGCAACAACCTGCTTCGACATCTAAGACATCCCGAAGACAACTGCTTAGAATAGTTCATCACTGTGTGCATGCACATTCCAGGGCACATAGGGTGTGAACCAGATAGATATCATGTGTGCTATTTATAGAAGATCAAGGATATTATAATTAACCTGGTTTTGGACAACAGCTGCAGGTATCACAAAACATCTGGGGACAAAGACAATGGACCGAAGTGCAGGCTGCCGGCATGTGTGATGGGTGGAGAGACTCTTCCTCCCTCATGACTTTTCATTCCAATCACAGAAATAGCTGTCACTTTCCTGCTACCAAAGGAGGCAAATTCATATGAGGACAAACTTCTGTTCTAGCATGTTGGTAAGTACAAGAAACGTGGAGATGGGGTGCTGAAAGGCAGGGGCAAAGGCCTGGGCTGAGCAGCAGGGGCAAAGGGCCACCCATGCCACCCTGACTTAAAGTCTCAGATCTACCAGTTCTCTTAGCCTTGACGTGGTCCGGCTTGGTCTTCTCACTGGAAGAGACAAATGTTTTCTTTGATTTCATCATTACAGGCTGTTATATCAGAAGCATCAGATGCCAGACTGTGTAAAAGTATAACACTGAGAAGTTCACTAGGGGTAAGGACACTGGTACCATGTGGGTTCTCTACATTGGGGACCTGCTGGTAGCTGACTGGAGTCTGCTAGGATTTTTTTTTTCCTCCAGAGTCTTGTCTTTCCTTTTCCTAGTTAGCCTGGCAATCTCTGCTCCTCCTCTGAGACGTCTAATATATTTTCACAGCATTCCCAACTTCATCATTTTGACTCATATATTTTTGTCCCCAATGTCTGCCACTCACTGTATACCACCTAGTGCCAGTCATGGAGTAACCCTTAATCTCAGCATTCATGAGAGCTGTGTTCTTTTTTCTAGCTAAAGGAACTGACAGCATGCTTTATCTAGTATGGCTTATGTTCCCAGTGGATCATTGCCAGAGTCAAGACTCCAGCCCGTGGATTCACAACTCCAGTATAGTACTTGCCATTTCCAGCCTTCTGTAGGACTTTCAGAGGCTCACATGTCTGTATCCCCAAATCTTAGCAGCCTGTCACACACACACTCACACACACACACACACACACACACACACACACACACACACACACACACAGAGAGAGAGAGAGAGAGAGAGAGAGAGAGAGAGAATTTATAAGTGCACAAGGCTTATACTTTCTTAGTTTGAATATCTTGATGAAACCACAGACATAATTGAAGTCCAAGGTGAAGGTGTAGAAACGTTTCTCTGGAAGAATGGGTTTTGTTTTGTTTTGTTTTGTTTTGTTTTGTTTTGTTTTGTTTTGTTTTGTTTTGTTTTGTTTTGTTTTGTGTCCCTGACCATTCCATTAAAGCTAATGTTTATATCCTGTGGGATACAGGGAAAAGTGAGGAAGCAGGTTTTATGAGTAGAATATGCTTAAAATATTGCTCTGGTAGTTTATAAATGCTGACTCCTTTTCTTTGCAATATTCTTTTTTATACTGGTTAATGGTAAACTTACCTGGACTCGGGATAATTCCTTCATTTTATTAGTCTTCTTCAGAAAGCATAAGCAGATATCTGTGGACTTTTCTCCTTTGTCCAGAGATAAACACATTTGTGTATTAACTATTATTAGTTTATAGTGTTTACCCATATGTGTAGTAGATATGTGTCAATAACCTTTTAGTTTCCAGCTTGTGAGAACCAAAACCGATTAATGCATATCATACAGCCACATGGCCACAGAATATAAGAGCTACATTTTATCATGTCTTTGATAAAAATGTATAGTTATTAATATTTTAAATTCTCAGTTCTATAGATTAGTAGTGTATAAAATGAAATCATGCACAAAGAACATCTACATTATATAGAAATGTAGTCACAGTTCTCAAGAAAAGCATTTGAGCAATCTCTTGAGTTACGAGCTGTAGTAATGACAAAATACTTGACAAATGGCTTTGGAATGAAGGGGTTTCCTTGGCTCATGGTTCAATGGTAGAGTCCATTGTGTTTGGGAATACATGCAGTCAAAATGCTTGTAGCTGTGACTATAGGAGGAATGGGAAGCAGCTGGTCATGTGATATATACAATCAGGAAATGGAAAGAGACACATGCTAATGTTCCATTGGCTTCTTCCTTTGTACTCCATATGGAAACTCAGCCTGTGAGATGGTGCTCCCCACAGTCAGGCTGGATTTTAGTACCTCCTTTAAAACTCCTAGGTGCTTTCAAAACCATTCAGGCTGACAGTGAAGATTAACCTGTGCACAAGCTAAGGGCTACTTCAAGCCAAAAATAATTCCTGCTTTAGGTAACAGCTGACAATAGAGAAAATGTGGTTTATTAAATCAGACATATTCTCAAATATGAATGGAAGTTTGACATTACAGATGGTTATGTGTGCCAAAGAATAATAAAATATGAGCTGGAGTTGAAAATGAAGATTTTTTTTTATCAATCATCTGCTTATCTACCATCAGTCCATTATGAACTATTATTTATATCTATATAATAACTACAAATAATCTATTCTGTCATATAACATGTATGCATCTATCTATCTATCTATCTATCTATCTATCTATCTATCACCATCTGTCTATCTATCTGTCTATAATCAGTCTGTCTGTCTATATTGGATCTGCTACCATGAGCCAGATAACATCCCAATATTTAAAAATGTCCTTGGCAAGATGGTTGTCATTATTATTGACACTGCCATGAAACAACTAAAAATCCATTTTCTTCCAAGTGACTATTATATGATGTCATGACAGACCAAACAAGAGCAAAATTCTAATAAACTATAGGACAGGAGAATGAATCAAAGGGTGAAATGTATGTCCGATGATAAGGCTTTGTGTTCTATATTGTGAGGAAGTGTTGAGAAACTATCATTTGTCAAGTTTAGGTGTAGTTTTAAAGAATACTATACATGGATATAAGGAAAGTGCTAAAATGTTTTCTTTTTAGCATATAGTATGAATCTCAGTTAGCTTTAGAATTAAGCCAAAATTATCTGACACACATGTGCATATGTGAAAATGTGACAGTCTATTTTAAAGGTAGATATTAAAATAATTATAAAAGTGTAAACATGCCAATTTTGTACTACTTTTTATATTAAAAAAATGTTTGCTTTTCTCTGCCATTAATGACTGCTGAGGGATGAAGAATAAACCCTCCTCAGACCTGAGCTTCCTAAGTGGTTATCCAATACTAAGTGGCCAGCCCCCCCTCCCAAAAATAGGTATATTCAAGCTATACAAAAGGATCTCAATAGATTATATTTATATATTTACATGTATATAAACACATGACAATAATAATTAAGGAAAAGGAGACCCAAAGGAAATTCAAAGTTGGGTGGGCAAGGGAGGGTAGATAGAGAGGTGGGGGGGGGGATTTGATCACAACAGTATGTGTGCAGTTCTCAGATAACTGATTAATCAGTTTCCAAACTGATTTCATGTTTAACATATGAGTGTGGTGGGAAGCTGATTGAGGAAGACATTCTGATGTCAGTCTTTGTCTACCACATGTGTCTGAACAGATGAGCACACACACACACACACACACACACACACACACACACACACACACACACCATTAGTCATAACTAATCTAATCTGTGTCATAAGAACATTTTCAATTGCCTTAGAAATTACTAAGTGAAGAGTAATTTTAGTCATTGGGACAAGCTTTTACTGAATTCTGAATTTTCTATTTTTCTTTTATGGCCTCTGGCTTGTAGGGAAAACTGGCTGTGGAGGGAAGCTAGGAGTTTACCTGGCATTAGTTTGACCCTCATGAACCTGTATCTGGGTTATGCTAAAACCTTCAACATCCCTTCTAGGGTCCATGAAACAGAATTAAGCAAGCTGTCAGGTTGAAGGTCTGAGGGCTATAGGAAGTGACTGCAAAGCTAAAAGGGTCCATAAATGTGGGTTATGTGATATATAAATCTAAGTTACAGAGAAGAGTTGAATTTGTGGTGTGTGTGTGTGTGTGTTGTATACACCTGAGTATGGCTTGTGTGTTTTATGTATAATGTGTGTATACAGTGTGTGTGTAGTGTGCAAATGCATGTGCTCACAAGGAAGCAGGAGGACAACATAGAGCATGCTCCTGTACCACCCTCCACCTTTTGATACAGGGTCACCCACTGAGCCTGGAATTTACCACTGGGTTGACTAGCAGTCAGTTACTCATACAAGTCCTCGAATTTGCCCTTCTCCACAGTGTGAGGGTTAAAGACCTAGGTGTTTGTGCCTATCATTTCACGTGGGTTCCGGGGGCTGAGCTTACGTCTACAAACCTGAGCATATGTCTTCTTGTTTGTGCAGCAAGCACTCTTCCTGAGCCACCTCTCCAGGCCCAGAGTTAAATTGTGCTGAATAAGGAAATGCTGGTGAATCTGGGTACATAAAGTTAAGACTGAACCCCATCTCTGAGATAAAGACGGCATCGTGGAGAGGGGCTGAACATTATTCCCTTGGTGATTGTTTCTGGTCCTGCCTCTTAGTAATTGCAGCCCGCAAGCACCCAGTGTAAGAACTTACTGCAATCTGCTGGAAATGGTTCATTCGCAGCCTCTGGGTAAGAAAAAGATAAAATTGACTTTGAAGTGGCAAATCTTGTTATAAATTGAATTCTTCTGATCAAGCAGCTTTTGGTCATTTAGAATTCACTTTGAAAAGTATCCGATTGCGAGTTCCATAAAATGCAGAAGCCTGAGTATCACTGTGACCTCAGGGGAAAAATTGTGCACTGAATAAAATTGCAGATTTAGCAATTTTTCCCATTGTTCCTCAATCACGGACATACTGTGTAGACAGGCAGCGGGTGCCAGAAAACCCCAATCTCCTGGCTGTTCCTCAATCAGGTGACCATTTGGAAAAACATTCATTTTCCAGAAGGGTCCTTGAGGCTCATTGTAGTCCGAGACGCGTGCCCAGTGGACATCCACTCGGTGTGTTCATGAAACCAGGTGTGGTAGAAGAGAGGAGATTAGAATTTACACATAATCTTGGATACTTGAGAAAAATCCTTTCAGACAGGAGGGATCCAGGGAATATGATTTGAGTTTTTGTTGATCTGCTGAAACTCATCAAACCTGCAGAATTTATAGGTATTGACCAAGTTAGCAATCAATAATAAGTGCAAAGTTTAAAAGCCCTGCATAAAAGACACATTGTGCTAATTAATACTGTAGCCTGTCATCTGATTCTATCTATAATCTATATCTATCAATCCTTCATCTATCTTCTATAATCTTTTATCTGTTTCTCTGTCATCTATCATCTATAATTTATATCTAGCTACTATGTTTCAATAATCTATTTTTGTCATGTATGTATATATCTGTATAAACTATTTATTCCATACCATCTGTCTACTTTATATCTCAGTCTGTCTGTTTGTCTGCCTGCCTACCTGTCTGTCTGTATGTCCCTGTCTGTCTATCTATCTACTGTAATTTTTGCTATAAACAAGCCATGGGGAGACCTGGAGGCTAAGCAAGGTTGTTTGGCTGGGTAGAGAATGACTGATGAAGGCTGAGCACATCTCAGCAGCCTGGAGAAGACCCTCCTCCTCAGACGTTTGCAGCAAGCTTCTGAGTTTATCAGATCAGCTAAGTGTGCTGCTCATTCACAGTGACAGAGGTGAGAGGGCAATGACCCCCTCCCTCCCCCATAGCCTTAAATTCTCAGTGCAGGACTCACTCTACCACCTCTTGCTCCTAAGACTGATCAAAGAAAGTCACAGGGTGAACACAAAGAGAGGAGAAACCACTCTGCTTTCCCAAGAGGACCTCCCAGACACACATCAAAGGGCTCAGACACAAGGTGGATGAGAAGGCCAGTCATGGCATCTAGAAGATTCTTATGTGTGAAAAATCATACGTGGTCATCACAGAACAGCCCTGTCAATGACCACACTTTCCCAAAGCAAGCACTTTCTGACTCATAAGAAATCACACTACAACTCATTTTTAAAGCTACATAGAAGTCAGCCATGTGCCAGTACAAGTGAGTAGTGAAACAGGTACAGATGAAGGGAATTTTCATGGAAAGGAAAATAAAATCCAAATAGATAATAATCGATAGACCTTTCAAACAAATGATCTTTTCTTTCTTTTTGTTCTATTTTCCCATGTCTTGGAGGAGCAAGGTGGGCAGAAAGCATCACCTGATAGTCCAGAGTGGAAGTCATTCAGACACAGAGGGAAGGCAGGTGATTAGCAGCTGAGATGTAGGTGGTATAGACCATAGTTGACATTCAACTGTCAGGAAGAGCTCTAGGGTTTGAAATCAGGAGGCAGACACACATGAGACATGTGAGACACATGAGAGACGGCAGACAGACACACCTGAGTTAGCAGACAGGCATCTATAAGACAGCGGATACATTTGAGACAGCAGACAAATATGTGAGGTGGCAGACAGGCAGCACTGTGACACGTCCTTACTTCTATTTACCGGACAAGTAAAGCCAGACAACAGACATGTTGCCCTCTAAGCCCTTTTAAAACAGTATGGAGTAGATATTCTGGTTGCTTCTTGGACATACTGCAGTAGAAACTCATTTGATGGAGAAGCTAGGACCCTGCAACAGGGTTCAAAGTCCATCATGGATCCCAAATGTCATACTGGAATCCAGTGTCAGAGTCTATACTCAGGAGCAGGGTTGACCACTGTGAGGGGCATAGTCAAAGAGCAGCATAAAATCAATGTGATCTCCAGATCTGAGTGTGAACATGGGACTAGTTTCAGCAACATATTCCTAGTGATCAAAGTCTGTTTTCTATGCTGTAAACATGCATTAGTCACAAATACAAAATATTAAGAAGGAATATTATGCAAGTAGGAGAAAAATCAGTGACCAGGTGTCAATAATATTGAATTTTGAAGGCCAAGTTTGCCATTGAAATTTATATTCAATCTTTAAAAAAAAGAAAAAAAAACAATTCTACCATTCTATAACCTATAAGTACAAAATGGCCTAGGTTGTAGAATTTCCAGTATCCCTTTGGCCCTCAGTTCATAAAGGTGGAGAGGCATGGCAAGTGTGTGGACATGAAGTTACCTTTAAAGTTACATTCAACCGTGTTTGTTCATTTTCCTTTTGCTTTGATTGTCAAGAGTCAGATGACGCCAACACAAAATGAGATACGTGATGAAAATAACAAAAATCCATGAAAGCAGAAAGCAGCCCTGAGACAATAACAATGGCAACAACAGCAGCAGCAGCAGTAGCAACTGCAAAACAACAACAAACTAAGAACATTAGAGTTACAGATAAGTATGTGGCTTCAGAGTTGAAGAGTTCCACAGTTACTAATGCTTTCTGGGCAGCTCAGAACTGTCTGTCACTCTAGATCCAGAGCATCTGACACTTTCTTCTGGCCTTTCTGAACACTGTATATACTCCCATGTTAGTCCCCAAACAGACTCACACACACACACACACACACACACACACACATATATATTAAAGGGATATAAAATGAAAATTAATAAAATATGTCTCTTAGAAAAGGAAGTTTATTTTCTTGATTGTAAGTGGGAATCTGTGTGTTTAACTCTTTTGAGTTAACTGGGCTTCTTATATATTTATATAATTGGTTATTTTTATCAAATTTTGAAAATATTAGCCACTGTTTCTTTATCTTTTGTATGGGGGCAGGCATTCAAGACAGGGATTCTTTGTATAACAGCCCTGGCTGTCCTGAAACTTGTACTGTAGACCAGGCTGGCCAAGCACTCATAGAGATCTGCATGCCTCTGCCTCCCCAGTCCTGGGATTAAAGGCGTTCACTACTATGCCCAGCTTATTCTTTTTTTAATCTTATCTTTATAATTTTACTTTCTTTTTAAAAATGTTATTAGTGTATGATCATTTTATTTCATTGTTCTTCATTTATATTTCTATGTTGATGTTTAAATTATGTAGTTTTATTTAACCTGTATTCAGGTTCCCAGTTCTTTGGTCACCTCAGGTCTGTTACAGAGGGCAGTGGGGGCCAAGTTAAACATCTGTAAAGATCACCCTCTCTGCTGGAATTTGAGCCATCGATGCTTCCACAGAGCGATGGATCATCCTGCCATCCTGCCTGTACCACCCTCACGTTTATATCCTGAGAGCATTCACCTGGCTACGCCATTCCAGAGACAATGTAAGGGAGCTTTGTAACATTGGAAGGGTATAATTGTAGCACCATGTGCTCACTTCTACATCTAAAGTAGCAAGTGATTCTTTGGTTTCTGATGATAGATGCTCAGCAAAGAAAGTTGGTTCCTGGTTCTCTAAAATTTGCCACGAGGAAAAGAAAGAAAGACAAACAGGAGCAGAGAAGCTTGTCTGTGAGATGCCTGCGAAGA
Organism: Mus musculus; assembly: GCF_000001635.26. Taxonomy (NCBI): domain Eukaryota; kingdom Metazoa; phylum Chordata; class Mammalia; order Rodentia; family Muridae; genus Mus; species Mus musculus. The sequence goes on from NC_000078.6 coordinate 26,793,218, forward strand.
CTTGTCAGTCATTGGAGTCTGGAGGAGGAGCTAGAGAAAGGAACCAAGGAGCTGAAGGGGTTAGCAGCCCCATAGGAGGAACAACAATATGAACTAACCAGTACCCCCAGAGCTCCCAGGGACTAAATCATCAACCAAAGCGTACACATGGTGGGACTCATGGCTCCAGCTGCATATGTAGCTGAGGGTATCCTAGTCGGTCATCAATGGGAGGCAAAGCCCTTGGTCCTGAGAAGGCTCTATGCCCCAGTGTAGGGGAATGCCTGGGCCAGGAAGCAGGTGTGGGTGGGTTGGTGAGCAAGGTGAGGGGATAGGGATTTTTCAGAGAGGAAACCAGGAAAGGGGACAACATTTGAAATGTAAATAAAGTAAATATCTAATTAAAAAAAAAAAGAGGACTGACTCAAACTTCCACCTGTGTTCAGCTGAAAGGAAAGATCATTAGGAATCCATCAGGCTGTATTTTCTTTCCCTTGGCCCCCAAGCTTCAATCACAACCTTAATTGAATATTTTGTCAAGTTGAACGATTCAATTTGTGTTAACAGAATCTTACATTCGAAGCAAATCACAAGCCCTTTCTTTCAATTATTCCTTTGAGTGCCTGGTGAAATGGTTTGTTATTTGTCTCTGGATCAGGGATCCCTCCTTCTTCTACAGTGCAACATCCTTTTGTGGTTTGATTCTTCCCTTTGGATGAACTACACATTGGCCAGTGATAATTTGAATATTAAGGAGATAGGTAAGTAGAAATTCATATTTAAGAGAGATTACTATATGTATTTGTTTTAATACTCATATAACAGTTGGTTGGCTTAATATATTGTGAGTGGAGTTTGAGACATTGAAACCACAACAGTGCAGCTGACAAGCATGCCCCTATTTGAGGTTCACCTACTGTTAGAAAGACCAACCACCAGATAAACTGAATTGATTTGAACTAACGAAAGTCAATGAAGAGCTGTGAAAGGTTTGTTTTGAAGGAGAACAGGACTGTCAATTCATGCTCTTGCCTCTTCACTTGCGTGTCATCTCATGTCCAGTGTCCCTCAGTGATATGCATGCCTTTTAATCCATGGGTAGCTTTTAAAGAATCAGAATTGAGGATGGAAATTATCTTAGATTCACTAGTTTTGAATTTCCTTATTCCAGGTTAGAAGGTCCAAAGGAGTGTGGTAGGTGGCTAGAGATGCCAGGGCCAGATGTCAGGAACAGAATGATCTTTGGGATTTCTCCACCCCTAGACTCTTACACTTTGAGTCTAGGACCTAGAGGAACACAATGTATCTCTACTGCTCATTTCTCTTGGTACCCCCCCCCCCAACCCCTTTGCAGTTAGCCATCCACGCCATGAAATCTTTCAGGTGTGCTAGAAACTCCTGCAACCCAGAAGCATCCCCTTTCTTCTCTTCTGGTAACTCCAAGTCCATGGGCTCCATCACCCTCTTCTGGCCTCTTTGTGAAAAGGGGGGCAGTACCTCTTGATCTATGCATGAACATGCATGTACAAAAGTATAAAGTAAATTTAGAAGAATGGGAAACTATAATTAGCATGTATTGTTTAAGAAAATCATCTATTTTCAGTAAAATAATAATAATTTATCCTTTTGAGCCTCAGTTTTTTTTTTTGTCTGTGAACCAAACATTGTCCTGGAAACTGACATCTTACTGTTATTTGTGAATGAGACTGGGTGGTGATCTGTACTATGATCAGTGATGTCACCTGGATGGATGCTAACTCTCATGTGAGCTCTTTTGTAGACGACAGTGCTATTCTGTCATTGAAATCTCACTTTTCCTTCTCAATCCTCCCTGTTGCTGTTCATTGTATCTTTCTTCTTATTTATGTTTCTGTTGGGACTCAAACGCTTTATTTTGTCTCTTCTGTGCTTCTTTATTACTTTCCAGGCCAAATTATCCCAAGTTAAGGCTAGAAATGGCAAATCATTAATCTTAGTATTACTTTAATATCCACTTAACATTTTGCATGGCTGAAACACCAAATGCTTCTGTAAGAAGAGCATTGTATAGCACATTTGTTACCCAGGAAACATTTATGGAGTATTTGCCTGCCACTTTCTGTACAACAGGTTGACAGAACTATTAACATAAAAGGATCCTGAGGAACTGTTTTAGGTAAACTAATGGAGGTATTAAAAATAAAATCATCCTGTGTTGGCTCAATACTTTGTAGTTAACTATTAAACCATGAATCTTGGTCTGAAAGGGGGTCAAGGTCATGAAGGCTTATGACCTTGACCACTCACCTCCAGCATCAGCACTGCTGCCAGTAATGAAGGCAGAGAAAGGTGTCTCATTGAACCTGTCTGGAAATAGAGGTGAGATTGTGCTCCACATCTCCTCCTCCCCGCTCCAATTTCCTCCTCTCCCAGGGAGGACGTGATACTTCCTGGTTGGTTTACTCAGGATGTTTTGTGAACATTAATTCACTCTTTGCTTGCAAGACTCAAACCCTCCTGTGTAGAGCAAAGCCTTGTAATTGCCCAAAAAGGCAAACTAAGAAAGAGAGTCCCCTTTTAACGTCTCCAAACACCTTCTTGCATTTCCCTTCACTGTCTGTTTCTGGTTTGTGTTCATCTTTGGTTACAGGTCAATGAGGTATTGGCTTTATGCTTCTACTAAGGCCCCAGGTCAACCTTTAGGACTCCATCCAGCCATCTGCAGGATGTAAGGAGAGAATCATTATAGGCAGCTCATCTTCACTTTAGAGCAAGAAATAAACAGGAAACAGAGAGGCTTCATTGGAAACAAATGTCATTCATCGGCTGAGCATTTCCCACAATTCATCTGCACGCTCTATTCATCTGTTTGTATTACTTCCATTTTTTTTTGTTACATGACTGCTCACAGCTTTTTATGATGGGCATATGTGCATATTTCAAATGTGCTAACGCACACTTAAATACCCCTATGTGTTATGTTGTGCTATGTGTTCAATGTTTCATTAAAATAGCACCAACAAAAGACTAGCTACGAAAAACTATCCCCAAATTTCAAAACCCATTCTGTGAACTAGTGCCTTCTTTTTGGATAGGTGAGAGAGATGTCCAGCCTACACTACCACTTACTTGTAGCATCTTCAGCCAAAAGCTGAATGTACCTCATGCCTTTGTGAGGCTGATTCACAGATACTGAAGATGAAGGGCGACTTTCAGGGCAGACAAGAGCACCCAAGAGGAGGCTTTGTTTCAGAAAGCTTTTCTGGAATAAGGCTAGGTCAAATTCTTCCCCTGTGCAGATCTACTGGGCCTCCTCAGAAAGCAGTGACAGGCACATTGTCAGGCTGACCTTGCCCTTCTTTTGTCTTTGAGTCCCTGTCACTCAGCTGAGACTCCATTCCCCATTGCTGAGATGAGGTCTCTGCAGCCTGAGAGGCCTTTGTCTGCTTTTGTTTGGAGCAGGCAGGGAAGAAATCAACCTCCTCACTTGTACAGTGCAAGAGAGCAATAATGAAGGAGTGTTGTTATAAAGAATAACTCCAACCGGACTGTCAATGCATGGAGAAATGCTTATTAACTAAATGATAATAAATGTTGCTTAGAAACTGGCAATTTTTTTTTTCTTAGCTGCTAGGACAATGGAGTCATTTGTTTTGCTTCTCTTGGTTTTGCAAGAGTCATTGCTAGCCTGGAAATCCTTCGCTCTTCTTTTTGTCCATTTACTTTCATAGCTCCTTGAAATGTGGCTTTTAATAGCAGGCCTGATCGTACACCAAAGGAAGACCTGTGAGAACAAGCATGCAGAGCTTTGTGGAGACCTGGAGGCTGCAGGAGGACAGAGGACCACAGCATCCATCTCAGTGAGCTGCCTGCTCTGGGTAGGCCACAGGTCTGACCTTGCTTGTTAGTGTGTAAGAACTGCTCAGTTAAGTCATCAGTCACATAGTAGACCTAGCCCCATTTTGCAGACTTTGTTTTTACAGTGTGAGAACAAGACCTAGCCCCATTTTGCAGACTTTGTTTTTACAGTGTGAGAACACCCCTCCACACCAATATAGATCCAACCCAAACTGGGGCAGAGAGACTGCATCATAGCTGGGAGGCAGTATCCTGTGTGAAATGTTTGGAGGTATAGACCCATCTAGGCTAAGGTTTTCTTTAGCCCAATAATTCTTTTGCTATTTCACCTTCATGTTATCATGGCTTCATACCCATTGTTTGTATTTCCCTTGATTTTCAGTCTTCAGGAGTCCTCCCATACACCTTGGTACCTGAGCGCTCCAGCCTGGACTGCAGAATGGCTGGTCTTCTTGTTCGTGTTTGCTCCCTGATTCTTTCCCATCATTCCATGTATTGCTTCTTTCTTCTTTTTTCCTTCCCATCTCCTCCCATTCCAACCGTCCACCTTCCCCAAGCCTGTTTGCTCTGCTCTGGGGCACTAATTGTTTCCAAAAGTTTTCAGTTACCTTTCTATTTGATGCAAACCTAGAAAACATCAACCTCCAGGAGTTGCACATGGGCATCCAGGCCTACAGAAACCGGGAAGGAAGTCAGCACTACAGGTTCACTGGCCTCCAGAGGTGTTAAGGCTCTGGGGTGTTCTTGGAAAACGTCCCTCTCTTTGTGCTTCTCCATGTCTTCTGTGGGCACCATTGTCTCCAGGGATCTGCGTGCAAGTCTGAGTTCTGGGGAACAACTTGGCATTTTAATCTGTTTTCCTGAAACATTTAAAGATCTGGACATCATATTTTCCAAGGAAACCAAGAGACTGAGGGTTCTTGATGACACAACTATGACTCTGTCTTGACTCTTGGAGGATGGAAAGAGGGGGTGCAGCACAGTATGGTGATGAGCTTTTGGAGACATTAAAGTTATTAGGGCTGTGAAATAGAGCTACATCCTCCTGTGTTCTTCTGTGAAATAACTAGGCACAATCGGCAGTACAATTTGAAGGCCTTGACCTGGGTTTGAACAGGAAGAGTGGATCTGAACTTCTTTGAGCTTAAAGTTTCACATTCGGAGATAGGGCACTACTACAGAGCCTGCAATGCCCTTGTACAGCTGTGCCTGTCGGTTGTCTACCCACCACAGGTGCCCATGGAGGTCCCGCTCACCTTCCTTCCTTCCTTCTTTATGTTCTGATGGGATCATATGTTTTTAGGAATGTTTGTGTTTCGGGATTTTTGTTTATCTCATGCTGGGTTTCTATTTATTTGGCCTGATCTGGAGGTGTCTACATTTTTGAAAATTCTCTTATTTTATCTTTTCCCAGTTCTTCCCTTAAGCAAACCTTTTTTCATGGAGGAAAAAAATACTCAGTAGTTAGTGTGACTACTCACAAAAAAATAAAGTCTTCCCATGGGGACTAGGAGGTCAACAGGGAGAGCTATCCACTGTCCCTCATGCATCACACTTCCACACCAGAGGTGGAGAGCCGCCCAGGGACAGTTTTTCTCTTTTCTTGGTGCATCAGAAGTTTGTTAAAATGATAGATGAGGCTTTGCTGGCAGTCCAACCTGTATGAAGTGGTCTTCTGTGAGGATCCTACAACCGCTGCTTAGAAGGGAGTCTGAAAGAAGGGACTGTGGCCAGCACTGTCAAGATTGGCCAGTGTAACTCAGGTGCTTGGAATTCTCCACATGGAGTATTACAGAAATTTCTACTTGATATGTCATAAAGTACAGATATTCTCTCTGTCTCTCTCTCTCTCTCACACACACACACACAGAGAGAGAGAGAGAGAGAGAGAGAGACGCGTATGGATAATTTTCTTGTGATTCATCTCCAGAGAAATAGTCAATATATTAATTTTCCTAATGGAACTCAGGGCTGACAAGGAATAATGAGGAGGCTTCATAATGGCCCCATTTTCCATCTGTCCCGCCACATGCATGTCATCTCAGGCCCAGTCAGGACTAGAAGGCAGTAGGGCATCCTACACATCACCAGGTGTGTACATATGTCCTAGAGAACCCCTGGGGCAGAGAGACTTCATATAGTCCAAGCACAAGAGAGACATCGTCACTCTGGTTCTGTAACCCGCTCCTTAAATTCCAGGCATTCGAGTTAAAACAAATGCCCCAGCTTGATCCTTCGTGGTACACACATGCTATGCCATCACTTACCCTAGGTTTCCAAAGCATGCCCCCTTGCAGAAGGTTCGGGATCAGCAAATGCGTCTGTCATGCTTTTATACCATTAAATCATGTTTCTGAGCACATCCTCCACCCCTCAGCAGAGGATAATAAAAGTGACTTCTCTGTTGTTGAGAAGATTCAAACAAGGCAATGTGACAGGCCTGGCATGGTGCCTAGAGGAGGGAGAAGCGAGCAAGGCCTTGTTATTCAGCTGTGCCATCCTAACACTAGGGGCTCCTCGCACTCCTGTGTATAACTCCCCACAGAAGCAGTCGGTGAGAAGAGTGTGTTTTGGAGAAGTGGCTGTTCACCAGGGGGATAAAGAGAAGACGAAGGTGCAGCCAAGAAGCCTGATCAAATGAACAAATGGGTGAGAGAGGGCAGAGAGCAATCACAGGGTGCCCTGGGGACTGCAATGACTCAGAAGTGAGCTCTTATGTTTAGTAGTCAAAGGCTTCCCCACCATATTCACATATGTTACATCTGCAGACAGTGGGATGGATTCCTAACATTGATATGCCCCATGTCATTCCTACCATGTAGAAGACTCAATCAACGCCCAGCCCTAAGTTCCCACAGTACAAGCATAATCTCGCTCAAGTTTTTTTCTCCACACAGTTGTCCACACTTCCACATAACAGAGGTTAACTCTGAACAGAGAGCATCTAGGGTGGTGGTAGTGGGCCTTGTGTGAGTGCGCACATATGTATGTTGTGTTTAAGAGGCAATTTCCCTCTAATGCCTCAAAATTTACCTGAATAGTCTCTGCTAGAAGGCACCCTCTTACATTTGTATCTAAAGACTCCAGCAACCATCACAAATCCACGATGTGAGAAAGAAACGGAAAAAGCCTAGAGTCTGTTGAAGCAAAGTCCTAACTGTGGTTTTGTAAACCTATGTGTAAATGCCAGCAACATCTGTAACAGAACATGTGCATGGTGAGACATCTTTACATAATAATACAATAGCAAGCATTTTCTGGGAGGACTGTTAAATACTGTAGCAGGGAATAATACACATGAAGTTCCTGCCACCAGCGGGACAAAAGGGCTCCAGATGTGGCCTACTAACCTCCATCAGGCAGTTCTCCTTTTCTCTGCATTATGACCATACTTCATTACAAAACAAAAAATCCAGCTTCTCACTGAAGGTGACCCCAGCATGAACAGTCATTGCATTGGCATGTGCCTGCCATGGGACACCTGAATGCATCCAGACCTACTCTTCTGTGGTCTCCGGTAATTTCTGTGGATATGGGCAAAGCCAGGATTAGGTATGAAACAACTCTGTCCTAACCCCAACACATATTCACCCAGCCAGTAGTAGTCATCCTGGAAGTCAAGCCTCTGTCTACACTCACACCATGAACAAAGGTCACCTATGCTGTGAAGCCTCCTTAGAAATCCAAGCTGGACAGGAAGAGCCCAGCTTCTGCCTTCAGCCTAACTTTGCTGTGGCCTCCAAAGCAGGAGCACAATTGAATGACTCACTTGACCCGACCCACTCACAGACTGAGGACTGTATGTCACCACACAATTTCTAACGTTTACAGTCGGCGTTCGTTGTTGTTGTAGATTGAACCGCCACCCTCTCCCCCAAACACTGACAGATTTGTTAGAGTTCTAATCCCCAGTGCCTTGGAATATGACCCTCGTGGTAAAAGTGTCTTCATAATGTTAGCAAGTTAGATAAGGTAAGATCAGGAATGTAGTGCAATGCAGGACCAGGAGAACATCTGGAGACGGAGGGACACAGGAAACCACCCCATGAAGACAGGTGAGAGAATGAATCCCTGGCACTGGAGAAGAGGCATGTGGCAGATTGTTCCTGATAGTATTTTTCCTTTATTTGTCATGAAGATTGTGGCATTACATATTAGGACCCTGGGAAAATTAATGCCACTGTAGACCAGATGCAATATGGACCACACCCATGTGAAATAGTTTGTGTCTTCTACTGTGAATCCTGCTGAATATTTTTGTAACTATATTTATACCCAAAACTAACATCAAAGTTAATGTTTAAGGCATAGAGAATGTAAGGCTCAAGGCATTGCCATTACACAGGATTCGGAACCATAAGCAGTGCTCACAGACTTATTACCTCGGAGAGAAAGGTACCAAATGTCATGTGCGGCTCCTGTGGAAAGTCTTCTGTGGTTGGTCTTGACTTTGCCGGTGGACCTGGTTCATGGTTTTGGTTTCTAGGTCTACTTTTCAATGCATTGGATCACGTGTAAGAAAATGTATAAAAGGTGTTTGGTTTTGTTATGCATGTATGTATGTATACAAGCATGTCTCTCTCTCACTCTCTGTGTGGGTGTGTGTGTAAGTATGTGTAAGCATGAGTGCATATGTGTGTGACTGTGTATGCATCTGTGTGTGTGTGTGTGTGTATGCATGAGTCTGTGTATGCATGAGTGTGTGTGTGTGTGTGTTTTCACTTTTGTGGTCAGAATAGACTCCTGTGTTATTCCTTAGGCACCTACGACTTTCTGTTTGAAACCAGAACTTTTTTGGCCTGAAGTTTCACCAAGTTGTCCAGGCTACCTAGCCAGTGAACTATAGGGACCTACCTATCTCTACTGTGATTATTGCAAAGCACTTGACTTTTTGCTTGTGTTTTAGGTGTGGAATTCAGGTCCTCAAGCTTGGGAGGCCCATGGCTTTGTCACTTGAGCTATAATCTGCAGTCCATAGGCAGTTTGTAATGGTGACTTTAGTGAATTAACCATCTCTATATCTTTGTTTCTCCATCTCTGTGAGGCTGTGATGCTCTGTACTCTGGAAGCTTCTCAGGATTCCACTAAACTAAATGAGCCACACAATGTGAAAATGCTGTTTTATTTTTTAATATTTCAAAATTCACTTATGTGAATTCAGATTTCTAGAGCTCTGTAAGCAAGTTTGTGTGTGTACAAGTGTGTATGTGTGTGTGTGTGTGTATCTGTGGGTGAGCATGTATATGGTGTGTTTGTGTGTACATGTTTATATGTGTATATTTGTGTATGTACATATGTGCTTGTTTAGTGTGTGTGTGTGTGTGTATCTGTGGGTGAGCATGTATATGGTGTGTTTGCGTGTACATGTTTATATGTGTATATTTGTGCATGTACATATGTGTTTGTTTAGTGTATGTGTGTGTGTATCTGTGGGTGAGCATGTATATGGTGTGTTTGTGTGTACATGTTTATATGTGTATATTTGTGTATGTACATATGTGCTTGTTTAGTGTGTGTGTGTGTGTGTGTGTGTGTATGCTTCTAGAATTCTACCATGGAAATTCTTTTCAAAATAAGCAAACTCAGTAGGAACTGGAAGTGTGTACACTCTAACCTGAGCAGAAGGCTTGGCAGGCAATGTCATCCAAGAACAAAGCAGCCAGCATCCTCCCTCTGGAGACAAAGCACATTATTGCTGTGACATGCTTCGTCTCCATCTGCTCAGAGGAGAGGAGTGGCTCTCCCATATGCCTTCCCATTGGACTAGGCCTGCCTGTGAGAGCGGCTTGCCCCACAATACAGAATTGAGCGTTAAATAACTTTAGGCTGTTCTCATGGAAATAGCATATGGGTAGTAAAGGACTCAAAACAAATGAATACCTTGACGATTTTTGCTCCGTTATGTATTAATGAAGGTGATGTCTATTAATCACTGATAAGGTACTGACAATTTTTGATAGATCTGTTTTTCATTTTTCGAAGAATTCTCAAGTAATACCCATCAAACTCACTGTTAACATTATATATTCATGAAAAATTTAAATATCCCCAATTATGCTATATGGTCATATTTTCCACATAAACATAGGCATTTATTTCCTCTAGCTGTACCCAGAGCCAGCGCAATATGTAATTTGCAAGGCTATTTGGCAACTAAGAATGATTAAGACCCTGCTGTTTGCAGTTAATATGGTGCAGAACTTGAGTCTGGGGCCAGGAAGGGAAGTTGGGCTGGTCCTGAACTGTTCCTCTGTTTCTGAATGTGAAACTCTTGTTGATATCATGCCTCATTTGGAAGACTATTACTGTAGAAATAACAAAAGGAGAAAATAATTTTTTATTTAATACTTATGCATTTTATCTGTAATTTTCATATTTGATGGTGAAATTCTAAGCATTAGGTTTAGCTGGACAAAATACTGAGAATGAGCCTGAGGGTGGCCCCCATATACACAGTGAAGAGCCACACTGTGACCACAGACCCACTTACCCATATAGCGGCATCACCTGTGTTTGTTCTATGGACAGAGGAAGTAGATCTGCCCATTATCAGATCCAGTCAAAGGAAGAACTACAAGAAAACTGAACAAGTATGGTAGATGGTCTGCTGCCTTTTGGTTGCTTTTGCTTACTGAAAGAAAAAAAAGTAACAGTCCTTCACATTAAATGAGAATGGGGCAAGATCTGAATAGAAGCAGAAGGGGTCCACAGAGAAAGAACTGAACCTCACTTCAGGGGTGGGTCTCCAAAGCACTGCTCATTATCCTAGGAAAGTCCTTAAGATGCACACACACCACCACCACCACCACCAACACCAACACCAAATTGACTAAAGAAGAAGGGCAAGTCACAGCACTTTGCCAAAGCTGCCTGTTCAGCTTTGGAGGCAGGAGGATGGTGACATTCGTCGTGGACAGAAGAGTGGGTAATTAGAAAGTGAGATTTCTGGCCAGATTCTACAATTTTTGGCCGACAAGGACAAAAGTGGTCTAGGAGGTCATGTGCTACTGAAGATGGTACCCATGGATCCTAAACCAAGAGCAAAATTGAATGACTTCAAAACAAACACAAGACCCTGCCTATCAGCAATGAATCTGTCTCTAATCTTCCAGAAAAAAAATGGAATAAAACGAGCAAAACATAGTGACACACCAGTTGCCAACAAAGGGGAACATGAAAAAATGTTAGCATATTACTAGCCTCAGTCCCAGGGCAGAGGAAGGCAGTCCTGACATTTAAGACTGAAACAAGCCCACGGATGTAATCAAAAAGGCTCCGTTAAGCACTCCTTCTGAGCAAGGTATTCATAGTCCCGACAGTAAAGACATTTGCTAAGTTGCTTTTGACATCACAAAACTGGTGCTTATAGTCTAGAATGCTTTCTGCATGTCTTACTGTTTGTGTTACTCTGCAAATGTGTTGCAGAGCTTAAAATGAGGAAGGGTTTGTACAAGTTCATGGTTTTAGAAGCTCCAGGTTCATCATGGCAGGAGACTGGTATGAAGAAGTAGAGGAGCTCATACAAGAATGGACAGAGAGTTACAAGAAAAAGAAAACAGACATGGAGGGTCCGGAGTCAAAATACAGCCCTATGGGGCAAAACATGGGGTCCCGAGTCCACCCAGGGCTAGGGCTGCTGGGCAAGGTGGACTCGGGAAGTTTGATAGCTCACAACCCCACAGAACAGCAGGGAGGGCGTTGGAAGCTGCAGGATCATGCTCCGGGGGTGAGGAAGGCTCAGTCTGAGGTCCTCACAGAACTGCTAGGCACCACAGACACCGCTGGACTTCTCGGAAGAGTCAGTTTTGGGGTCCCTGGAGCACACGGAGGCCAGGGACGTCGGGTTCTCACTCTCGGACAACCCAGACGCCACTGTATGTCTCAGAATCGCTGAGAATAACTTGAGACCCTTGGGTGGACTTTGGCCCAGGGACTGAAGGGAAAAGGGTAGCAGGAGAGCTACCCTTCGGGGACAAGGGTGTCTGACTAGCTCAGGTGGCTAGCTTGGTGGGCAGTTGCTTTGGCTGGCGGCCATGGCTGGAGTGCAGGGAGGCCTCCTGGCAGGAGATTAGAGGCAGCTCTTTAGAGGGAAAAGTACTCCATTGCTCCAGCATGGCGGTTCCGATTTGCAGAGACGGAACATGGTTTTGGGGCATTTATTGTAGAAAGGCAGAGAGAGGGCAAGAGTAGAGAAGCAGAGGTCAGCCACGAACATGTGGAGAGAGGGAGGGAGAGAGGGGGAGAAGGAGGTCGAGAGGCGAAAGTAAGAGCAAGAGGGTAAGAGAGGGATTAAGAGAGGGAGGAGTGGGCAAATAGCCCCTTTTATAGTGGATTGGGCCATCCTGCCTGTTGCAGGATAACTGTGCAGTTCTTACAGCCTACATGACTGAAGGCCACAGAATTATGGAGCTGAGGCCTTGTGTCAGAAGCCTAGTGTCTGGCAGCATGTCCCTTGCAGATTAGTCTGCTGGGTCTCCGGGGTTTAAACCTAGCTCAACCAGAAAACAGGCTGCTTTTCAAGGTTCCACACAGCCCTACAAGATCATCCTCCAGTGGTTTAATTCCTTCAGCTACTTCCTAGTTTCCAAAACTCCCCAAAACAAATCTACAAATGGGCCAAGATCTCCAATGACCTTGCAAATGTTTAGCTCCATTAGGTATGTGTCCTCCCTCCCTCCCTCTCTCCCTCCCTCCCTCCCTCCCTCCCTCGCTCCCTCTCTCCCTCCCTCATCCTTCCCTTCCATTCTTCCTTCCTCCCCACTGTACCCTCTAACAATGAAACATTTTAAAAATGAAAATCACAGGCTTTTCAACAGCATAGGCTTACATTCTGTGGAAAGCATGGAGATAGGTTTTCTGTGCTTGATATCTCCATAGCCTTGAATGGGTTTTCAGTGAGCCTATAGGTAATGCAGTTGACCTAGCTCAGTTTCCTGCCTAAAGGATCCAAGTCCCTTTTCAGGCAAAGCAGTCCTAGTAGTGTGGGGCTGAAGTCTTAGCTCTAAGCTCTGAGTTTCTTAGTTTGAGGAAATTGCAAATGAAGTATTTTCTTTTCTTTTTCAAATGAATTGTGCTTTTTAAATACAAGAAACTGAAACGCACTCAATCAATTAAAATGTGGCTATGAATAAATTGAAACTCTTTTTATATAGCTGAGATGAACAATTAGATGTAGAGGTTGAGACAGAAAACCTTAGCCATCCTGCTGTTTTCAGCCATTATTGTAACCAATCAATACAAATGAAGTTCTCAACTGCTGCCGATCCCTTGGGTCAAGAGAAGAAAACTCAGTCTTTACATGGATGCAAATCCAGGATCTGCATCCTCTCACCTAGGTATAGCACGTATGGAAAAGCAAGCCCAGTCTTTTATCTGGTGAGATCCTGCAATCTGCAGGCAAGGGGGAAGCTGTGCATTTTCTACCTGAGATTCTATTCTCTTAGACCAAGGAAACATGGACTGTTTCCCTTTATTTGAATAATGCCCCAGGTTTTTCATGCCCCCTTGTGGATTGTCTTCTTCCTTCCCTGTCGGGCGTCTCACTGATTTGCCTAGACTGACACTCACTTGCTAGCCTCCAGCCTCAACCTCAAGTAGATGGGAAGTATACAACTGTACTACCAATTCCAGCTCTTCTGTGCTTTCTACACCCTGCCACCTTCTTCTCTCCTGGCATCTTCTCAGGTTCCTTGACTCTGCTCTTTGGATGGATTTCAGTGTTTGTTAAGCTAATGTCAGAAAGGAGTTGACCTTACAAGACTCTTTCACTCAACTGCATTTCTTAAATGGAACACAAAACTAACTGCTGAAAGAGCATACTGTGTTTATTTTCTACAGAGGGACTGACTACTTGGAAAAACAGCATCCTTGAGCATCATAGACCTGAAGACCCTCTGTGGGTGTGACAGAGGAGATGCAGAAGACAGTGGCAGACAGGGTTCTCCGAATAGATACATGGGCTTTAGTACTGACTCGTGTCCTGACTTGTTCCATGGTTTCAGAAGGCCCTTTATGGGCTAATCACTGGACCATTACTTCCTGGATTTGATTTCACCCTTAGAGTACCACCTAGGCATTCAGCCTGGAGGTCTCTTTCCTCCCATACCCCATGTGGATCCTGTAGTTGGTATCAAATCTTGGATCTGAGCTCTGTGAATTGAATGATTCTTCTTTCTTTCCTTCTTTCCTCCCTGCCACACTTTTTCTTTACTCCTTCCTCCTTATTCATCAATAGAATGTGCAGCCCTAAAGTCAGTCCTGTTGATATGTTTTGGTGTATAAGTCTTCTGTGACTGACATTTACAGAGTAAATGTGACTCCATATTCAAATATTAATTCCTGAATTCTCATCCTAAACTTCAGAATGTGATCTCTTTTGCCAGAGGGTCTATGCAGAAGTTGAGGGACCTTGAGGTCACTGGGGTGAGTCCTCATCTGATGTGATTGACATGTTAAGAAGAAGGAGAAATATAGAGATTGGCAGACATAGAGGAAAGATGGTATAATGGCACATGGAGAAGATTATCATTCACAGACAAAGCAGACAGACCACACCTCTTTGCCCTAAGAAAGGACCAATTCTCTAGGACTACTAGAGTCCAAACCTACGAGATGATAAATTTCTACTGTTTAAGCAATAGCAAGCAGTTCTCTGCAGCGTCCCTAGAGAAAGAAGCCATATAGAATCTTCTTTACTCAGGGGATGCCACAAGACAAGTTGGACTAGATGACCCACATACATGTTTGAAGGTAAAATGCACTCCATGTTTAGGGTTCAGAATCCTCAATAAGGAGTTTGACCATCTACAGTCTTCACCTCCTTTGTCATCACTTTATGTTTGAGAATTCCATAAGACCAATGGGATTTTATAATATCATTGGTGTGAAAATAAAGCAATGACAGGTGTTCATGGGTGTCCTTGTGTTGTTAATCTTTATTATGAGCTATTTAAAAGGGGTGGTAGGCAGAAAATAAGTACTACATTTCTCTAGTCTAAATTTGTATCATGCAAACCTATTAAGCATATACATATATGCATGTACTTATTTCCAATCATATGTACATATATATATGTGTGTAGATAGATACATGATAGATAGATACATACATGCATACATTTATAATACATAAATACATAGATAGGTAGATACATAGATAGGATTATTTGAAAGTAGAAGTAGGATTATTTGGAAAGGGAGACAGGATGGGGAGATGGAGGAGAGAGGATGAGGGAGACAGGATGGGGAGATGGAGAAGAGAGGATGAGGGAGACGGATGGGGAGATGGAGGAGAGAGGATGAGGGAGACAGGATGGGGAGATGGAGGAGAGAGGATGAGGGAGACAGGATGGGGAGATGGAGGAGAGAGGATGAGGGAGACAGGATGGGGAGATGGGGGAGAGAGGATGAGGGAGACAGGATGAGGAGATGGAGGAGAGAGGATGAGGGAGACAGGATGGGGAGATGGGGGAGAGAGGATGAGGGAGACAGGATGGGGGATGGAGGAGAGAGGGTGAGAGTAAAGTAGCTTCCGTGGAAGCAAGAGAAATAACACACTTGTGTAAAGATGAAGCCTGCTGCTTTGCACACTACTAAAAAGAAAAGAATGAAGCTAGTTTGTGTTCAAAGAGATGCTCTATATCTGCTGATTTTCCATTTCAAATAACAATACTTACTGGTAGAAAGTAGAATTAGCCAAAATAACCAAAATCCATTTTGTTCACAGAAAGAAAATGGGGCTGTGTATAGTCTTCGTGGACCGAGAATGGATTGAGCTTCGGCACGTCTGTCTGCTTTTATGTTATCTAGATAGCAAATTGCATCTGAAGTGGCAGCAAACCCAGCAATGGTCCCATCATGTCCATTTACAGCTGCCTAGCATCGGCAATCAGGATCCCTGGGGGTTTCTTCTGCTTGGATTTAAAGGCATGGGAATAAGTAAGCCATTCCAAGAACAAACATGGCTGCTGGACCATCACTATCAGGACAGAAGACAAACTTCATCATCTTTTTTCCCCCCTACAAATTCACCTTATAAGGGCTTCCTGGGGTTGGGGAGATACATAAATGCATAAACCTCTTGTTGTGCAGCCTTCCTGAGTTTTGATTCCCCAGAACCAGTGTCAAAGTGGGCACCTGTAATCCCAGATTCCCACTGGGAAGTCTGACATGTCTTGAGATACTCTGAAGATATTTATTTGGCCCCCAAATAATCCTGGGGCCCAGTCAGGTTTATTTGCACACAGGCATCATTGGGCTCCAGAGTCATAAAGCCCTTAGTTGACTGAGCTCCTTCCATCTGCCATAGTGAGTATCCTCCTTAACAATGATTTCAGGTTCTTCTTGCTTCCTCCTGTGCTATGAAGTTTGCTGGCTCTGCAAAGGAACAGCTTAGGAGAAAATTTAACCTCTGTATCACTCGAGTCTAAAGGTGCGAACCAAAGGAATTTTCTTCTCAAATCTAGGTGTCTTTAGAAACCAACATGAGCTCAACCAGATAAAAATGGAAATCGCCAGCCTCAGGGTACTAAGGATTCTCTTTGTTTTGTTCAAGTACAAAGTGTGTGTGTCTGCAAAGAAAGAGAAGAGCGACTGACAAAAGCAGGAGAAGGGGAAGTTTAGAGCCTGATGCCTAAACCCACCCCACCTCTCTCCACTCTGGCAACTTGGGACCAATTACTCATCTCGCCCAAACACTTGGTTTTTCTGTGGTGTGATTGTTTGTTTAAACTTCACTTTATTCTCCCTCCACTCCCTGAGAAGTCCCAGATGGAATACAAAACTCACACAGACTCCTCCAGCCTCCAGCCTCCAGCCTTGCTGATTCAGCCACAGTCTCGAAAAGCTGCCAGGCTCCTCCTACTGTCAGGTGCTGCGAGTTACCCTGCACTGCCCAATCTCTCCCCATTTAAGGCTGTAGATAAGGCCAGATAGGATTCAGCTCCAGGGAATCTGAGACCTAGGAACTCTGCAAAGCTGACGGATAGAAATGAAAACTTAACTCTTAAGTGACCATCATTCCTTCACTGCATTCTCTTGCACTGTTCTTAGCATCACACACTTTCCTTTTAAATTTTATTACATCTATTTCTGTCTCTCTGTGTGTGTTTTGTGTGTGTGTGTGTGTATGTGTGTGTGCTTGTATAACGGCAGGTATAGAAGTCAGAGAACAACTTGTGGGAGGCAGTAAGCTCTGTTCTTGCACTGTGTGGAATACTGAGGTCTCCAGGCTAGGAAGCAGGCATTTTTACACACTGAGTCAGCCGACTACTCGCACTAAATATCACAATGATACATATGATAATCATAATTTTTGGTCCCCAGACTAAAGTAACAAGCACTATGAAGACAGACAGACTGACTGACAGAAAGAGACAAAGAGACAAAGAAAAAAGAGAAAGAGACACTCACCCCCACGAAAGAGAGGGGAGAGCCAGACAGGGAGGGAAACAGAGAGAGAGAAGAGAAAGACAGAGAGAGTGGAAAGAAAAATCTAATATGTTTGCTGTAATCCTAAGGAACAGAACATTTCAGCTCTCAGAACTGAAAACATACATATTTAATGGCAATGTGAAGATACTACATATCATGTGTGATAGCCTGGGGTATCAAAAGAGGGAGGTTTACAGGACTGCCACCATTTTAGATTAAACACAGCCCTTCTTATGCATGGCGTTGTAATCTGGCACAGATGGAAACTTTGAGCCTTTCTGTTCCACTGTTTCTATACATTACACAGGCAATAAATACTGGCCAAACCAAGCTATAATTTCTAAGGTTCCTTATAACTGATTTTTACCAGGGTCAGCTGCTGTAGTTTATGGATCCCCTGGAGAAAGCTGTCCAGGTTCCCCAGTTTTATAGGCCATTTGAAGGAGACCCCACAAATAAACTGGATGGAAAGTATGGTCGTGTTTTTAATGCTGGAGCCGTGAATACAGGGTTTGTGCCTATGTGTGCATTGTGGTTATGTGGTGGGCAGGCTATCCTAACTTACATTTGCTCAGTTTGATTCCTTTCAAGGCCACGTTCACAGTGCTCACGGGCCCTTTTGGCTGTGGTCTGGGGCTGATTACATGATGGATAACAGATAGGAAAGAGCCCTGAGGTTGAAGACCAATAGCTTGGTGTTGAGATTCTCAGATGGTCCTTTGGGTTCTGAGTGTGAAATCAGCATTTGAAATCTGGTATAAAATATGAAGACAGGCCTGCAAATCTGTCAAGGCGGATTCTAGGAAGAGAAGGAATAGAAAAAGAGACTGAGCACATTCAACTTGGAGTCTGGAATGCCACTATTACACAGTTGAAGGAACATATGCCTCTTTAAGCCAGCTCCGTCTCAGAGAAATGAACATGTGAACTTGTCAATGGGGGGCCTTTTAAGGGACATTCTTTAACTTAATCACAGCACGCCCACAATCCAGCACTGTTATTCTATTTCCTGCGTTATTTTTAATATTTAAAAGAGGATCTCAGGCATCCTAGTTGACCTTGGATATGATATGAAGCTGAGGACAACCTTGAACTTGGATCTTCCTGCCTCCCCCTTCGAGGTGCTAGAGTTATAAGCATGTACTACAATGAACTACAATGCTCAGATTATGGAAAGGTGGAAATAAAATACAGGGACTCGGGCTTGCCATGTAAACTGTCTACCAAGAGAGCCGGACCTCCATCCCTGGGATTCTCATTTTTCACTGTGTAAAATTTAGAAGTGCTGGTGTCTTGAGAGGTGAATGCCTAGAGTTGGTGCTGAGCTGGAAGTTGCACTGAGGGGCATTTGTAAGAAAGGCCTGTTTCCAAGGCCTGAGGCTGCCTTGTCTGGCTGGAGGGCTGTTGTGGTTCACATAAACACGGCATGCTCGACCACCTTACTCTTCCTGAAGGGGGTCCAGGTCTTATTAGGAACATAGAATGCTAAAGCTGAGGCTGAAGTGTCAGCCACGAAGGCTGTTCAGCCTAAGAGGCAGGGAGGATTCCAGTCTCCAAAGAGGTGGCAAGAAGGTGGCATCTGGCCAGTCAACAGCTGGAAGTGACTGGAGCCAGAAGAGACCTGGACTGGGTGGGGAAGGCAGTTCACAGGACCCTTCATATTGATATTGCTGTTCTCCTTAACAGTTCCCATGAAGGAGGAACATATGGATTGGTTTCCTTCAGATTTCAGAGCCTAGCAGAAGAGGTTTGGTAGTCCCGTGAGTCACAATCTTTGACTGAGTTATTTTTCTTTCTTTTAAAGTTTTATTACTTATTTATCTATCATTATTTCCAGTGTTGTCATTGGAAGGTTGATCATAGTTCCTTTCTAGGTTAGTGCTCCCTCTCTGCCCCACTGAGCTATGGATACCTCAGTTCATTTTCTTGGGACTTCCTGCCAAGGGTGAGATCAGCTTGGCTCTTGCTTCTGAAATCAGTGATTTCAAGTCAACAGGTTACTGATAGTGAAGTATGCATCAGCTGCAGTCTTTCTTAAAGTCATTACTAAAATCATTTTAATGAAAGGAAAACCTGCCCCCTTTTTTAACTTATGTAAGTCGCTCAGGGTTCTGCTAATGTGTGTAGCATCTCAAAGGATCCCTTCTCTATCAAAGCACCTTTCTTACTGTTTAGTAGAGTCTGTGGGCTTACCACTCTCCACTCAGGCTCTTCTAGGCCCTCTTATTCACTAAGCTCTTCCGTATCCTCCTTCCTGGCTTGGGCCTACCCAGCCCTGTCTTAGCCAAGCTATACTGCACTGCCATCTCTGAAGAAATCCTTGCCCATTTTTTTCTCTGCCCTCTAATCCTTACTTGTCTTAAACAAGAATCTTTACAGGCTAGCATAGCCAGACACTTCCTGCTCTGCTCCTTGCGAGAGCTTTCCAGCTGTCTTTACTGTATTCCATTTGAGCTGCTCTCCTAGTGCAAGGATCTTCATCAGTGACTTTGTTAGTGTTTTAACAAGTACTAGACTGCAGTCACTTTCATGTATTTCTGGGTTAGACTCCTGCTACTTTTCTATGAGCTGTCTGTATGTGTGTTTGTGTGTGTTTGTGTATGTGTTTTCCCATGTCTGTGTTCAAATGTTATCCTAGGGTGTTATCTATCTTGATTTTAAAGACAAGGTCTATTAGTGACCTGGAAATCACCATGTAGGCTAGGCTGGCTGACTAGAGGACCCCAGGGATTCTCTACCTCCAACTCCCCAAGACTGGGACTATCCCTGAGTCTCAAGCTCAGTCCTTTTTAGCAACTGAGCCATCGCCATCGCCCCAACTCTATTAATAAATACTCTTTGTTCTTAATGATAACAAAATATTTCTGAATAAGCACACTCGGTCTGTATGTGTGTACTTTTCTTGTTCTAGGTCAGGGAAACTCTTGTTCTTGCATTGAAAAATCTCAGATGTCACTATAGTTGAGTCCCAGAGCGCTCTGAAGGTCCTATATTGGGCTACATGCCTCTCCTCTGTAGTGAGCTAGTGTTGGCTGGTTTGGCTGTCTACTGCTTGGCCATGAGATGTCCATGGGCTTCTCTCCTCCTCACATCTACTACACACTGTCCTTGCTCATCCCAGAGTCTCAAAGGGCACAAGACACCAGTGTAAGGAGAACAGCAAGGCAGAAACACCCATCTCAAGGTGAAGGGTGCTCTCCCAGACCATAGATCTCCACTACCTCTTGAGAATTTTTTTTTTTTTGAAAAGAGTTGCTTTAGTGTTAAGAAGCAGAACAAACCAGCAGAAAGACTCTTCACCGGTACACACCAGCTCATGCCGAATGTTTTAAAAACTTGTAATTTGCCAGGCGTGGTGGCGCATGCCTTTAATCCCAGCACTCGGGAAGCAGAGTCAGGCGGATTTCTGAGTTCGAGGCCAGCCTGGTCTACAAAGTGAGTTCCAGGACAGCCAAGGCTACACAGAGAAACCCTGTCTTGAAAAACAAAAACAAAACAAAACAACCTTGTAATTTAAAGTGTTACAATGTTACTCTTTCTACGATTGTTGTTATTAAATTCTAACTTGGGCAAAATCAAGTGTAAAATTTGTGCTGCAACCTGCAACCAAGAGAATGCAGAGCAGGGACCCTAAGACTTATCTAAAAGGCAGGTAGTGTCAATCCTAGGGCTCCCTCAATGTTCTCTTTCTCTGTCCCCTTTATGTCTCTCAGCTACTTGTCACTGTGGTGTCACCTTGAGCTGTTTGACCGCTAGAATATATGCCTTGTTCACAGCACTATGGGATCTAATTGAATGACAGCAGCAGGCACATTGAACACAGACTTGAATTTTGTATGATGTCTAACCTGAGCAGCCTCTGGCAAGGCTACCATGACACACCTTGGAATGAAGCACACAGGGATTGGACATTTGCGTTTATTCGTGGCCCACAGTGGAAGAAGGGAATTAATTAGTTGAGGAATCAGTAGGTATTGGTAAGGAGCCTCAGAATCAGGTAATGGAAGGTCTTGGTGCTCCCTGCCTGGCATGGAAACTCAGTCAAGTTTCCTACACACCCTGGACTCTGGGGTAGTTTTCCTGCCATTTTGCAACAACCCTCTGAAGGCCCTTGGGCAGAGTTATACTCTTTTGTCTGTGCACGGGCATCTACCTCCTTATCAATTAACTACGTCTATTACCTGAAGGGCAGTTAGTTAAATTCTCTTCAACTGGTTATCTTCTTGTCAAACAGCCATATTAATACCTGTCTTATCTTCTTGTGGAGGTGGTTGCAAGGGTCATGAGAGATAACAAACTGGAAAGCATTTGGAAAATATCCAAATGTAAGTTGCTGCGATTAATCACCCAAGGGTCATTCAAACTCCATCAGAGAGGGATGCTGGTAAAATCGATCTTCAGATACCTTCCTCCAGGCATGACAGGATCATGTAGTCACGTTGAAAACTGGCCTTGAGCTTTTTCAGTGTAAGATCTGTAAAGATGTATGTTATCTTTAAGTTCAAATGAGCTTCCTGTCTGTTGTATGCTAAGTCCTTTTCATATTGTTTTGCTAGACCCATTTCATAAGGAGATACATGCAAGCTACTCTTTAAAGTTGTTTTATAATTAGGAATTAAATTGAGCATGTTTGTGTGTGTGTGTGTGTGTGTTTTAATTCTGAGAATGTCACTGTAGACTTAGTCTGATGCCTAAAAAAGAGAAACATAATTTAATCTTAAGCCTGGTTTAGACTCCTTTGATATTATGTCATTGTCTTGGGTGTGTATGCATATATGATTTCAAGATTTCCCCTCCATCCCATAACACTCTCTCTTGGACAAACTAGTGGAGCAATTCAGAGAGTAAGCACAGATGTCTCTGTGAAAATGAACTGTGGGAATTTCTCCATGGATCTGGAGGAGACCAGTTCCCTGAAGAATTTACTCCTATCATCTGAGGATCATGATTACAGTGGAACACAGAGAGTTGAAAGAAACGTGTGGGAAGAAAAAAAAAATCAGAAATAACCAGATTATGCAGTTGGCCCCAAATGCAGTCAGATGTAAGTAAAATGCCATGTGCACATTTTAACCACCCTACCCCAGCCACCCTTCATAAAACACATGTAAATAAATACAGATACACAAGAGTCAGCACACAAAATCCCAGGCATCGAGAAAGGTAAGGGTTTATTGTTTAATATTTAATTTTAAAATGATCTTGCTATTTCTTAAAATATCTCCATCACCCAACATTTACATATATGCCCTTTTATTCTTGGCCCCGGAGGAGATCAAAACCCTACCTCCTTTTTCTCCAAGGGCAGAGAACATATGTTGCCATGTTGCGACCATCCGAGCCCCATGGTGTGGCCTTTTCAAGTTGAACTTAAACCATTTGGTATGTGAGTTCTTTTGGTTGTGGCCAAACATGACTTCCTGTTTCAGAGGAGAAAGGCTTAACAAGTCCCATAAAAAGACTCAAAGGGCTTCTTGGATATCAAAGGCTCCTTACAAAGCATTGCTTGACGAGTTAAGTGTACAGAATAAGAAACACACGGAATTCATTTCCTTTAAAATGCACGTGGGATTAAGAATTATGGAAAGAGGGGCTTAGAAAAATACATTTGAGTTTTTATCTAAGTTAAAATGTGTAAAACATAGCCCGAGTCGCATTACATGCACAAATCACACTGAAAGGGCCTCTAATCTGAACGGTTCCATGTACCTGGCTCTTTCTATATGTGCATATAATAACAGAGAATATTCTTCTGAAAAATATTAAGGTAGATTTTAGGTTTATAACAGGACTTTTACATTCAAATAAATATCAATTCAAGATGGACATCTTGAGGCTCCTATACAGCGCCAAGCCTAAGCATGGTCTGACCTCCCATGTTTTGTGCCACCTACTAAATGACGTACCTTCTTTGTTTTCAAGCTGTCTTCAGGGCTTGGGACTCCTTGCTTTGAACAGTTCCAGTCTTTCTTTAATGACCATATTTGAGAAGAACAAATTTCACGTAGAGTTGAGACACATCTGGGGAACTTAGGTTTAGCATTTGGGATTACAAAAATCAGATGTGGCTTCTGTTCTTGATCCTGGCAGTGGGGTTGTGACTGTCACTGAAGAGCTGGGGTGGGGGTGGGGCTCCTCTTCCTTTTAATAGATATAAATAAAATTGTTTACTTATCATGTGTGTATGTGTGTGTGTGTGTGTGTGTGTGTGTGTGTGTGTGTGTGTATATACAGAGGACAGTGAACAACAATCTTAGGTACTGTTCCTTAGGTACTAGACACCACTCCCATTGGCCAGCAAAGTCCAGAGTTCCTTCTCCCCTCTCCTCCACTGTACCAGAGTTATAAGTAACACTGTTCATTTTGTGGTGGTTGTTTCAAATGTGTGTTCTGGGGATCAAATTCCTGTCCTTATACAAATACATGCTTCTGTACATGCACACTTTATAAGTGCATGCACTTTCTCTCAGGGCCACCTTCCTTGCCCAAGGTATCGTTCTTTGCTTTAGGACCACAATGCCTCAATGGGATTCTTCCCAAGAATCAAGTTTTCAGTGCCTGAGTTTGGTGTTTTCCCAGAGGTAGGAGATGTATGAAAACACACGAGGACACATCTACAAGGCGAGCCCTGGGCCCGGGATAAAGGCAAAACCCCATTCCTATTTGGCTCCCGTCCTTTGGTAGTGGGAAGTAGCCAGTAGAAGCTCAGAAGTCTTGCAGCTCCCATGGCCAGTGGACTACACAGCTGTCCTCTGTGTAAGAGCATGTTCAAAGTCCAGGAGAAGGGTGTCCAGCATCCTCTACGATGTGGGAGAATCTTATTGAACTGCTTCAAAAAATGACTCTTCAACACTGCGTCTTCTGTGGAGTATGCTCATCAGTTGGCACGTGAAGACGCTTTACATCCTGAATGTACACATTAGCTGGAGATAATTATGAGTCAGCCCTTCCTCAGTCAGTCACTCTGTAATGCACATCTGAGCCATTTGCTAAGGCAGTTGAAAAATTACCAGTTAAGAACTCTTGGGAATGTTTGTATAAGGATGCCTCATTGTGCTCGTCTTCATTGGGAAGTTGAAAATACATATCATGTCAGCGCCTCATTGTGTCAAAGACCTGTTCCTTTAAAATAGTCCCTCGAATGGAGATTCAGAGTTCAATAGCCTATATCAGTCTCGAGGAAGCAGTCAAGAAGTGTGATTAAATAACGTTTTTTTTCAAAACTATTTATTGACATGACAAAATTGGAATGCTGAATTCAGTTTTTGAAATATAATACTTTAAACTTGGAGGAGAAATGTACCTGCTGACACCTTCTTCAGTCCATGCAAAAAAATCTGAGAGAGAAAAAGTTTTCTGAACTAACTACTTTCCAAATCTCAGTTCTTAGAGAACACAATGTGGGATTTTCATGATGGTGAACCAGATGGCCAGTTGGGGAAATGTGTCTGGGACTCTCCATCCTCTCTGCCTCCCCTTCATCCATGTCTACTTTGAGCCAAGTGGAACAGTGGCCGCTCCACCAGCCATGCATGGCTCCCCTCTCATCTTCAACCCTCCTTCCATCTGGCCTGGGCAGTGTCCTGACACACGGGTTCCCTTCCAGCCCTCACCACAGATGATGCCACCAGCTGGCACAGGAGCAGAGCTGGCAGCAAGCAGGGCACATGGGAGCCATGGACAGACATCAGTGTTTGACACAATGCCTACTTTCCCTTTTGTTCTCCTCGCTTTTCATTTCTGTCCTGGATCTTCATTCCCACCAGAGAACAGCACCTAAGGCAGCTGAGGTAACAGCAAAACTTCGAGAACTTCCTGTCTTTAAGTCACCTCTGGTACAGGCTGGTCAGGTTTCCAGTGTGTTATTTTCCCACTGAAATGCACTATGTGAGGGAGAGGTCACTGGAGGACTCTCCCAGAGTTGTTCTGTTTCTGCTTACTTGCTGATGGAGATATCTTTCCCAACACCCCTTTTCTTCTTTTGAGTCAAAGTAGCATATCTCTTTATGACAGGGTCCAGAGGCAGGAGGCTTCACCTTGTTGAGAAGTCTATGACTCAGCCCTGACAAATACAGCCAAGTGTCACGGGGATGGTCTCCTGTTATCTTTGCCTTGGCTTTAGGAATAGATTCCCAGCTACTGGAGAAAGGTCTAGGTAAGAACTAACTCCTCCCATTTGTGCACATAGCAAAGCAGCCCAATTTAGCTCCTATGGTGCAATAAGGCTATGAAAACGACACAAAGGTATAAGAATTTTTTACTTGCCAAATGGGAAAAAGACTATATACCTCCACAATTCATATGAAGTGCTTAGGCTAATATATCAAACATGGCGAATTCTTTTTTGAAGATTTATTTTATTATTTTAATTGTGTGTGTGAATGTCTGTGCATGTGTGTATGAGAATGTATGTGCGTGGCCACCCATGGAGGGCAGGGGTAGCATCAGATTCCTTGGAATGGGACATACAGGTGGCTGTTAGCTGCCCTATGTGGGTGCTAGGATTTGAACTCTGGGCCTTTGGTTGAGTTGTAAGTGCTCTTAACTGATGATTCATCATGGTAGCTTACAGAGCAAAATTCTTAATGTTATTTTGGATATGAGTCATAATTTTGGTATAACTGTTTCATCACAACCTTGTAGGCTCTTGTACTACTTCTTCTTCTTGTAGCTGCTCAATAAACTTCCTTGTTTCTTTGGTTATTAGCTGATCTTCTACATTTGGTGCTTGAAAATACATAGTCAAATTAAATACTTAAATGTTACAAAGAATATATGTGTTAAATATCAAGTCTCCTCACAGGACTTCCAAGTCTCTCTTCTTAAAGCAGTGACTAGGTCCATTAATTTTCTTCCAGATACGTGAACACATGTTAGTATGTACACACACATGCCAGATTCCTTCTAGAAACTTCTGTTGAATTGTCTTCATGTTCCTTCTCAAGCCCATATTTCTGTTTTCATATCCACCAACTCAGATCTTATTTCTTTCCCCTTGTTCAGTTTTCAATAACTAATTCTAAACACTGTTTTTTATCCCCAAGAAATAGTTTTTCAGCCACCCTTTCTTTTATATCTAAGAGGAATATGTTATTTATGTTTTCAGGTTTGCTTTCTTTTGGTCTTATCAATATGGTTGCTTTTTTTTTAAACATTCATGTATTTAGTATGTGTGTGTGGGGGTCAGAAGATAGTGTGGAGTTAGTTCTCTCCTTCCACTGTGTACGTCCTACAGATGGAACTCAGGTCATCACACTGTCTCTCTGACCCTTCCCTCTTTTTTACTGTATTTGATTCAATGATGGAAAGATGACATTAATATTAAAACAATTTTATTTTTTACAATGATACCTTTTTTTGTATGACTTATACATGTGGTAGAACATGCACCAGCTGTTGTTAGAGCTCATGTCCCCAATTTCTGAACAGAAACTAGTTTGTTAGGACTCCGATATATTTCTTATTTAGCCTAACAATGACTTGCACAAATATGAATTCTGGTGTAGCTGTGGTTCTGAGATAAAATGAATGGTTTGTTTCTCATTGTGTATGGCAGGGTGTTTTCTAAATGCATACAATGTTGGTTACATATGTGTGTGTGATTACACAAATACACAAATGCAGAGAGAGAGGAGAGAGAGAGAGAGAGAGAGAGAGAAAGAGAGAGAGAGAGAGAGAGAGAGAGCGCTCGATGCCACAGAAGAGCACTGCACAGGACTGATTTTGATGCTTCCCATACAGTGTTCTGGGTGAAGATCACAAAGAATGTATGCTTACGGATCACCATTGAAACAAATTCTGTGAGTCTTGATGCCCATTGTAAATCACATCAGAAATGTTTGAAGGTGACAGAGGGATAGCGAGCAGGCAAGAAGGTGACCCATGTTCAAGTTTCTGTGACCTGGGGAAGAGTGAGAGACCTGTGCTTAACACATGCCAAAGATATGCTTGTGTGGCTTCAAATCCCTGAAACAATGGGTGGGATTTGCTACCCACTTTCCAGGAGAAAGGGTGTGGCTTCACTAACTTACCTCTGTATCATATCACTGATTCAACAAGGCAAGGCTTGCCCCGTGTTCCCGAAGCTTCCTTAAGACAACCGGTCAGTTCGTCACTCTGGACCACAGTTTGATTGCTGCATTTGCTAGAAACCTCAAGAGAAGCAATTCTTGCCGAAGTCATCCAAAACTGGTTTTATTTGTAAAAAAAAAAAAAAAGGAAAATAGTTTTAACTGATTCACTTTCAGGTTTAATTCCCTTCCTCTTGCCATCTGTCCTTCCCTTCCTCTCCTCTTTCTGTCCTTTCCCTCTCTTTATTTCCCACTTTACTCCTTCCCTCCTTTCCTCTCCCTTCTCTCCCTTATATCCTCTCTCCCTTTTCCTCCCTCCCTCCCTCCCTCCCAATTCCACATAGTTATAAAATCTTTACATGCCAGACATTATATGAAATTTGAGGGGAAGGCAAAAATAAAAACTCAAAACAAGTCACTTAGACTCAAAAGAGAAGAAACCAGCGACTCTTGGTTATTTTGAGGTGCATGCGTGTGTGCGTGTGTGTGCATGTGTATTTATGATGGGAAGCTGTCTTTAGAGAGGCCAGAGGCAAATACAAAGTTACTGGAGATTCTTTCTGTAATTTGAACTCCTGCTGCTCACAGTATTCTGTTAACAAAATATCTTCATAATCAGTTCAAGTCCAATTAGCTGGGACATGCCTTCCTGGTGGATTCAATCATGTGTATTTTGTGTATAACCTAGAGAATGGGGCATTTAGAGGAAAAGAAGGACTGATTTACTACCAAGGATGTCATTGTCTGCAATACAAAAGTCATGACTGAAGAAGTGGAAATTCCACCCACCTCTTTCCTTTTCTACAGTTTGCCAACACCTCATGATTTTTGTAGCCTCTGGGCAATTATGCATGCTCAGTAAGCACTTGTGATTCAGTGGGGGTTGGGAGTGGAGAGGGGCACAGGGTAGGGGGGGGAGGAGAGCTGGCAAACAGAAATACCCTCCTCCTTTTTCTGGAAACACCAAAGAGCATCCAGAACAACTAAATTGCCCCAAAGCAGAATAAAGCATAAAGCATACAGTAGATCATATAGGAAACAATCTGTGTTCAATACACAGGCTCCGTTTTCTGTTGTTGGGCTTTTTTTTTTTTTTCAAATTTTGCAGGGTGGGGGTGGGGCTACTTACTAAGCACATACAATAATAGCTGATCTTGAAAACATTATGCAAATGAGGGAATCCAATTACAAAGACCATATGTTACCATTCAGAATATCTGAAGCATCTCAGGGTAACCTATGGAGACATAGAAAGCATATTACTGGCTGTATGGGCTAGAAGTGGGGGATGGGAGTGTGGGCTCTTGATCCTCATGAAAATACTCTATAATTATATGTTGGTGCTATTTGTTGCGCAACTCAGTGTATACAGTAAGAGCCACTATATTGCATGATTCAACGTGGTGAAATATGTGGTATGTGAATTACATCACAGTAAAGTGCACGTACTGAAATGTTGTGTAACTCGGGGGTTAGATTTTTTTCTGTTACTGAGTTGGGTGGGTCTCCAGGCTGCCTGAAAAGAGGCCTGCAAGGGTCCCTTAAACGTGCTCCCTGTGTGATCCGTTTACCCTGAGAGATTTTGTTTTTTCCTTCTTTTATTTGAGTGTGTGTGTGTGTGTGTGCGTGTGTGTGTGCGCGCGCGCGCGCACACATGCTTTGGGCATGTAATATGTGCAGAAATCAAACATTAGTGACATTGATCATAAATTTTTTTGAAAACAGATCCTTGACAGGCATATAATTTTACCATATATTTAACATGAACATACATATATGTTAATTAAGTGAATGTGCTTGTTTGGTTTATACAGAGGATTAAATCATGACTGACTACTCCACATGGTCCTAAATCACCTTCAACAGGTATCAGGCTCAGTCAATACACTCATAATTGTCAGTGCTGAGAATGCTGCTTTGTGTGAACACATAGCGCAAAGTGGCAGATGAAAGTTGATTGTCACTATTTCTGAGATTGTTGGAAATTCTGCCCTAATTCCAATCCTGAATTCAGTAAATGGTGTTTTCAATGAAACCCAAATATTGTAAGCACAAGACAATCCAAAGATATGCCCAGGAATGATGGTAAGACGATACAGAAGTCTTTGTTTTCTATGATTAGACCATTATGTTTCTATAAAAGAAGAAAACCCTGTGCTTGTAGTACAAGGACTGCAGGTCTTACCATATAGTTTCCAACATAAGCCAAAAGATTTTAGGCAGTGTTCCCTGGTATTGAATGGCAGAGGAGTGCTAATAGTAAATGCTGGGTGCTCAGAACTTAGGTGGAGGTGTAGTAAAGTGGGGGGAACATGTGTTGGGGCTGTCTCGATACCTCCTATTACTAATGCATTTGATTTTTAATTCATTTGGGTCATTTTGCATCCAGAAACCTTTGAGCATTGATAATTTTTTACGGATCCTCACATTCAATTTTGCAGTAGAAGTGCCAGTTTACTTAGTGAACGTCTTAAGAATTTTCTCCTGTTCACATCAGTGATAGATCTTCTGTTGCTTAGTGCCTTCTGAAACCAGGAGTAGCCACAAGTTATGTCAACACACTCAAGCTGTTGAAGGACAACAGAATAAGGAGAGAGTAATTTACTCAAGTGAAAAGCAAGAAGGTCAGTAGACCCTCTCCTATGTGCTTGATTTTCATGGCTGTGTCACCAGGCATTTCTTACCCTATTCCTGTGGTATTAATTATCTCTTTAGAAGTCATAGTCCATTTCTTTCTGCCTCTTTGCAGTGTATTCTCCTATGGCTGATATCTTAAATCAGATGTTCAGGTCCTTCTAGATGGGAATGAAGACCAGTGGGTCTGAGAGACTGTTGCTAAATCCATGTTTACTTTAGAGGTCTTCTTGGATGTTTGATGTTTCTTCTCCTTTCCTTGGTCCCCTTCTCCCCCTCTTTCTCTTCTCCCCTCCCCCTTTCCCTGCCCTCTCTCTCTATTCCTTCTCTCCTGTGATGGTTTGAATGAGAATGGCCCCCTATAGACAAATGTGCTTGAACTTGGATGGTTGGTCCTTAGTTTGTGGGTCTGTTTGCAAGGATTAGAATGTGTGACCTTGTTGAAGGAGTGTGCCACAAGGCCTGGTGGCAGGATAGGGAAGTTCTGAGACTTAAAAAGCCTCCCACCACCCCCAGATCAAGATGTGAGCTCTCAGCTGTTCTTATTAACATGCCTTTGTTGTGAAATAATGGGTTCTAACCTCCTAAAAATGTAAGCCAAATTAAACACTTTTTTGTATAAGTTGCTTTGATCATGGTCTTTTGTCACAGCAACAGAAAAGTAATTTAAGACATCCCCCTCCTTCCTCCTCCTCCTCTTCCCCTCCCCCTTTTTCTCTTTCCATGTCCTTCTCCTCTTTTTCTTGTTATTTTTCTGTTTCCAATCTATGAACTTCATTTTATGGTGCTTTAATCTGATTCATTTGTACAACAGGCCTTTATTTTACATTTACCTTCTTTAGTAGTCACAGTACCTTCCCATCTCCCAGGCACTTGTAAACATTTAAATATGTTTCTTATGTTCCATTTTGTTAGTGTGTGGTTAAAAATGGTTGCGTATATTTTAACTACAGAAATGTTCTTATAAAGGAATTAATTTTATAATTATTTTAGTTTCTTACCTTTTTTGTTTTTTTTTTTACTGGATATTTTCTTTATTTACATTTCAAATGTTTTACCCTTTCCAGGTCTCCCCTTCAGAACACCCCTATCCCATTCCCCCTCCCCATGCCTCTATGAGGGTGCTCCCCTAACCACCCACCCACTCCTGACTTCCCACCCTGGCATTCCCCAACACTGGGGCATCGAATCCCCTCAGGCTCAAGGGCTGCTCCTCCCACTGATATCCAACAAGGCCATCCTAGGCCACATATGTGGCAGGAGCTATGGGCCCCTTCATATGTACACTTTGGTTGGTGGTCCAGTCCCCCTGGAGATCCGGAAGGTCTGGCCTGTTGACACTGTTGCTCCATCCATGGGGCTGAAAACCCCTTAGCTCCTTCAGTTCTTTCTCCAACTCCTTCATCAGGGACCCCCATGCTCATTCCAATGGTTGGCTGCAAGCATCCACCTCTGCATTTGTCAGGCTCTGGCAGAGCCTCTCAGGAGATATATCAGGCTTCCATCAGCAAGTACTTCCCAGCATCCACAATAGTGCCCTGGTTTGGTGGCTGTATATATGATGGATTCCCAGGTGGAACAGTCTCTCTATGGCCTTTCCTTCAGTCTCTGTTCCAAACTTTGTCCCCATATTTCCTCTTGTGAGTATTTTGTTCACCCTTCTAAGAAGCACTGAAGCATCCACAATTTAGTCTTCATTCTTATCAGACTTCTTATGGTCTGTGAATTGAATCTTGGGTATTCCAAACTTTTGGGCTAATATCCACTTATTAGAAAGTACATACTTTTGTGACTGAGTTACCTCATTTAGTATTACATTTTCTTTTTTGCTTTTTTTAAAACTAGATATTTTCTTTATTTACATTTCAAATGTTATTCCCTTTCCTAGTTTCCTCTCCAAAAATCTCCTATCTCCTACCCGGCCCCCCTGCTCCCCAACCCACTCACTCCCATTCCTGGCTCTGGTATTCCCCCTATACTGGGGCATAGAACCTTCCCAGGACCAAGGGTCTATCCTCCCATTGATGACCGACTAGACCATCCTCTGCTACATATGCAGCTAGAGCCATGAGAACCACCATGTGTTTTCTTTAATTGGTGATTTAGTCCCAAGGGAGCTCTAGGGGTACTGATTAGTTCATATTGTTGTTCCTCCTATGGGGCTGCAGAACCCTTCAGCTACTTGGGTACTTTCCCTAGCTCCTTCATTAGGGACCCTGTGCTTTGTCCCATGGGTGGCTGTGAGAATCCACTTCTGTATTTTTCAGGCACTGGCAAAGGCTCTCAGGAGACAGCTTTATCAGGCTCCTGTCAGCAAGCTCTTTTTGGCATCCATGACAGTGTCTGGGTTTGGTGGTGGTTTATGGGATGGATCTCCAGGTAGGGCAGTCTCTGGATGGTTGTTCCTCTAGCCTCTGCTCCGAACTGTGTCTCTGTAACTCCTTCCATGGGTATTTTGTTCCCCTTCTAAGAAGGATCAGAGTATCCATACTTTGGTCTTCCTACTTCTTGAGTTTCATGTTTTGCAAATTTTATCTTGGGTATTCTGAGCTTCTGGGCTAATATCCACTTATCAGTGAGTACATATCATGTGTGTTCTTTTGTGGTTGGGTTACCTCACTTAGGATGATATCCTCCAGATACATCCATTTGTCTAAGAATTTCATAAATTCACTGTTTTTAATAGCTGTGTAGTATTGTGTAGTAACATCTAAGTTGTTTCTAGCTTTTGGCTATTATAAATAAGGCTGCTATGAACATAGTGCAGCATGTGTCCTTATTACAAGTTGGAACATCTTCTGGGTATATGCCCAGGAGTGGTATTGCTGGATATTCTGGTAGAACTATGTCCAAGTTCTGAGGAACAACCAAACTGATTTCCAGAGTGGATAGACCAGCTTACAATCCCACCAGAAAATGGAGGAGTGTTTCACTTTCTCCACATCCTCCCCAGCATCTGCTGTCACCTGAGTTTTTTATCTTAGCCATTCTGACTGGTGTGAGGTAGAATCTCAGGATCATTTTGATTTGCATTTCCCTGATGACCAAGAATGTTGAACATTTCTTTAGGTGTTTCTCAGCCACTTGAGTTTCTTCAGTTAAGCCTTCTCTGTTTAACTCTGTTCCCCATTTTTAATAGGGTTATTTGGTTCTCTGGAGTCTAACTTTTTGAGTTCTTTGCATATGTTAAATACTACCCCTCTATAAGATGTAGATTGATAAAGATCTTTTCCCAATCCGTTGATTGCTGTTTTGTCCTATTGGCAGTGTCCTTTGCCTTACAGAAGCTTTGCTATTTTATGTGGTCCCATTTGTCAATTCTTGGCATACACCATTGTTGTTCTGTTCAGGAACTTTTCCCCTATGACCATGTGTTTGAGGCTTCCCCTCAGTTTCTTTTTTATTAAATTCAGTGTATATGGTTTTATGTGGACTTCTTGATCCACTTGGATTTGAGCTTTGTACAGGGGGATAAGCATGGATCAATTTGTATTTTTCTACATGTTGACCACCAGTTGAGAAAGTTGAGAATGTTGTGTTTTTTTTTTTTTTCACTGTATGGTTTTAGCTCATTTGTCAAAGATCACGTGAACATAGATGTGTGAGTTTATTTCTGGGGTTTCAATTCTATTACATTGATCTACCTGCCGGTTGCTGTACTAATACCATGCAGTTTTTATCACTATTGCTCTGTATTACAGCTTAAGGGCAGGATGCTGGTTCCCCCTAAAGTTTTTATTGTTGAGAATAGTTTTTGGTATCCTAGGTTTTTTTATTCCAAATAAATTTGAGTATTGCTTTTTTTAACTCTATGAAGAATTGAGTTGGAATTTTGTTAGGGATTGATTTGAATCTGCAGATTGCTTTTAGCAAGATGACCATTTTTACTGTATTAATCCTTCCAACCCATGAACATGAGAGATCTTTCCATCTTCTGAGGACTTCTTCGATTTCTTTCTTCAGAGACTTGAAGTTCTTGTCATACATATCTTTCACTTATTCTTGTTACACCAAGGTATTTTATATTGTTTGTGACTATTGTGAAGTGTGTTGTTTCCCTAATTTCTTTCTCTGTCTGTTTATCCTTTGAGTACAGGAAGGCTACTGATTTATTTGAGTTAATTTTATATCCAGCCACATTGCTGAAGTTGTTCATCAGCTGCAGGAATTCTCTGGTAGAGCTTTTGGGATCACTTAAGTATACTATCATATTATCTACAAATAGTGACATTTTGACTTCTTCCTTTCCAATTTGGATCCCTTTGACCTCGTTCTGTTTTCTAATTGCTCTAGCTAGAACTTCAAGTACTATATTAAGTAGAGAGGGAGGGAGAGAGCAGCCTTGTCTAGTCCCTGATTTTAGTGGGATTGCTTCAAGTTTCTCTCCATTTAGTTTGATGTTGGCCACTGGTTTGTTGTATATTTCTTTTCCTATGTTTAGGTATGGGCCTTGAATTCCTGATCTTTCCAAGACTTTTAACATGAAAGGAATTTGAATTTTGTCAAATGCTTTTTCAGCATCTAATGAAATGATCATGTGGTTTTATTTCTTTGAGTTTGTTTATGTAGTGGATTTCACTATATTGAACCATCCCTGCATCCCTGGGATGAAGCCTACTTGATCATAGTGAATGATTGTTTTGATGTGTTCTTGGATTCAGTTTGAGAGAAGTTTATTGAGTATTTTTGTATCTATATTCATAAGGGAAATTGGCCTGAAGTTCTCTTTCTTTGTTGAGTCTTTGTGAGGTATAGGTATCAATAACTGTGGCTTCGAAACCAATTGGGTAGCATTCCTTCTGTTTCTATTTTGCGGAATAGGTTGAAGAGGGTTGGTATTAGGTCTTGTTTAAAGGTCTTATAGAATTCTGCACTAAACCCATCTGGTCCTGGGATTTTTTTCGTTGGGAGACTTTTAATGGCTGCTTCTATTTTATTAGGGGTTACGGGACTGTTTAGATGGTTTATCTGATCCCAATTTAACTTTGGTACTTGGTATCTTTCTAGAAAAATTGTGCATTTCATCTGAGTTTTCCAGTTTTGTCGAGTACAGGCTTTTGCAATGGGATCTAATGATTTTTTTTAACTTCCTCCATTTCTTTTGTATCTCCCCTTTCATTTCTGAGTTTGTTAATTTGAATACTGACTCTGTGCCCTCTGGCTAGTCTGGCTAAGGGTTTATGTATTTTGTTGATCTTCTCAAAGAACCAGCTCCTGGTTTTGTTGAGTCTTTGTATAGTCCTTTTTCTTTCTACTTGGCTGATTTCAGTCCTGAGTTTGATTATTTCTTGCCATCTATTCCTCTTGGGTGTATTTGCTTCTTTTTGTTCTAGAGCTTTCAGGTGGGCTGTTAAGCTGCTAGTGTATGTTCTCTCCAGTTTCTTAATGGAAGCACTCTCAGCTATGAGTTTTCCTCTTAGCACTGCTTTCATTGTGTCCCATAAATTTGGGTATGTTGTATCTTCATTTTCATTAAATTCTAAAAAGTCTTTAATTTCTTTCTTGACCAAGTTATTATTGAGTAGAGTGTTGTTCAGCTTCCATGTATATGTGGGCTTTCTCTTGTTTTTGTTACTATTGGAGACCAGTTTTAATCCATGGTTTTGGATCGTTTTGTTCAATTCCTTCACCTGTTTCATTGTGTTTTCCTGTAATTCTTTAAGGGTTTATTTTGTTTCCTCTTTAAAGGCTTTTACCTGTTTACCTGTGTTCTCATGTATTTCTTATTTTCTTCCTTTTTTTTCAATTAGATATTTTCTTTATTTACATTTCAAATGTTATCCTTGTTTCTAGTTTCCCCTCCGAAAATCCCCTATTACCCTCCCCTCATCCCCTTGCTCCCCAACCCACTCATTCCTACTCCTGGCCCTGGCATTCCCCTATATTTGGGCATAGAAACTTCACAGGACCAAGGGCCTCTCTTCCCAATGATGACTGACTAGGCCATTCTCTGCTACATATGCAGCTAGAGCCATGAATCCCACCATGTGTTTTCTTTGACTGTTGGTTTAGCTCTAAGGGTACTGGTTAGTTCGTATTGTTGTTCCTTCTATGGGGCTGCAAACCCCTTCAGCTGCTTGGGTACTTTCTCTAGCTTCTTCCTGGGGACCCTGTGCTTCATCCAATGGATGGCTGTGAGCATCCTCTCTTGATTTCTTTAATGGAGTTATTTATGTCCTTCTTAAAGTCTTCTATCATCATCATAAGATGTGATATTAAATCAGCGTCTTGCTTTTCTGGTATGTTGGGGTATCCAGGGCTCACTGTGATGGGAGAACTGGGTTCTGATGGTGCCAAGTAGCCTTGGTTTCTGTTGCTTATATTCTTGCCCTTGCCTCTTGCCATCTCGTTATCTCTGGTGTTCATTGCTCTTGTTTTCTCTTACTGTGGCTTTTCTCTCCTTCAAGCCTGTATGTCAGTACTCCTGGGAGACCAGTTCTCTCAGGGAAAGCCGTGGCACAGGGTCAGCTCCAGGGTGCAGACAGAAACCACAAGTATCCTGTCCCCAGCTGATCCTTGATTCCTGTGTCCTGATGGTTCTGGGAGGGTCCCTCTTGACCCAGGAATTTGAAAAGAAGTTGTGGTCTTATCTGTGCTCACTTATGTGTTGGCACTCCTGGGAGACCCTCTCTCTCCTGGCTGTATTTGGCCATGGATCGATGTGGCACAGGATCAGTTCTGGGCTCTGAAGCACAGGATCAACTCCTGGAGCAGAGGGAACCAGGAAGGCTCCTGTCCTCCGTTCCTGTGTCCTGAGGGTTCCACGTGGGTCCCTCTGAGATGAAGTAGTGGTCTTACTCTTGTAGTGCACTCACAGGCTTGACTGTATTCTTGGGAGGTTAGCTTTCTTGTGGTGGTATTTGGGTAGGATCACTGTGGCACAGCATCAGCTCCAGGGGTAAACGGAAACTGGAAGGCCAGTTTCTTACCTCTTTAGCACTATAAAAATTGTATCTAAATATCACTTACCTTGTAATTTGGTCATATTTTAAAGCAGTCATATAAAATTAACCATGCTACTTGAGCTATGTCTTACACATTTTAACTTAGATAAACACTCTGGCACTGATTTGTATCTCTCTAAGCTTCATCCATCCTTACTGGTGTGTTCTCCTTTCTTCATGACCTAAGCATCCAAGGGTGTTGTGGGAATGACAGTGAATGTTTTCCACCACAGTCTATCTCTATTGATACAGTCAACACTCTAAGTACTCAGAAACAGATTGGTCACGCATAAGCCAAGTGTTTGCTGATAGCTCATTAGTCCCAGATGCTCAGACTGTTAGGCATCCTTTTTGACACCACCTCCCACAGATCTGTATCAAGGCACATTTGTGTAAACATCAAACAGCATAGAGGAGATTGGGTAGAGAGATGACAAACATTGGTGTGTTGTATATTTTAATAAAACTGTGGTATTGATGGTTCAGCCTTGGGCTAAGTTTTGTCGCAAGGTATCAGTCATTGAGTACCATCCATGTCCTATGACTTGTAAATAAAATGGTGAGTTCAGATTGGAAGCTATGGGCTTAACTGTCTCTGTCTTGCTTAGAGGAGTGGATTGTAAAAGTGATGAGTACCAAGGTTTGAGTTCCTTTTCAGTTCCAATGCTCTTTTACTAGCTTTTGCTTCCTTTCAAGTTCAAACTCACTCATTCTTACTCTTTGGTTCTCTCTTCATTGCTGAGCACACAGTACTTGTATTGTGTGGCTTTCTAGAAGCATAAAACCAATAGAATGTATTTGATGTCAGAAAAGATGGCTTCTTTGGTTGGCTTGCAAGATAGGGATTAAGAACTCCAGCAAGGGATTGCTATATACTGGGTTGGAGAAGTTGAGAGCTAAGTTGCTCCTTAGTCCATTAACTTGGTGCTTCAAAAGACTCATCTAAAGGCCTCCCTATAGAGTTGGTAATATTAAATCTACATTGGAATGTTGAAAAGTCTACTGTCAGTGGGCAATCACAGTGGCAGGGGCAGACACTGGCACTAAGAAAAAAGAAAAGATCAACAGACCACACTGCTTTCTCCTGTTGTTTTCTATTGAGTACACCAGGATGGCTGTCTTAAGCTTTTGACTTCCATCTTGTATAGGACCACTGAAATCACAGATGTATGCTACCACAACCAGCTTAAGATGCATTCTGAGGATTCAAACATAGACCCTCATTCTCATGCATTAAGCCCATGTCTAGTTATTTTTCTACTGTGATGAAACTCCATGGACAAAAGCAACTCAAGTAAATTTGGGCTTATTGTTCCAGAGTCCCTTGTGGTGGGGAGGCACAGCAGCAAACAGAAGATACGGCAGCAAGAACAGGAAGCTGAGAGATCACATCTCAGTCACAAGTATAAAGCAAAGAGCATTAACAGGAAGCAGGGAAAGGCTATAAAATCTCAAATAGTATACTTCCATAATGCCCTTCTTTCAGCAAGAACATCTTCCAAACAGCTCTACTAACTGGAGACCAAGCGTTCAAATGTTGGTGCCTAGAGGAGACACTCTCATTCAAAACACTACCCATTGAGCCATCCACTCAATCCTATGTTAATCTCATTTTTAATTTTGCTTTTTTTTTTTTTTTTTTGAGACAGGGTTTCTCTGTGTAGCCCTGGAACTCACTCTGAAGACCAGGCTGGCCTTGAACTCAGAAATCCGCTTGCCTCTGCCTCCCGAGTGCTGGGATTAAAGGTGTGTGCCACCACGCCCAGCTAATTTTACTTTTTTTTTTTACACATTATGTGTTATGTAAAATTATCTATTTGATGCCTTACATCTTTTATTTTATTTCTTAACCTCATGTGGGTAAGCATTTTATTGTCTTAAGTTACAAGACTATATATTTTCTCCATTCACTTTGTGGACACATTTCCATACTGCTCTGTTTATGGTTTATTCTGGTTTCATTTTGGCATTTTCCTTTTGGTGGAAAATGTATTATAAGGTCTTCTTGAATTAGTGTTTGCTTGTGAACAGATTTAGTTCTTCCCAGGAGACCTTGTTAGAGAAAGTGGGTAAGTGGGTAAACACCTAGACCCAACATTAGATGGCAACAAACATACAGAAACTTTGGAAGCCCCCAATAGTAGGAGGAGGTATATCGGATTGTTGGTATGGTTGAACACTATGGCCAAAACTAATGTAAATAAAGAAGAGTTTATCATGCTTACAAGCCCAGTTTTTGGAGGATTTTCATTGAGAGGAAATCAGTCAGAAACTCAATTAACTACTTACTTTACATTCATAGTCAAAAGCAGAAAAATGAATGCAGCCACTTGGCTTGCTAGGTTTCTTCTATTTAGCTCTCTCCTGACTTATAGAGCTCAGCCCCACTCTGCCCTGCACAAGTCGGAATGGTGCCAGCCACTGCAGGCTGAGTCTTCTTACATAAATTAAAATCAGCATAATCCCTCATGACAAACTCTCAGGCCAGTCTGATATAAGCTATTTCTCAAAAAAAAAAAAAAAATGGTCTAAAGTGAATCTAGGTTTTAGCAAGTTGCATTTAAAACTAACAAATGAGAACAGGAACTAGGACTACCAGGAAGAAGAGTTTCCCTCTCAGGGATACACACCTAATATTGATGGGACTTTAGTGAGAAGAAACAGATGAGCTAACTGTTGAGTCCGTTACCACCATTATAAATACTCGTTATTTATAGAACCGTAGACATTCAATTAGAAGATATTACAATACCTGTTTCTGCAAGAACTGTGCACAGGGCTAGTATTGGTAAACTCAGTTAGCTTGAAGTAGATCTTACTGCACTATTAAAAGGGGAATCAAATCTTAAGGTAGGGACATGTTCGGCTACCATGAAAGGAAAGCTCAAATAAATTTTCTGTTAGCATGGACTCATATACCTTAATCTTAAGAAAAGTGTGGTAGAGTCTAATTCCTTTTCCTTAAAGCTACATAGTTTAAAAAATTATAGCTTCCCAGTAGACATCAAGTAAACACTTACCTCTGAAGGAAGAAGTAGGCTTCAAGTGGGAAGGGTGGGGCTGTTGTCATACCAACAATGAAGAGTTTGTTATTATGTGCTTAAGCAGAACGCTGTTCAGAGATCGTGGGACCTGGGGTCTTCTCTGAAATTCTGAGGTTTTTCTAGCCCAGTCTTATATCTTTAATATTATACAAAATGTGGCTACTGTGACCTGTAAGTGGTGACCAGGAGACACACTCTTTCATTTTTATCCAGGCATGTGATTCTCAACAGACAATACCAATATATGTATGGGATCTCTAGAACATCACTAACCAGAGATATCCAAGTTATTGAGTCTCTTGTTTCACATGTCTTAATGCTATGTCCTTGATTCTGAGAAGCCTGTGGAGAACAAAAGACCTCACCACTCACGGGGTTCAAAGAGAGTAAAAGGCTTCATCCCACAAACTTCCATGAGGAAAAAGAGAAAGATACTGGTCTGTATATTGAAAAGAGGATGCAAATCTAAGATTTGGGCTCCAAATGCTTCTCATTGATAGTTTAGCCTGAGTTTGGAGTCAGTCAAATTGAAGAGTTTAGGTTTACTTAATCCAAAAACTCTGCACCCATATTTGGGCCAGTCCTACTTACTCAAAGATATTGTAATTTTTATCATTACTTAGACTAATATTAAATATATATTTCCTCTCTGGAATTAGAGAGGTGTGCCATTTCACCTGGCCTTATGTGGCTCCTATGATTTGAACCCAGGCCCTCACGTTTGTGCAGCAAACACACGATTAATCTATCTCAGATCCGTACATTTTAAACTTTGAACACAGCATCGTGTTCAAAGGAAGCATGTTTAATTATGATAATAATCTGCTTTCCACTAAAGTCTTGCCTGCTTCACTCATGTAACATGCTGATACGTGGGAACTTGCTACTTATAAATCATGAGGCTATATATGGGTCAAAAGGTGGGTCCTGTGTTTGCTTGGGGCTCGGGCCTCTAGGCGTAGGAGACACCGGAAGTTTGTGCACCCCACGGCCACCGCTGGGCAGGCATCAGGCTGTTAAAAGCCAGGCTGTGAAAAGCCGTAGAACCTCATGGGAAAGGCACAGTATGGGGTTCTCATGGACCTGCCGGAATTGGGCTCAGACTCTCAGGCACCACAGACACAGTTGGGCACTGTGGAAGAGCCAGTTCTGGGGTCCCTGGGCCACACAGTGGCCAGAGACATCAAGTTCTCGGTTGTGGACACCACAGATACCACTGGATGTCACAGAAGAGCAGAGAACAGAGTGGGGACCCTTGGGTGGACTCTGGTCTGCGGGGCGAAGGGAAAAGGGCAGGGAGAGATAGTTCCACCTGGTTACCACGGCGATGAGAGTCCTTGTCTTGTTCAGTGGCTGGGTTGGGTGGCAGCTGTGGCCGGAGAACAGGGAGGCTTCCTGTGGGAGGTTAGATGTGTGGCTTGTTAGAGGGAGACCTGCTCCATTGCTCCAGCACAGTGGGTCCAATGAAAACAGGCAGTCCATGGTTTTAAAGTATTTATAGTAGAAAGGTAGAGAGAGGGAGACAGTAGAGAAGTAGACCGACCATGGCCACGCTGAGAGGCAGGGAAAGGAAGGAGGAGAGAGGAGGAGGAAGGGAGCAAGAGTAAGAACAAGAGAATAAGATGTAAGAGAGACAGAGCGAGAGGAGGGAGCAAATAGCCCCTTTTATAGGAGGCCCCACCCACCTGGCTCTTGCCAGGTAAATGGGGAGGAGCATAGCTGGCTGTTGCCAGGCAACTGTGGGGGTGGAGTCCAGACAGAATACCAGGAGGTTGGGGCATTGCCTACATGGCTGATGGCCACACACCTCTCTGCAGGGAGCTGTGGAAGACTGTAGCTGCTACAGGTGCCAGAGCCCCAGGAGGCATGGCTGAACACCTGCTGTCCCATGCAGATGGAAGTCATCAAGTCCCTGGGGTTCAAGGCCTGTGCTCGACCCGGTGACCAGGCTGTCTGTGCACAGCTTACCACAACACAGCTATGTTCCTGCCTGTAGCAGTTGGGTCTAGACATCATGTAAAAACACTTGTGTCATATTTTCAGAGAAAAACATAATTTCACCTTGAGCTCTGTGTTAGCTTAAGCTATATTCTCAACAAATCCATGCACTGAAGCCCTGACACCTATAACTCTTATAATAAGAGCTTATAAGTGTATCCAGACACAGGGCATTTAAGCAGCCATTATGTTGAGTCTTAATCCAGTGAAACTATTGTACTTATCAAAGGGAGAAACTTGAAAACACAGGGAGGGATACCAGGAAAGCTTATACACAGGCTTTGGGCCACTGGAGGACATGGAAAGAAGGCGATCTGCTTCTTCTGATACCTTGGGTCTCTAGTCCCCAGAGAAATGAGAAAATTGATGTCATGGTTTAAGCTCCTCAGGCTACGGTGTTTTATTGCAGTGGCCAATTAGACAGGTGCAGACTTTTTCTGAGAGTATACTCTTAGCTTCCCACTCAGTGCCAGTTTTCACCTCATCAGTCTACAGATAATGTGCCATCGTGTGAGCAGCTGAGGCATGTGAAGAAGTTTACAGATGACATGACAGGCATTTGGTATGTCTGACACAATGTTTGTTCCAAGAGAGAACCTGTCATCACTGATAGTGTATTGCTGTTCTCATGAAGAGTGTTGGACCCACTTCTCGATGCCTACAAGCCATGCCATACCAATCTCTCTCTCTTGCTCTCCACCCCCCGCATGACTTTTTAAATCTATCACTTTCTAAGGACACATGGCAGTTGTCCCCACCTACCACAGGTAGTTTCTGAAGCTAAATGATGATGTTACAACCATTTAACACTTGAGGATTTACAACTTCAGAGCAGAGGGCAGAGTTAGTTTTTCACTCCTTTTTGCCTCTTAAGAGCTCAGATGCTTCAGTTTCAACCAAGTCAGAGTGGTACCCAAACCTATAAATAGGTGCTAGTATGTGAAGTGGAAATTTCTGGTTTCTTTGGAGACTCAGTTGTGTCATGTGATATTTTTCTGGAAAACTATCATATGAGTGGATGCTTTGCTGAAGCAGACACATGGGAAGACACTGCTGAGAGCAGACACATGGTGTTTTTATGGAAGCTGCCTGGAAAAGGGGCATGGGATGTTTTGCTGGAGCAGGAGCTTGAGAGGACACATGATATTTGGAAAGGATATAATTATAACTCAACAGACAGTGGACAACACTGTGTGGCATTGGTTCGCCTTGCCACTCTTTGCTGGTCTTCATTGGGCTTTGCTGTCTCTGGTTTTTGTTGATGATGCTCTGGTATCGGTTGGCCTTGCCTTCTTCACTGATTATTTTTGTTGTGAATTCATGAGAGAAAGGCACCAAGGAATTTCTTGGGATATTCTGGCAGGTTGCCATTTTTGCAGACTCATGCTGATTGGCCGAGCCTCACAGTGTCTTCTGGATTGAACTACTATTGCTGATTTGTGTGAAGTGAACTGCTGATATCCTGCAAAGACTGGAATTGTGCAAAAAACCTATTTCTAAACAGGTCTACAGCTCACTTTTGCCTATTAACATTTCCTATTCCCACTACTGCTAGTGGATGGTGAGCTAGAAATGTTACAGTGTGGGAAACACTTCCAAAGTTAACTTTGGCTTACAACTTGCTTGTGATGAATCATAGACGAGTCTGCTGACATCAGTCATTTTTAAGATGTGCATTGTGCCTTGCAAAGTTCCTCCACTTACACATATGTCCTTGAGAGACTCCTAGCCTGAAGGAAATGACCTTAGTCAAACATCAATACTGTGTACCATAAACTCGCCACATAAGCATTTGTGGTCATTGTTTAACTTCCTGGAATTGGTCATGCTTTGTGTTGCTTGCCTTTAAAAGGCACTGAGGAAATACACTTGCTAACTGACATGGTATTAACCAGAAGTTCTCCCATATTCTGTCTCCTGCATCTTCTTTCTGCCTTTCTGATAATTATCCTCACTGCCCTAGTTATAGTTCCTGAATTGACTATAATGGAAGGCTCAGACATTACAGCATTTAAGAACCCTTCTTTAAGTAGATTTTGAAAAATCTAGGCCTAAAAGTAAGTGCTTCAAAATGATCATGATCTGCCTCACCCTTGTGCATATGTACATGCATGTATATATTCATGGCTAGCATTGCTTGCACTCACTGATGTATAGAAATGAATAAGGTAGGAAGATGGGAGGAGGATAGGTTGGGGTTATCTAAAGGGAGTAAGAAGGAAAAGCTGTGGATGGATATGACCAAGATACATGTTGTATGAGATTGTCAAAGATTAAAATAAATTACTTTTAAAAATGACTCCAAACCATCTTGGAGAACATTCCCTGTTATTTTTCTGAGGCTTGGCCTAAGGGCATTTGTTTCTGTGTGTGCAGCCTAGAGAGGTAGTCACATTTCTTTGCCCACAAGAATTTTTCAAAAAGTTTTTTTTAATTGAAAAAGATTTAAATTAACCTGTCATTTCCCGTTCCAGTTTACTCACATCTCAGCCAGCTCTTCTTAACTAAAACAAAGTGCTGGAGACAATTACTGTTTAGAGAAAAATCGTTTGTTTTGGATTCATTGCTTTGGACTTCTGGTGCTGCATGCCAGTGGTAGAGAGTGTATATAGCATTCATTAGAGATCTATCTGTGACTCAGAGTTGTCACATTTTGAGTGACATTGTCCTATGGGCAAGCACTCTGTCCTCCATGACCTCAGTTTGCTGCATATTTCTCCTTGGCAGTGCACTGTCCATGCCTATAGTTAGGTTGTTTGAAGAGTAAAG
Source organism: Mus musculus (assembly GCF_000001635.26). Classification (NCBI taxonomy): domain Eukaryota; kingdom Metazoa; phylum Chordata; class Mammalia; order Rodentia; family Muridae; genus Mus; species Mus musculus. The sequence continues at coordinate 26,837,924 of NC_000078.6, forward strand.
ACTCACTTTAAATGTAAGTGGCACTTGCAGTATCATCCCAGTTGAAAAGAGGGCTGGGGACAGTTTTGCTTTTTGCCACGTTACATTGTCATCTTGCTGACAGTTTCCTCTGCTCTTTTGTTGCCGTTGATGCTGCAACAGTTCTTTGCTGTTATCAGAATCCATCTTCTTAGTCCTTCCAGTGCAGTATGAAGACCAGTGGATCTTTCTAGGAATTCTCCAACTCAATAGTGTCCGGTTGGCACTGATGATGGCCATTTAGTCTCATAGGCAGAAATGTTAGCAGGTTCTTACTCTCTCCAGTGTGAGACAGTCTTCGTTGAACTATCGAACCATATTGTATGAGCCAGTCTAATAAGTTCCTTTTAAATGCATATACATCCTCTTAGTTATGCTTCTCCAGAGAACCCTGACTAACACAGCTTGCATATATGAGTATGACCTCATGCTATGTCAGATTTTATCTTTCACATGCCTCTGCCACAAAGGAAATGTGTGGGTTGAAGGCAGCAGGAGAAAACGCAGCTTGATACCCTTTGGTCATCATTTAGCTTCCTTTGGCCATTTCCTACTTGATCACTAAGCTGAATGAGCACTAATTGTCTTCAAGTCCTGAGAATAAGAATGATGCTTTGTTGTGGATTCCAAATTCATTGAGTTTCTCATTGACAAGGCAGCCATTGTAGAAAATAACCATCCCATGCTTCACGCTTCATTACGAAGCCCTCCTACTGCCAAATTCAGAACATTTCAATATTTACAAAAATTGTGTTTGTGAATTAACATAAAATATCATTATATTGGTGCTCTTATCTCAATGGAGGTTATTATAGTTTGATAAATATATAAATTAAGAGGCTAGGGGAAATCTGGTGGCAAGCTGCTTGTCTATCAGGCACAGGGGCCTTTGATTCAATCTCTAGCATTGCAAATTAAGTATAGATGGCTGAAAACTTTCAGGGTGACTGACAAGTTCAGGACTAAAGTCAGGGGTGGAGATAAGCATACAGCAAGGAAGAGTTCAATGCAGCCGGAAACAAGGAATGATAGTCTCTGTCACACTCATAATCTCAATTTGGGGAGGAGGTGTTGATCTGGTCTTGTTGTTTAAACATATCTGGTTTGTACCCGGGTAGGCTGTTTGGCCTCAGATTTGCACTTAGCTTCTTGCCTTAGCCTCCTGAGTGCTGAGATTCTCGATGCATACCACAGCATTAGCACACTAAGAATATGTCTGGGACATCACAGACAGATAGAAGTAGGTCAGCCCCTCATCATTGAAACAAATGAAAAGGGTATTGAGTGCAGGTGCAATAGGAGGAGAAACCAAACAGTATATGAGGTTTAGCAAGCAGTCACAAAGCTTTGGGGTTATATAGATACAGGTCCACAATAAACTGATTTTAAAGACAGTGCACATTTTGGCTTGTGGGTATGAAAGTGGCCAGGTGCATTGTGCCAGAGAATGGCCTGATAGCAATGATTTTTGTCTTGAGATCTGAGGAGACTCCCAGTGCAAGTCTCTTGTATCACGGAGGCATCCCTCTCTCACACAATGCTCGCAGATTTCTACAGATAGATTCTCCATTCACTGTAGCCAACCTCTCATTTTACCATCACATGTTCCAGTTCTTCACTTTGAAGCCCTCCCACTGTCAAAATCAGAACATCTCAGTGTTTACAATAATGTATTGAGTTTTATTCATCTCTAGGTAATATAGCCCGGGAGGGAATCTTTGTGCCTCTTAAGTGTTATCTGGCTATCCCAGGAAAAGAAAGGATGCATAGAGGCTTGTTGTCTGGAGAACCTGAAAGTGATCCCGTAGCTTTGACATGGAAGGCAGCTGTTTGCAGGATACCATTCACAGGAAGATCTTTAACCGTTTGTAAAGGACACATAGATCCATTTGGCGGGACACCATGCTATGTACCAGTCAAAGACACAATGCCCCACTGTCAGAGTCCATGGTATAAAGGCATGCACAAGAGAAGGACAATTGGGAAAATGACTGTAACGGTCCTGGCAAAAGTGCAGCTGTGTCCCCATGTGCAGTTGTAAAGAGGAGTTGTGAAACTAAGAAACAAATTCACTTTCCAAATACATTTTTGTGTTTTTTGGAATGTCTCTCCATCTGGAAAACAGGGGTGGGGCTTCAGTTCTAAATAGTGTGGTGTTTGAGTTGTGAACTCATCAGAGGCAATATCTGAAGTCAGCCAGGATGCTGCAGACACTGAACACACAGGGCACTTCTTGACTGTCATGGAACTTGTCCCTGGTGCTTTAACAGATATTTGAGAAAGGTCCCCACAGTACAACACCAGCAAGGGCTCAAGTTGAAAGGATTAAAAGCAAAATTCATTGCAATCCTGTCCAAAAGAGGAAAAGATTCCCCAAATCTTGAATGGTTAGATGAACACAATTTCTAGATATGAGTAAACATCTATTTATTTTTCTCACTTTATGATAGAATGTTGTGTTTGTTTTTATTTTAAGTATCTATTGTTGACACTTCCTGTCTCCTTTGTACAGTGCTTAAGAACATTTTATTACTTTTACTTATGTAGTGTGTGTGTGTGTGTGTGTGTGTGTGTGTGTGTGTGTGTTTATGTGTCTGGTCATGGGTACATGTGCTCTTGTGGAAGGTGGAATGCATGTGTCATGGTATGCCTGTGGAGATGGTAGACCAAGACTTGACCTTATGAATAGTAAAGCAGAGCTCACTGCTCAAGAACAGAGAAAAGCAGAGGAGAATGTGACTTGTCTCTGTGTGGGAAGTTCTCACTGGCCTGGTGAGCCATTTCACATTAACACACAAGCATAATGGTACTGGAGGAGTGGAGACATGGTATTATACATGACATGTTACTCTGTTGAGGATGTTATTGAAGTGTCTCTGGAGCCAGAGTTTTAGATACTTGTGAACTACCTGATATGGGTGCTTGAAACAGAACTGGAAGAGCAACAAGTGCTCTTAACAGCTGAGCCATCTCTCTAGCCACCTAGTCAGTTTTCAGTGGTTTCTTTTAAAGAGTAGACATTCTTGATTTTTATAAGGGTTTACTTAGATTTTACATTAAAGGACTATGTGTGGGTGCACATGTTTGCACATGCCTATGCAAATGCCCATGGTATCCAGAGGAAGAAGTCAAGGAATTACTGGTGATTGTGTTGTGAGCTGCCTGACCTGAGAGCTGGGAAGAGAACTTCACTCTTCTGGAAAAGCAGCCAGTGCTCTAAAGCACTCTCCAGACCTCATTTGCCTTTTGTGAATCATACTTTAGGTACTACATGTATCTATAATTATCTAAACTGACTCTAATTTAATTCATAAAATTAGATATATGTGCACATAATGTTATTTATTCTTTGCTTTCATCTACATATTTTCAGGTTTTGGGTTTGACACACCGATCCCTGACTTGCCTGGAGTTAATTTGTATGTGGAGGTGAGGTCCTTTACACAGGAAGACCACAAGTCTAAATCTTACACATGAAAATATTCTATTAGCTAAGAATCAAATTGTTTATTAGAAAAAAAATTCCTGAATCAATTTTGGTCTTCATAGTTCTAAATATTAAAGGCAGTCCACTTTCTCCTTCTAACATATTAACATCTGACCTGAATTCTGTCTTCTTGGGGAAACAGCTGGGGACCATTACATCTGTGGCCCTCTTCTGTTGATTAATATGCTTACTCATTCTTAGTATCATTGGCTGATTGTCAGGGATTATCGAGCAGATTTGATATCATGTGTGGTTCCTCCTAACTTCCTGTGTTATTCCAGGTCCATTGTGGAATGAACACACCTCTTTCTGGCATGAAATCAAATGCTTGCATTTGATGATATTTAATTATAATTATCATAGTAGTATTTAAGGAGTTTTAATACATACCACCTTTTCAAGCAGATACTTCAGGGCTGTGACGTGCTTGGGTTCATATTTCCCCAGTGCTCTCAGCATGTAGATTTTGAATGAATTTGCCCCGTTTTATATGTGATAAGTTTTTGGGTGGTATTTTACTGATGCTACTTTTTATTTCATTTTCTAATTTTAATGCAAGCACATAGAATTATCATTAATTGGTAGATGTTAGCACTGTTCTCAAATCTTGATAAACTTGCCATTGTTTCTCTAACATGTTTGTAGGTTCTTGTGATCATTCTCTAGCTAATCACACCATCTATGAAAAATGACAGTTTTCAATTTTGTACTTTTTCTCTTTCCAATATTCATGCCTTTTATTTATTTATTTGGTTCACTTAGCTAACTAAGACCACTAAGACAGTGTTTTATAGACATAGTGTCAGTAGATATACTTCATTATTCCCAATCTTTGAAGAAAAGAATTCCATCCCTATAGATTTTGGTTATCTATCTATCTATCTATCTATCTATCTATCTATCTATCTATCTATCATCTATCTATCCATCTGTCTGTCTATTTTCTGTTGACTTATTACCTAAATATCTCTGTATCTATCACCCATCATCTACATATATATGTATATATGTGCATATGTATATTTGTTTATATATATATGTGTGTATGTGTGTGTGTAGATATGTATGCATTCATGCATCTACTTATCTTCTATCTATCTACCTATCACCTATCTATATACCATCTATTTTGTTTTTCTACTTAGGAAAACCTATAATGATATAAACAATGCATCATATTTTACTAACAAATATAAATATATTCTAGTGCGTTTTAATCATTGATGAATTGTTTTATAAAAACACTTTGGATTCATTCAGAAATGATTAAAAGACAAGATGAATGCTGTTCCATATAACACCCTAATTCCATTAAGCTTTACTAGGTAGGAAACATGGACAGGGATTTAGAACTGCAGTGTGCAGTCTCAGGAACGCAGGAGCTTTCAGCTAAGTGGATGAATTGCAGGCAAGGCTCTGCCACTTCTCGTCAGAGATTGGTGACTCAGTGTCAGGGGGCACGGGTTTCTATGATCTGACCGCAGGATGACCTCCTTTTATGGAGGACAAGGTATTAAGCAAGGTCGTTCTCTCTGGAACCATAAAGGAATGTGTAGGGAAGATTGAGTTTTGCTTTGTTCTGAGCAGAGCCCTGTGCTTTTGCTAGTTGCTAGTTCTGAGCTTGTGAGCAGGCAGGAGTTGTTCTGTGCCCAGTGCTGGTGTTTCTTGAGCTTCTATTGTGCTGAGTTTCAAGAGCTTGTCCTGTGATATTCTAAGCTTGTTTAGTACATCATTGGCCCTGTTTACATTCAAGCAGATAAACACAGGTTTGTCAGCCCAGGGATTCTCAGTGAACCTTGCTGCAGTCACAGTGTTTCCTTGCCTCCTGTAATAAGCACTCCCATTAGAATGTTTATCTGATGGCTGTCATGAAGCCTACTTTCTAGAATGTGTATATTCAGTCATGGCAAGATTGCAGTTCAGATGCAGGTTCACACAGTCTTTAGATGAAGGTTTAGATTTTTCCATTTCTTCTTAGCTTCAGACTCAGGAGTTAAAGATATTTACACATGTCTATAAAGAGGTTATGAAGTTGTCACAAGTGTGTGCTATTTTCTTTATTTACAGCATCCAATTAGGCAAGTAATAAAACCCCCCATTTTTTCAAGCAAGGAAGCCAGGCTTATTGAGAAAAATAGCTTGTCCAATGTCATTCAACTCATAAGTAACAAAAATCATATTTAGATGTAAGCACATCGTATTCTAAAATTTATGCTTGTTTTCCAAAGGTCTTTCTAAGGGTATGGAATGGAACATTCTTCCAAACTTTACCTTTTTTCATGACCACCAAGACTGATGGTTATCACATCATTTCTTTTCTTTCTTTCTTTCTTTCTTTCTTTCTTTCTTTCTTTCTTTCTTTCTTTCTTTCTTTCTTTCTTTCTTTCTTTCTTCCTCCCTCCCTCCCCTCTCCTTCCCTCCCTCTTTCTTTCTTTCTCTCTTTCTTTCTTTCTTTCTTTCTTTCTTTCTTTCTTTCTTTCTTTCTTTCTTTCTTCCTTCCTTCCTTTCTTTCTCCCTCCCTCCCCCTCCCTCCCTCCCTCCCTCCCTCCCTTTCTTTCTTTCTTTCTTTCTTGCTTCTTTCTTTCTTTCTTTCTTTCTTTCTTTCTTTCTTCCTCCCTCCCTCCCCTCTCCTTCCCTCCCTCCCTCTTTCTTTCTTTCTTTCTTTCTTTCTTTCTTTCTTTCTTTCTTTCTTTCTTTCTTTCTTTCTTTCTTTCTTCCTCCCTCCCTCCCCTCTCCTTCCCTCCCTCTTTCTTTCTTTCTCTCTTTCTTTCTTTCTTTCTTTCTTTCTTTCTTTCTTTCTTTCTTTCTTTCTTTCTTTCTTTCTTTCTTTCTTTCTTTCTTTATCTTGCAGTTTACTCACTGACCATGCAACTCTGAGAAACAACAAAACAGGAAAGACAGAGACACTGAAGAGGTGTTAGTGAGTCTGCCCTCAGTACTGTCAGCCCTTGCCTTATAATGCTGCCGCCTTTCTGACACTCTCTAATGTCTTTGGTGGCCCTAGGATATGACGTTCTGAGTTACAGAGTCTCTGTCCCCCTCTCAAACCTCACAGTGAGGTACAGAACTCTCCATGTTTATCTTCATAACAGGTCTGTCTTCTAAAGCGGAGACCTGGGACTACTCTGTCCCTTTAACCAGAGTGTTATTAATGTAAACCCTGTTAGTAAGCTTAAAGGATCAATATAAGAGTTTCATATTAATGAAGCCAGTGCTGAAGCCAATGCTGAGAAATCCGAAAAGCACTGGTATTCACATGGTGGCCATTGTTCCTCCTACAGAAGTGAAGCCAGTTAGTTCTAGACCAGCTTGTGGTTCGAATCATGGTAATGGTGCCATGGGGAAACGGTTCTACCGACACCTGGTGCTCAGCCTTCACCAGGCTAAATAGCTCAGTTAATTACCAGATCAAAATGGGCTAGATTTTCTTTGTAAAGCAGCTCAGCAGTTTAACTGGGTTGTGGGAAAGGACTCTCTATGACATTAAATGACTTTCCTAAAAGCCAATTTCTCCACCAACTGCTCGTATTAGAATCAATTTCAGGACTCGTTCACAATGAGCGGTTTATTAGCTTCCCAAATGCGTTTACTACATGCCAGATGTCCACTCGTGCACACCAGTCTGCTGTTGTCTCTCACTGACCCGTTTCTGGATGCTACGGCCCTGGATCTATCACCGAGGAAACACGTCACAGAACAGACTGTAGTTGACATGCTGGATCCCGAGGAGAGAGGAGTCACCTACCAGGTGTGGGCAAAAGCATGGGGCTCAAGGGCAAGGTCATCGTGAGGACAGATATAAATCATTCTGAGATGGATTCAGAAGTGTATTGTTTATCCTTAGACTGCTCGGTGCTGCTCAAGCCTTTAAACTTTTGATTTGATGAGAAATGATTAGCAATGGATAGAGAAAGAAAGGGTCCATACCCTTGACAGACGCGTGGAGCTCCTCTATGATTGGCTTGAACTCAAGTTTTGAGAGTAGATCCTATTAATTCATGGTATTGTACAAAAAAGATCTGTAAGTCTTGGTGTTTTCACTTACAGGGTGAAGTATCAATTCGCCTTGTCAGCAGGTCAGTCTGAACGAAATGTGAGTTCATTGTAAGGTGATTTTGACTTCACATATGGCAGAATTGGGGGGAAAAACCATAGCAACCAAATACTTAAAAAGAAAGACTGTTTCTGTAATCTATAGAGTCAGCAATATATTCCATATATTTTCATTTAAAAATCTAACAAATTTCTAGTTCTCCCCTTCAAATTGCTATAAGCAAATGACACTGTGTTTCGTGTCATTCTTTTAAATATTTGAATTGATGGTGTAAACTCCTCTATATAACTTCTAAGTAACACAGAGTAGCATAAACAGCACTGGAACAGGTCAAAATAATTATGGCTGTTAATTATTTACTATAGAACATTGGAATATATTGAAAATACTATAAAACAATATTTGTTGGATGTGATTTGTTGGGGAAATGACTAAATCTTTTATCTGTGTACTCCTAATGTTTTGTGTCTATGATCAAAGCCATAAATATTGGGAAGTCATTCGTTTTATGGAAATAGAGAATAAAGTGCGAGTTAGACATCCACAAATAAGCATCACACACTGCTGAGGGGGACCCACAAATGCATATCAGACAAGACCCAGTGCTTCCCAGAGCCACAGAGAGACTTGTTTGGGATTTCTTAGGAACTGCTAAACGGCAGTAGCTAAAGAATTTTCTGACATAGAATAAAACTGAGGTACATGGTGAGTTACCAAGAACAAGAACCTTTAAGAAAGCTCTTGGTTACTTTTTATACACAAATGCATGTGAACAGGGACCCTTTGCCCAAACTTGTTGCTAGTGTGAGGAAAGACTCAAATGATGTTTTCACTTGAATGTGCTGATGGAGTTGTAGGGGTGTTTCCCCATTGGTTTCAGTAAGAAATCAGCCCCACTCTAGAGTATTAGATGAGGGTTCTCCAGCTAAGGTGACCTGTTTTCTGGCCATCTGCCTGTTTACATGAAGAATCCTTTCTCATTTGAGTTAGATCACATACTTACAAAGGTCAACAAGCCCCTTGCCCTGCTGTGTGTTACCTGAAAACCATGACAACAGATAGTGTGATTCAGCTTATGTTTGAAGGCCTATATGCCAAAGGAAGACAGATGTCACTAACTGAGCAGAGACAGCCAACTCCATCCTTTTCTCCTCTGTTCTGCTCCGGCCCTCAGCAGGACAGACCATGTCACCAAGGCTCTGGGGAGGTACTCAGTGTACTACTAACTCTAAAGTGAATCAGATCCCCCAAGTGTCTTCACCACATGCATTCTTAGAAATGAAATACTACTGCAGCTCAGAATTTTCAGTATAATATTCATATCTAGGTCTCAGCAAAGCAGTATATGTCTATATATTGTGAACCCTGCAGTTACAAAGTCTATATATGGAATAACATCTCGAGGAATGCATAGATTTTGTAGCATATGTGTTGATTTAATAAACAGTACATGAAATTACAAGATTAATATTTTCTATCCCAGAAACGAAAATGCCAATGCAGAATAAGACAGAACTCTTCCTCGGGCTGAGCTCATGAGATTGTCTCACATACTGGTTGGTCTCTTTGGATGTGCATGATAAATTCACTTTCAAAATTTCCTCACCATACTTGATTGTTTCAAACTGAGTTCTTGCAGCATCTGAGAATTGAACATCCTTCAAAGCAGAGTAGTTTTCTGGACTTTAAGCTGTATTAATACCAAAACATTGTAGGGCTTAAAAACAGTTGGAGTGCTGAGTTTAAAATATTAATTTGTCTAACACTTATCTTACTTTCCCAATGTATTACATGTGATGAAAGGAGAAATGGTGGTGAATAACCTGTAACTTGGTTGTTAAGTAAATTTTAGTTTAGTCTGGCAGGAAATTCATTCCCACAATGAATTTATAGTATTTTTCAGTTCTGTCCATATATGACAGAGTCAAGTCAAGAGTTGTAAGACATTCCAATATCTTGTTTTACTGTCAAAATTTCAGCTGGGATGTCTGAGATGTGACTCTTGAAGCTGTATGTGAAGATCTTTCTGGGATTCTGAAGTGAAGCCATGTTGAGAGTGAATGCGTCCCTAAGAAATGAACTGGTGATGGCTTTGCCTGCTTTCACTGTGCCCAGCACATAGCCTACTGTATACATCCATGTCTTTGACAGGGGCCATAGAACTCCAAATTTATCTACTATAGGTGGTAAACAATGTAGAGAGTGAAAATTTCTGATTAAAGTGACATTGCTAATAACTTGTGTACAGAATATTATATTTAACATCTGTACTTTTCCCTTTAATAAACAAAAATAGCTATAATGTAGTACTTTAAATTATAATACTTTATACTTATAAATAAATAAGTGTAATATATCATTTATATATTATTATATAAATTAAAATTATATGAATATGCTATATATTATTAATATATTAGTATACTTATATAATATATTATAAATTATAATACTATATAACATAATTTTGTCTGTTTTAAGAAACAGGGATATTTACATTATGGGGTCTCTAGGTCATTAATTTACAAACAGCTGTATATTACATTGAGTGCTGTCGAAAGGAATTCAATTGGACTGAATTATTATAAACCTATGCCTGGAATCATGGGTGAATATGCATGTTTGCTTGCTTTCTTCACGTCTTGCTGGTAAGTGCCTCTGCTCTGTTGCTGGCATTGCTGATGCTGCCACTGCCATTGCCCCTGCTGGTGGCACTTCTCTCTTCCTTTACCATTGTGCAGGCAGCATACAGCATGGAGACCTTTTTAAGCCACACCTGGTAGTGTGATAAGCTAAACCCACAGAATGAGTAACAACTACATAAGACAAAATATGAGATTTCTTTTTTCTACACTTGCAAAAGTAAGTAACGGAGATATGATTGACAAGTCATAAAAGCCCTGACAGACAGAAACTGGTCACACCACGCAGACTTTAGTCAGATATCACTTTACAAAGAGAATGAAAACTATTTCATATTTATGGATCAATTGATAATTTGCTCACTTAAGGGCTATGTGATTTTATTCAAGACTTATTCATGATACGGGTGAAAATTATAATCTGTAGAGTAGCTAGAATGGGCTTGTTCTCTTTCGCCTATACTTCCCTGCAACACGGTTAGAAGAGGGGCTGGAGATAGCGCTGCTCAATAGCGAAGTGCACTTGCCGCTCTTGAAAAGGATCTGAGTTTGGTTCCCAGCACCCACATGTGGCTCACAAGCACCCTCATTTCCAGTTCCGGGGGACCCAAATCCTTCTGAACACCATGCACACATGTAGTGCACAGTCACGCAGGAAAGCACAATACTCATAAACATAAAAGAAAAATAACCCTAAAAAGGATGTTTTAGAAATAGAAGTTCTTTTAGACTCCAACATTCAGTTGTCTCATTCGTTTTATGTAGTACACTTAACCATCTTTATCTTGATAAGAAATAGAGTTTGAACAACCTATCCATCTTTATTGTTTAAAAGGGATATAGAAAAACCTTCAAATTGTTATGAGTATTTTTAATGTCTCAGCCTGTTTATCTATCTTTCTCACTAGGAAGTGATTTTTGGGAAGCTTTATGGTGAGTTGGGTAGTCTCTATAAGTGTGATCTGTAATCAACTATGAGATACTCTTCAGGGTGGTTCTTCCTGAAAAGATTGGTTGAGGTAGGGCAACCCACAGTGGGCAGCATATTCCAGCAATGGTCTGGAAAGAAGGAGGCCCAAGAAAAAAGTGATTGCTTTTTGCTTGCTTGCTTCATCTCTTGCTAGTAAATGCCTCCTCTGTGTTGCTGGTATTTCAGTCACTACTACTCCTGCTGAATTCCTTTGCAGACATCCACATTGAGTTTCTTTGGGGTCCACAAGGATTTGAGGACGAGTAACCCTCAAAAGCATCAGTGTCAGGTAGAGCCTGTGAGGCATACAGCTCTATGGACTGGACACTACTGGGTTCTGAACTTCTGCAGTGTACATGTAGTCATAGTTGCACTACACAGACATTATCATGTAAGCCACTGTAATAAATCCCCTTTTGATATGTATTCATTCTGTTGGGAAAAACCCTCACAATCCCCAAAGATACTTTTAAACTATGTTTTATACATTATTCCATGGTGCTGTTCACAATCTTCTTGGATCAGTGTGTGGATTTCTCAGCATTGCCATTTTCTACTAGAATTGTGGATCAGTGAGAGAAGTACCTCTGATGCAGGAGGTCATGCTTCCAGCATGGTGCAGGGATGAAGTGATGCAGGGAGGGGGTAATGCAGATATGTGATGCAGAAACCGATGGAACTACCCTCGTGGTCTAGGGACCTTTGTTCTCGAAAACTAATGGAGGCTGGCCATCAATCTCTTGCCCTCCTGGGCATGCTCATTTGTGATGTGCTGATGAGCAAATGAATAATAAATAACAACAAGTACTCCAAAAGTGGAGAGCTATTCCTAGAGACTGGCAGAAATACAGGTTAGGAGCTGGTGTAGTCTGGGGCTTAACCAACTTAAATCTCCAACAGAAAACCATAGAAGGAAAAAATGTTCTTCTAGTAATTGTGGCTGAGAATTGTCTGTCTCCTGGGAGAATTTGGTGACAGTGGCTCTGCTGAATTTCAAAGGCTATTACATCAATTACATTAAAAGAGCAAAGAACGCTGGTGATTGTCAGTGGCTGCATTCTGCATGTCAGAAAATGTGAGTGGTGTGAGAAGTGTCATTGGGTCACCAAGCAGAGCCAACCAAGGGGGATAATTAGTGAGGCTTGGTGATACTGTATGGAACTCCTGGGAAAAACAACTCAATGGGAGGAATTATTTATTCTGGCTTCCTGCTTTGGGAGGTGTCCCTCTATCATGATGGTTGGGAGAGCAGTTCACATCATTGTGTGGGAAAGGCACTAGTCCTCAGTGACCTCTTTCTATTGGCTATGCCCCACCTCCTAAAGTTTCCATCACCTTCAAAAAAGCAGGGCCATTAACTTGGCTACAGCTTTAAGCAAATGAATCTGTGGGAGAGCCTGTGTATTGAAGCTATAACAGTGGTACTGGTTCACTTCTGTTCTGGCCTTCCCTAATCCTTCTCAGTCTCAGACATTATAAATGAGAAGGTTAAAGGCAGTGTTCCTTAGAGGACGTCTCTGGTCCCCACTAATTGCCTGCGCTTTGTGCCACTATATGCTTTGTAGAAGGCTTGTTGGCCATAGTCTGATGGAAACTGCTTTTCATATGAAGGAGATGAGAGAGGCAAAGCTTGGGTTTCTGTTGTATTTTCACGGAGTGAGGAATGTGAGCACCAATGTCAAGGTCAAAGAGCAGTCAGCACTGTTGTGTGAGATCTCAGGAAGACATATTTACCTGGAAAGGTTGGGTTAGGGAAACCACCTTGCTCATGTGTTTCCTTCATCATCTATGAGAAATGTTCATGGTGTTTCTGTGCCTCAGGTCTCTTTATCTTCATTTTAAGAGCAGTATCACTTAATTTACAGAATAGTCCTGAAAGTAGGACAGTCCTGGACATATGAAACCACAAAATCCTCTTAAAAAATAATTCTGTAATTGGCATATATTCATCATGCACAGTTTCATAAAGTTGCTTTTACACAAATATTAGGTACTCTGAGCATGCCCCCTACCCCTACCCTTTCTATCTTCACATTTCTCACTCCCATTAGTTCCCCCCTTGTTTCCCTATACAGCATCACCTCTACTTCTACATCCAATATGCACACACATGGTTTCATGTGTGTTATTTGCATTATGGAGCAAGTCTTAGTCAGGGGGAACAGATCTGAGACTGAGGCTGTCCTCTGCATCCTACTCTCAGATTCCCTCCCCTTCAGAACTGTACCCCTAAGATGCTTGGCTCCCTCCACTCCTCTGGCCTAGAGTCTCAGGGAACTTATGGATGAGACCCTCTCTGGTGGTTCTATAAACTCCGTGTCCTCCCAGATGTACTCACAAGCCCCTCCCTGGTGCTGCTTCTCATCTGATAGATGTTTGGGATCAGTGATCAGATCATTCGGCTCAACTTCCAGCCTACACCGAGACCTGCTGCCTTGGCTTGGCTTGGTCAGACTGTCCAACCCAAGCAGGACACATCTCCACTGACCCTTTGACCAAAGGCTTCCTCTTCATAGGATACCACGACACATAGAAAATGGTCTTTAGAACAAGAGATAAATATAATTAACTACATTGGTGTTTTCAAGCCATACATAGATGAATGGATAATACTAATAATATAATTGAAGTGAAATATATTCACAGCTTGGGTTAACTTGGTGAATCAAAAGAAATTAATACATGGTGATAAGATTATTGCTCATTTATATTGTCTTTGTGATCCACTGTTATTTTCCAGTTCTAAAAGGTAACCTTGACAATCTGAAACAGAAAAGATAACAGAGGAGCGTATTGGGGAGAAATCAAAAGGAGAACATTGCCTAAACCCTTGGGTTCTTACCAACCTTCCCCCATTCATTAGAATGAAACTTTTAACCGGAATGGCAGAGAGGCCTTTCTTTCCTTCTTTCCTTCCTTCCTTCCTTCCTTCCTTCCTTCCTTCCTTCCTTCCTTCTTTCTTTCTTTCTTTCTTTCTTTCTTTCTTTCTTTCTTTCTTTCTTTCTTTCTTTCTTTCTTTCTTTCTTTCTTTCTTTCTTTCTTTCTCTCTCTCTCTCCCTCCCTCCCTCCCTCCCTCCCTCCCTCCCTCTCTTCTCTCTCCTTCCCTCCCTCTCTCTCTCTTCTCTCTCCCTCCCTCTCTCTCTCTTCTCTCTCCCTCCCTCTCTCTGTCCCCTCTCTCTTTCTTTTTCTTTCTTTCTTTCTTTCTTTCTTTCTTTCTTTCTTTCTTTCTTTCTTTCTTTCTTTCTTTCTTTCTTTCTTTCTTTCTTTCTTTCTTTCTTTCTTTCTTTCATTAGATATTTTCTTTATTTACATTTCAAATGTTATTCCCTTTCCTAGTTTCCCCTCTGAAAATCCCCTATCCCCTCCTCCGACCCCCTGCTCTCCAACCTACCCACTCCCATTCCTGGTCCTGGGATTCCCCTGTACTGGGGCATAGAGCCTTCACAGGACCAAGGGACTCCCGTCCCATTGATGAGTGACTAGGCCATCCTCTGCTACATATACAGCTAGAGCCACAAGTACCACCATGTGTTTTCTTTGATTGGTCTTTCAAAGAGCCTCTAGGAACTTTAGTATAATCTGTTGGGTGACTCTCATTCTATATGTAAAATAGAAGGGGAATGTTTGAAATTTTAATTCTTAGCCCTGCTCCATGCTCGAATATCATAATAGAAAGAGGGTGTAGGAGGAATGTGTCAGCTGACTTGAAAGTTTTCCAATCCACTCTCTTCCTGATTCAAATACCGTAGCAGTGTGTTTGTTCAGTGGTCACACAACAGCTCCGGTCTTCAGTTCTTCAAAGATGCACAAGGTTACTCTAGTTCAAAAAACAAAAACAAAAACAAAAAAACAAAGCTAGCTCTAAGTCCCAGCAACAAAATGGGCATTGCCTATTAGAATAAGAAGAACAAGATATCTTGCAAAGATTATATGCCCCAGTACAGGGGAATGCAAGGGCCAGGAAGCGGGAGTGTGTAGATTGGGGAGCAAGGCAGGGGAGGGTATAGGGGACTTTCGGAGAGGAAACTAAGAAAGGGGTTAGCATTTGAAGTGTAAATGAAGAAAATATAATAATAATAATAACAACAATAATAATAATACTAAAAGGAAGCACAAGATAAAGCCTTCCATGGGTGCTTATAGAGATGGTGAGCTCAATGGAGCCATCTTTGATCATTGAGCCAGTATGGATCTGTGTTTGGGAAAATTCTCAAAATAGAGTTCTAAGCATCACAGGTTGCACTTTGTCACCTGGAGCTCTCTGCATTCTGAGGGATGGGGACCTCTGACTGTCCTTCATCCTTTAGGTGAGCTCTTTAGCCCTGTCAATCACTTAAGCTCTAACTTCTGTGCAGTTAGTTAACTCTTGTGACAGATTATCTTGGCATCTTTATCATCTCCACCCTGACTAGTATTGTAAAATGTATGACAGAAAACTTACTGCAGACAGAAACTGAATGTAAGATGCTCATCAGAGTACACTGGCAACCTGCTCTAAGGACAAGGTAGGTAGGAGGTGAGAGTTAAGTTGAGCTACATTTCATGTGCTTCTGAGATTCATGTTTGGATTTGAGTCCTTGGTCAGCGACACCCACCCCTGGAAGACTCAGGGTTAAGGTTTCTCCCAGAGGGGAGAGACCTAAGACTTGCTGCCCTAGGCTCCTTTGGGGCTCATGTGTATGTCAACTAGGCTGTTCTGCCTCCTAGACACATCTGTCTCTGGCTTCCTGTTTAATGCTACGGAAGCATGGGGGTGCAGGCTTTACATGATTAAGCTCCCTTCTTCTACCTCCAGAAAGATAGGCTTGAGAATCCAGCCACACTACGCCAGTGTCTGGAAGCACCAACTTTCAACATCCTGCACATAGTACCCAACACTCAATACCCAGCATCCCGTGCCTAGCTTATACTTAGAGTTTTTCAGCCATTCATGTACTCTGTTTCTGAGCCCTGTCTTCCCATGTACTCTGTCTGCTGCTTACTCTCCAGTCTCTGTTTTATAAGGTATATAAGTTAAGTCATCGAAGTAGGTACCCAAGGTTAAGACCAAGAGTTCTGGGACCATGAAACTCAGGCTGGGGGACTCCAGACTAAGCACAGATTCTCTGCCCACATTCTATCTGCTGTGATATACATGTACAGTACTTAACACTTATTTACTTGCTTATATACTAAATCTACTAAGCAAAGGGTCAAAAGCAGATCAAATTTGGAAGCTGCAGAGGAGCAGAAAGAACAGGGCAATGTCTCCTGGTCTCCAATAGTACTCTCATTCCACAAATCAATATCCTGGCATACACAGTACCTGGATCAGCTATTTTAACATTTTAAGTTCATTAACATCTCACTTTCACAAGTGTACACCAATAATGCAAACCATTTGTCTGATTTATTTATTTATTTATTTATTTATTATTTATTTATTTAATTTTTGAGCATCTACTGTTGCTAGACATGATCTGGAACACTTTTGTCTACACACACACACACACACACACACACACACACACACATCCCCTCACATGTGCACTGAGGAGGACTTAGACAAGCTTCCACCTTTAGCAGTTTTGTCTCTGCAGCACACCATGGACTCTGAGGCCATGCCCTCATTCTCTGTCCTTCAGTCTCTGCTGTAGTGAATGTGCCCGGCAGGTATGCCCCACCTTGCCTGCTCTATCTGACAGTAATCTGTGAGGAGGGAAATATTTTGAACTTACAGATCCAAAATCACAGTCATAGCCTACTAACCAGCTTGAGTGACTAGGAATTGACCTTTTAATTATGTTGAGTTTAATTGATTACAAAGTCACATGATCACCAGGGTCTCCCTTAGTGGACATTGCAGCTGAACAACATTCATAGAGTTTCTTCTATTCAGTGTCTTTTTCTGTTTTCAATTTCCAGGCTTTTTTTTTTAAGGGTGTAGGATGGGTCCTGCAGCTCTTGGGTGTTTGAATGGCTGCCAATAAAGCTGCCCATACTGTCCATTCCTGTGCCAGAGGAAGCACCTGACCACCAGGGTTAATGATGTTAACCTGATGTGTCCCAGCTGGCAGAGGAGCACCAGGAAGGAGGGAGGGAGAAGCAGACCAATCCAGGGTGGGGCTGGAGGAGGGCAGCCTTCCTTTCTTCAGCTGGATCTGGGTGGGTGTGGCTTTGACCACATTAAATCATAGATGGTCTCTCATTGGGAATCCTTCCAGCCGGTAGAACTCAGTGCTCAGCCAGCCAGCAAGGCAGATGGAGACTGCTGGCCCTGTGCCACCTGCCACTATTGGACAGAGGCCCACTTCAGTAGCTACAACTTGCCTCAGGCTTTGATCCAGTCCCTCAGAAGCTCAGTAAAGACTGTGGAAGTGATGAATGGCTGGGAGTAAAGAGTATAGAGGAAAACCATGTCCTATTTGGCTTAGCTATCTGGGACTCCACAAGGATGTCCCTCAAACAGATTCATCACAAGCTATGGGAAGAGTAACATCTGGGGAGACATGGGCTTCCAGGACCTACAGTAACCCACACCAACAAGTGTTCTCTTCAAGTGTGTTTTTCCTCTGACAGTTCTACCAGTGTAAATATTGAATAATGACTACTTTCTTCCCACCTTCTCCCCTCCCCCTGATACCTCTGTTAACCCCCCCTCCTCCTTCTTCCTCCTCTCTCTCTCTCTCTCTCTCTCTCTCTCTCTCTCTCTCTCTCTCTCTCTCTCTCTCTCTCTCTCATGTCTGTTCACTTTGTTTGTGAATGCTGCATTTAACTAGGGCCTTCCATGTAACCATTGGATTGGATCTATGCTTTTTATCTTGTTGGATATTCAGCTGACAACAATATTCCCTCCTCTTTCAGACTCAATAGCCAATAACTCATCAGTAAGAGACAGGGAGTCCTCTCTACTCTCATGCCCCACCACATGACTAACTAGGGACAGAGTGCCTCTTACACACACACACACACACACACACACACACACACACACACACACACACACACACACACACACACACACAAACACACACCAAAAATAGAAAGAAAAGAAAAGAAAGGACAAAGAGGAATCCACCCTCTCTACATTTAATAAAATGAGCAAGATGAGTCATGGAAGTCTGCAGCTGAAGCAGAAGATGATAATATAGGTAGTAGGTGGAGCTTAGGAGTAGGGTAAGTAGAGGTGGAGAGGTAGAAGATCAACATTGGCTGCACACTGTCTGATCTTTGCCTGACCTTAACTTGTGGACTTCACACATAGTATTTTCTTTAGTTCCCCACAATAGACTTTATATTAGCAAACTTGCTTTATATTTTTTCAAGCTCATACTACGAAAGAAATTTTGTTCCTAATATGGCAAAGTTAGAAAGTGATGGGGATGACATCTGAGCTTGTGTGAAAATGACCCCTAAAAAATGCCAGAGTTCTGCAGCAGCTTCTCCAGTGCTTTCAGGATTTTACCTGCAGCCCACTTTGCATGCCAGCCATCTCTTTACACAGAAGTCCTTCAAATGTCTTTGTTCCCTTCATCATGGTTCAGAACCTTTAGATCCTGTAATTCAAGTACACTGTTTAGTATTTGCTGATAAGTGCACTTCTTGGTCATTATCATCTTAACGTCTACATGTAACAGTGAATAAATGCATGAATGAGTGAATGGTGGGTATGTTACTTTGACCACCTAGAGCAAACCCTTTGCCTTAATAGTAGTCCTGTGCACAGTAAGACCTGTTATGACTTTCAGGCTAGTCAGCCTTTGTCTCCTGTGTCTGCCCTGAAAAAGTAAAAGTCAGTATTGATGGTGCATGGGTATCTCCTTGGAATATCTAATGTGCATTTCATCCATAAAGCACACAGTAGCCTAAGATCCTCATTCATCTTTATTCCTCACTGAGCACTAAGCTGTATGGGCTCAGTTATTACTAAGAAATGCCCAAAGTATTAAATATT
Source organism: Mus musculus (assembly GCF_000001635.26). Lineage (NCBI taxonomy): Eukaryota > Metazoa > Chordata > Mammalia > Rodentia > Muridae > Mus > Mus musculus. Next base: position 26,857,028 of record NC_000078.6, read on the forward strand.
CAGTTGGACAACCTGTTATATTATTTACATAATAGAATTGTGGCAGGCATAAATGTTAATAATAACGAAGCAATATTATTAGTGATCACTTATATTTGCAAAATGATAAATGATTCAGGAACCTCTTAATTCTTGAATGTAATTTTATATTAGATAGAAACTATCAAAGCATATTTTATTCATAGCAGACTCCCAACATTGATTCTTAACTTACTGCAACTTTACAAGAGGAGCTCTGTGCTACACAGATTGAAGTGAATACTGCAAATTCCTAAGCATTCCACACTATCTCTAGCAATGTCCCAATGGCATTGCATTCATGGAACTGTCACCTCGAAGGACATGAAGAAGCAAAACCCAGGGATTCTCAGTGTTCTAGTTTGCTTTTCCACTGTTGTGATATGCACCATGACTAAAAGCAACTTGTGAAGGAAAGTGTTTCTTTCAGCTAACACTTTACAATCCATTAGCAAAGGAAATCAAGGTAAAAACTTACAGCAGGAACTGAAGCAGAGACCGTAGAGGAGCTCTGGTTACCAGCTTGCTCCTCGTGGTGTGCTGAACTAGCCCCTCTATATGCTCTAGAACCACTTTCCCAGGAGTGACATCACCCACAGTGAGCTTGGCCCTCCCATGTCAACTCCCATCAATGATTGATAAAGGAAATGCCCCCGCAGCTTCGCCTCCACTCGAATACAGTGGAGACACTTTCACAACTGTAGTACCCTCTCTAGAGGACTCTAATTTGTGTCAAATTTACAAACTAACCAGTACACTCAGAAGTAGCAACAAGAAGTACCCACTTCCAGTTGGCAAGAGGCCCACAGCTCCCATCCAGTGATTTCTGAATTCTGAAAGTTTGCTGAGTTATGGTTTACATGTTTTGAAGAAAACACCTAGCAGTTTCTCAGAACTTAGCATCGGCCCTGTGCTTTTGTTTTCTTTGTTTCTTGGAAGAATGACTGAAAAGCAGGTTTCATTTTTGCCATTTATCTAAAGCTAAGTCAGCAACCTTGAAGTAGTGCAAGGGTGCTCAAAAGCCTAGATAAGTGGCAAAGTAGACAACTCAAGTCCACCTTGGGTCAGAACATCTGCCCTCCCCATTACATACCAGTCCAGTCAGGGGCAAAATAAAGCCTTTCTCATCCTTTACCCTTCACTAATTTCCAGTGTAATGCAACCCAAGTACAAACATTTATGGAATCCTTGTCATTTGTCAATTAAATGCAATACCTGGAGAAATTTTATACAATTAAGAGGCAGTCTCTTAGGCCATAAGTATCCAAGTGATTACAAAACAGACCAATCTCATATTGCTAATAGTTTTAGGTAAAGATCATGTTAATAGCTTAAGTGTTTATTACTTTAAACTCACCCTTATCCTGAGATTACTCCTGGCTACAGAGCAGTGCCACTTATGCCAGAGTGTTCTTTCTCAGAATATCTCATCCTCGGGTAAGATGCCAGATGATCTTGTAAACCAGAATTCTGCTCCAGAAGTTATCGGTACCCCTGTTTGGATGGTAGGTTTACTGGCTTCACTGCATTTCAGGAAGGTCTCTTCTTCCTCGACACATGATGCTCCAACAGGGAACTCTGGGAAAGTATGTATAAAGCTCACCTGTCTCCTTGTAACTGGGCAGGAACTTCTTCTTCTTGAAGTTCTGTGGTCTTAAAAGGGCGATTCTGTTTCATTTTAAATTTCTTTGCTATTTTTTCCTCAATGAAGAAACATTACCTCATCTTGAAGGAATTTTTGGTGTCTTGGTCAAGCCTAGTTAGGAACCTCTGACCATGGAGAGTGGTCACAAGACACATGCCACATTTTTTTCTGGCTTTATGCCAACCAATTTGGCTCTGAGCTTTTAGGGCTCAGAAAGTCATGAGTACATTTTATGACAAAAATCAATTCTTATGGCTAAGCTTTAAAGTGTAGCCTTCTTGGAAACTACAGCAGAAATGAGCAAGATTTTAAAGAAATACCTCAGATTTTAAATTCAAGATCCATCCAGTTGACTGAAAATGTTCACTGACAATGTTCAGTGTTTTAAAGTTTATTCCTACTTTTCTGCCAAGTCCTGCATGACCATGGAAAGGACAACATGACAAGGTTTCCAGCCCATGGATCATAACTAGCAGGACATGGGTCTCCACAAGTGTTGACGGTTGCTGTGAGCATGGGTCCTGTTTGTATAATAATATACATAATTTACTTCCTGTTCCTCCTTCAGGAGATGTTCTCCCTGTCAAGATTATTGGGGGATGTTCTCCCTGCCAAGGTTCATGACTCCATGATAGTTAGAATCAGCACAAGCCCAGGAGTCAAGAATGTGTTCTTCAGCAAAATGGTAAACACTGTGACCTTCACTACAGCCCTTAAGGCTGTGGGAAAGAACTCTGAAAACTTGAGTTCAAGAATGCATAATTTCTCAAGTATGCAAAATATAAGGATGCAATATGAATTGTGTGAGGGGCTTCAAAGACATAAAAGAACAAAGGCAGTTGAAATAATGAGCCAGCTTGTCAGGAAGATACAAAAGCAGGTAGATTTCTGTATTCAAGTTCAGCTTAGGACAGAGGAAATTTAGGTTCAGCACTAATAGAAATGGTGATCTCAGAGCCGAATCCCACCCAGCTAGCTTATAGTCTATGCTTACAAAGGTAGCCAGATCTCTGAATTCATTTGCCATGGTAAAAATGTATTTGCTGTCTTTTTCTAAGAATCACTTGGCTAAGGTCATAAACTGCTGATTCATGGGATAATCAAAAGTGTACCTGGGGTAATAGAATTTATATGTAAATAAAAGACTGGGCTTTGGTCTGTAAGAGCTGAGCTATCTACACAGCTGCCTGGAGAGCCAGCTCAAGCAGAACACAGCTGTCAGCTTGTACCCACAATTGACTTCAAGTCATTTCATTCACTGCTCCCAAATATCCCTTCCTTAGGACCTCCTCTCCAAGCTGAGGCTGACCCTTGGCACTCTCTATTCCTTTCTCTAGATTAGTAATCTTCAAGTTTGTCTGGAATTTTCCATAACCTTAATAATCCTGATGCCTCAGCCTTGACCACCACAATTGATCTACACTCAAAATGTAAAGTTAAAAACTAGAGCTGAGAAAAGAAGGCAATGTTAATGATTTGAAGGTGTCTTTGTTGAAAAAGCTCTGTGTGTGTGTGTGTGTGTGTGTGTGTGTGTACATGTGCACTGCTGTATGCCTCTGGAGTTGGTTTACTTGTTAGTGTGTCTGTGTGTGCTTGTGAGTGTGAGGGCTTGCTCATCTCTGTGATACTGAGGTAGAGACCAGAGGTCAATGCCAGCTGTATTTCCTGGTCACTCTTCATCTTTAATTTTTGAGATGGGATCTCTTACTGAAATGTAGACTCGTCCACTCATCAAGGGTTTCAAGAACCTGCCTATCTCTACCTAGCCATGACTTAGGTGCAGGTGTGAATTGCCATGCCTGCTTACTTTTATGTGGGCTCTAGTAATCTGAACTCAGCTCCTCTGTTTGTATGATAGGCACCTTATGGATGAGCTAGATCCTTAGCCACTTCATGATTTATTTGGGAAATATGAGACTGAAAAGTACCTGATTAATCTGTGGTTGTAAGCCCTGATTTAACTATCATGCTAATCTCACACTTACTAACCACAAAGGTTAGTACTGGAGCTTTTGTATTTCTGGAAAGTTACACGAGAAGTAAAACAAGACCATGTAATACATATTAAAAATATTTAGATCTACCTAAAGTCTCACTGGGCCAGGACTGATGAATGATGAATGTAAACAGTAAGAGGAGTAGGTGACTAGTGTGTTCTGGCTTATGCTTTTGATGGGTGTGCATTTGCAAGATGCACCTGTGGAAGTCTGCTTTCTATGTGCCACTTGATAGGCTTTGAGTTCCCTAGGAATTTGGGTTGCTAGATTGTTTTTTTTTTTTTCATTTAACAAAAAATGTTAATTTGAATATGTTTTTGTCCTAATGAGAAAACCACTGCGTGTATTGATGAAAATGTGCTGCCCTTTCTCGCTAAGACTTATTAGTGAAGATAATGTATGCAAATGGAATAGAAACCAACCAGAATATACAGTACAGAGGGTCACATGGGTGGCAGTCAGCTTACAGTGAGGCTCCTTCCTGAGAATTCATGGTAAGTTTAAGATGGAAATGTATTTAATTAACATTCTCACTAAGCTTGTAGCCTAGCAACTGAGTGTTCTAGAGCAAAACTGTAGTCTTTTCCTCTCCTGATCTCAGATCTGACCCAAAGCCATGACTCTCTGTAGCTATCACCCTGCAAAGGACCATAGCAGTACATATGGATAGCCAGGAAAGATCAAAGTTCAAAATTTAAAGCATGATGCCTCCTAAATATGCATCCTTTTCACAACTTTAATGTCAAAAATTCCTAAGATGAGCCATCTCAAGTTGGGTACCATCTGTACGTGTTCAATCATCTTAAAACGATGAAAATGCACAGACATAGTTTAAAGAGAAAAGGAGATGATAGATGAAGTAGAACTGAGCTTAATTTATTACAGTTGAAGGATCTATGCAGTTAAAAGTATGAAGGTTCTAATGACAATGGCCCTAAAGTCAGTGGCATTTGTTATGAGATCCTCAACTGGTTGTGCTTTGCAGGGTGGTGTAGGTGATACAGCTTTGCTTAAGACATTGCATCACCAGAGAGAGCTTTAAGAGGTTAGACTTCATGCTACTTGTAGTTCTTTCTCTCTTCCTTATGCTTGTGGTTAAGATGTCATAGCTTCCTGCTCCTGCTACCATGCCTGCCCCCTAATGTGCATCCCTGCCATGAGGAACTCATCTGTCTGGAACTATAAGCCTAAACCAGCTCTTTTTCTATAAGTTGTTTTGTGTCATGATATTTTACCATCACAGCAACAGAAAAATAATGGGGTGCAAATGGAAACAACATTGAAAATACCAGCCAGAGAGGTCTACACTTAATATACTCCCTTCCCCTCAAATATTCTAATGTACAGCCTGGACTCAACTACTGTGAATATATGCTTTGAATAAGTTAAATATAAGTTAAAATCTCAGACTTACAGTAGAACATGCTATGGACAACTTGAGCCTATCTGTTAATGAATGAAATACTCAAGTTAATGTAAGCCATTTAAACCAAAAATGTAATCAAAAGTGTTTTAAACAAAATCTTAGCTAAAAATGGAGGAGGGATAAGAGGAGTAGGAAGGAGAGGAGGAAGGAGGGAGAGGAGGAGGAAGAGAAGGAGGAATAGGGGGGGGATTTGCACCTGTTCTCAGAATGATGGGTGTCTCTGTGACAACTCTGATGAGATGTTTGCTGACCTCAGCTACATCTACAGACTGAAGGATTTAAAGCCCGTTGTCTGCACTTGTGTTGAGCAAGAGGGGATCAGAGAATTATACTATTACTAGCCTATTCTTGAATACTGTGGACTTTATGGGTTTTGTTGTTTGTTTTTGCTTTTTCCAGCAATGAGAACTCACTGAGCAATTCCTAGTTGGTTGCTCATGAGTGGAAAGCCAGTGATTCCCCCCACCCCCTTTTAAGTGCTGTTTCCCAGGGAATCAACTATCAAACTGTTTATGTTTCATCCATCTCTCTGAGAGCAAACAAACCGACTGGAAAGAGAGAAAATACCCAGAGGTCATAGATTCCGAGCTCAGGCTACGCTTTGCTCCAGTGTAAAAGGAATACAGGGAGAAAATGGAAAGACACTCCATCTTGCTGAGGGTCACAGATGTCATATCAGCTCTATGACTCCAGCTTCCTTGAGCCTGTCTTCTTTTTATGCAATACCCTTATACCGGTTTTGACAATTTCACACATGCATACCATGTGTTTGAATATTTATATGTGTACTCCATAACTTGGCCTAACTTCTTCCAACCCAGCCTAATGCCCACTTCCAAATTCATGTCCCCGTTTTTGCTTGTTTGGAAGAAAATTTTACTGCATCAGTAAATACAGTATCTACTGCACTTGAGGGGATCAAACCCTGGAGAGGTTAACTCACTTGCTACTTGTCACACAGTCAAATGTTACATTTAGTACCCATTTCACTAAACTTATAAGTGAAAGAATCAAAGGAATGTTCGAGAGGCTGTACTCTCCCCATCCCTGTGTGTCTCTGGAACTGGTAAGTGGCAATCTTTCCACAGTAGTTTCATGAAGGCTCTCTCATTGGCTCTCACCTCTGACTCGAGCCTTCCCTACTGTGACATCATTTCTTGTCTACTCAGACTCTTCTGATCCCCTTGCTAGCCCTGCCACAACTGGCTCCACAGACACTGAGCAAATCAACAGGCTGTCTGTTAGCACCAACCTTCCTATCTTACCTGTTTCCATTCCTGAGGTGCCAACTCCATGGTAGATCAACAACCCCAAGTCTCTCCTCCAGCTCTCGTGCTAGTTGAAAATTAATAATTGCTGCAATTCAGAAGGGAGCAGCAGTGGAATAAATTATAGGCTGTGACCTGCCTGGCTCTGGGATGACACGATCAAAATCCTTGTGCTTTTCTTAGTTTCTACTGCTCAGTTACCATGCCTTAGTGACAAGCTTTCAGACTGAGTGACTAGGGTATCTTAGTGCTGTCTTCACATACGGAAGATGTTCCCTGGAAACACTCCTTCTCAGGAAATGGAGATCAACTAAATCATGTGGAGGGAAGGAATTCAGAGAATTAGAAAGGATCTATCTGTGCTGGCCTTGAACATAAGTGGTACCCTCAGCTGCCTCCTAGAGCCATCTCCAAGGTAGCAAGGAGGGAGGACACCAGCAAATTTCTACAAAGATAAGACTGGAAGGTGGGAAATGATTTCTGAATGGAAGATGAGTGTGACTATTCCATACATTCCATGGAGAAGTTGTTGATAATATGATGCTATATGGTTCTTAGCCTTTCTCTGTATCTCTCCATCTGTCTCTGTCTTTATCTCTCTGTCTCTCTTTGTCTCTGTCTTTGTCTCTCTCTCTGTATATCTCTCTGTCTCTCTGTGTGTCTCTCTTTGTCTCTCTGCCTCTCTTTGTCTCTGTCTCTTTCTGTCTCTGTCTCTCTGTGTCTCTGTGTCTCTGTGTCTTTGCCTCTCTCTCTCTGTATCTCTGTCTCTCTGTCTTTCTCTGTATCACTTTGTCTCTGTCTCTTTCTGCCACTTTCTGTCTCTGTCTCTGTGTCTTTGTCACTCTGTCTCTCTGTTGTTCTCTGTCTCTCTGTCTCTCTCTGTCTCTCTCTGTCTCTGTGTCTCTCTGTTGCTCTCTGTCTCTTTATCAGTTTCTCTCTCTGTCTCTCTCTCTCTCTGTCTCTCTCTCCCTGTCTCTCTGTCTCTGTCTCTGTCTCTCTCCCTCCTTGTATTTGTTAGAACAAAGTCCAAATGACAGACTGCACAGTGTTCTTCACAGTCTCACTTTTTATTACCTTTACTACTTCTCCTGGCATTTCAGCACACAGTTTATGGACAATGAGGAGACATTTTAGATGTGAAAGTACTTTCTTGGGTTTCAGTTGTAGCCTGCATTCTTGCATAAATACAGTTGTAAAATAAGAATCAGTCTGCACTTGTGACCAGTTACTGCTTACCAGGCCTGGAGCATGGTCCATTCTGCACTGGCTCTGGTTGAACTTCTGGGTAGCACTTAGTCATAAATTTTGAGTGGTATGGTATCCAGAGAAAATTCCAACAGTGTCGGGCTTATGTATGAGCAAACAATAGGTATTGCAAATGCGCAATCTGAACTGATACGATACAGCCTGGAGTGAAATGATGCTGTCACTAGAGGTTCTTCTTGTCTTAAAACGTTTAAAAATGTAAATATTTGGGTCAGGGGAGTGGTTTGGGGGTCAAGATAATTGCATAAGTCTTGAGTGTTTTTTCAGATACCTGCATGGGGACAGGGAGAGAACCACCTTCTACAAGTGAGCTGGCACTGTGTATTTGTGCATGGTGGTGCTCATGTTCACACACACACACACACACACAGAGAGAGAGAGAGAGAGAGAGAGAGAGAGAGAGAGAGAGAGAGAGAGAGAGAGAGAGAGAGAGAGAGAGAGATTTCTGAGCACATGTCGATTTCCAGATTAATGATATCGAGTGTGTTTTCTGCTCCCCTGTCTTAGGTGAGAACAGACACTAAGCATTTTCATTTTGACTTAAAATAGTTGAACTTTTAGTTTTCTATTAGCCAGGAGCTAGTAGATCAGAATTGAGAAATACATTTTGAAAAGACAGAGTCTAAGACAAGAGTCTGTCCATGCTCTTGACATTTGAGTTTTGATAGGGAAATTTGGTCTCACGGAGTCAGCTCTGGCCAGGGCTGTGCATTCTCTGTTTGAGTCTGAAAATGTAGCTGAGCATTGAACATAGAGATGAAGTCCTTTCATTACTGCAGGTTGTGAGGAAATCTGGCTACTTTTGAGACTGGGAAAGGGAAAAATCGAATCCTTGTTCATAGAGGAGATTTGAAATTTCTGATTTTCTGAATTTCTGACCTTGCTGGAGTTGATTATGGAGAAAAGCTGGGGGTGTATGGTACTGACATCAAGTGCACAACGAGTTACAATCCATTTTTAGTGCACTGTCTGCCTAGACTGCCCTTAACAAGATCATCTTTTGTACATGAAATTTTGCACCTCATTACCCCTAATTACATCCTTTGAAAGGCAGGCTCCAAAAATGCATTTGGAACAATGTGGTTGGAAAATACTTCTTCTCTTCTTCTTAATTGCTGAATCTTTTTCTTGAATATGACTTCAGCATTTATCTCTTCTATCCAAAATATAGTGTTGTATTCACACCTAAACTTCAGTCTTTAATTCAGGTGACTAAGGAGGGTCAAGACACTGTCACAAACACAGGAGAGGCACTTGTTCCTGTTGCTTCAGCTCTGCCTCTTTCTGACCTCTATCACTGAATGGTCTATGGTTTTGTATGAGCACAGTGCCCATTTCAGCCACAGGGCTGTGAAGTTGCTAAGAATACAAGCAATGCCTTGCAGACCACTTGGAGTCTAACAACTAACTAAATTTGCCTGCTCAATAAGGTATGTGCCTGATAAAATTTGTGGAACACAATGACAGTCACAGGGTTCCTGTCTCACGTGCTTTGATGCTTTCTTACCATAACTATTTCCGAATATCAAAAAATGCTCTCCCTATCAGGGACATCTCTGCTCATTTTAGCCTTTTTGGTAATGTTTCACACACAAAGCCCTTCAGAGTCTTGTTAACCAGTCTCCCATGATTTCTAGCTAGTGTTTGAAGAAAGCTGTACTATGTTTCTGAATGTGTGTGTGTGTGTGTGTGTGTGTGTGTGTGTGTGTGTGTATGGGCTTCATGTGTAAATATGTGTATGTGTGTGTACATGTATATCAAGGTCAGTAGACAACCTTGAGTGTCACCTTAAGACAGGATGTCTGACTGGCTTTGGGCTCCCTGGCTACCCTAGGCTGGTTGACTGTGACCTCCAATGATCTACCTGTCTGTTTCCCCCATGCTCAGATTATGTGTATCATATTAACCTCCAACTTTTTCAGGTGAGTTTTAGGGGTCAACTTCAGTCATCCTCTATGCTCTTATCTGAATACTGTCTTGTGGATATGTTAAACACATCCTCAGTAAGTAGGATTGAAGATAGTACTACTAGGTGAATTGTTTAGCTGGAACAAATAGAACTCTTGTTGCTCTCCCTCTAATATAATGCTAATGCTGGCCATGCCAACAAAACATACTCAGCTTCACTCTCATCCAGAATACCACGTGAAACACATCACCATCTTAAACCAAAATGATTTATTTTCCTGGGACACTAGCTCTTAGCTATTGGGTTTTGTGTTTTTCTTGAATGTACCTTATGTTGCAAAGGGACTATTTATCACTAGATGTTTCCCAGTATCATATAATTGGTCTGCATTTTGTTTTGATTATTTGTTTCAAGATAGGCTCTCTCACTTGCCTGGAATTTGGCAAGTGAGCTTGGCTGGCTGGCCTTCAATCTACAGGGATCGACCTAACTCTACCTTCCCAGCACTGGGATTACAATCTACCCCACTGGTTTGGCTTTCTGATCTAGGTTCTGGGGATCAAACTCATATCTTCATGCACACTTGGAAGGATTTTATACACTGACCTGTCTTTTGTACAGCTGACTTTTAAGATGGCTTCTGGCCAGACATGAGGATGTATTCTGTAAAATTTTCATTCTGTGAGGCTGAGGCAGGAAGATCATATGTTGAAGGTCAGTGTGTCCCACATACAAGACCCTGTCTTCAAAACAATGATAGTAATTATAATTATAGTAATAGTATTTGTTCTGACAAGTCCTTTCATGTCTAGTACCAAGTCAATCACTATTGAACACCAGCCAGCGTTTCAGTCTGCATTCTAACCACAACTCAGGTTACATGTTTTTAGTTGCAACACTAAGAATAATCTTTGGGACAATTCTGCCATCAAACATACAAACATACAAACATACCTCCAGTAAGCAGCCTTTCACTGTTCTGTTCAAGAAAATCCCTTTCTTTATGTACATGTGGTTGGAATGGGGGTGGAGAGGGAGAGAGAAACTGAGATTCAAGAAAAGGACCAAGTTGACTAATGGGCACAGATCCCTACAATGTGAAGGATCTGAGAGTCTTGAGGTTCAGGCAGAAGCAGCCACATAATGATTTCAGCCTGTAACTGAATTTGTACTATAGAATTAACACGGCTGGAGCTGTGCAGTGAATGATCACTAAGCCATGCTTAGGAACTCGCTTGACTTCTATGGAACATGTGGTGAGGATATTTGAGGCATTATCCAACACCTGGAGAGCTTCAATTCCTCATTTCTTGCTCGTGTGATTTATTAACGGTTCTGCTAATGTGGATAGAATGCAAGCCCCAATTACAGCCATAGATGGGGCTGAGCGCCTTGCTGCCTATGCTATTCAGAGCACAGAATATCTGCAACCCACTTGATCATTTTTGAATCATCAGCTCCATCTTTATGTTAAATTAACAATTTAACAGCTGCTTTCATCAAACTTCTTTTATGTCTACCAACATGATACTGTAATTTTTTTCCTTAAATGCATTTTCCAAGATCGTTTCTGTGTCTTTTTAGTCCCAGATTACCGATTTGCATGTTTGCTCAATTTGTATACAAATGTCCCGGCATTTATATCCCATCTAGGAAGCATGAAATGGCTGCCGGAGCTCAAGAGAGTAATTTGATGCATCTTGCCACTCACTCACTTCAGTCTCTTTTTCATTAAGGACAGGTGAAGAAAGAATGCAGGGAAACACAACCAGGCACAAGTGCACTGGATCCTCAATGAAAAATATGGTAAAACCGAGGGCAGCTGGGGTGAAGGGGGAGTCCTTATTCCTCTAAGTGGTAATACTAAGAAGGATTCCAGGCTTGACATGGAAGATGTTCCTTTGTGTTAGGCAGCTTTAGCAGCTATAGCAAAATGCAGAGACAGTGAGATACAAAGAAAATATGTTTATCCTTCACAATCTCAGAGGTTGGGAAGCACATGATCAAGTCATTATGTAATTCACTTCAGGAAATTACCTTCTGGCTTGTAATGCCCCACCTGAAAGTTGGTCTTGGCTTTTTTGGGAGATAGAGCTCTCTCTGATCCTTCTTGAAAGGCATTGATATCGTATGCCTAAGACACTCTGCAGCAGGTATCCTCTACACCCATTTACACCATGGACTTCATCTGAAAACATCACCATGCTGGAGCTTTGCTAAGTTTAGGGAGGAATACGCTTGATTTTGGACCATAGCATCTTTTATGCCTCAGAAAATAGCAATAAAAATAAAGGCAAAGAAACCAGAAGGTGGAGAGAGCTCTGTCATTCCCTAAGTGTCAACAAATTCCATGGGGTTTTCCTCCCTTGCTTCTCTTCTCTTCTCTTCTCTTCTCTTCTCTTCTCTTCTCTTCTCTTCTCTTCTCTTCTCTTCTCTTCTCTTCTCTTCTCTTCTCTTCTCTTCTCTTCTCTTCTCTTCTCTTCTCTTCTCCCCTCCCCTCCCCTCCCCTCCCCTCCCCTCCCCTCCCCTCCCCTCCCCTCCCCTCCCCTCCTCTCTCCTCTCCTCCTCTCCCCTTCCCTTCCCTTCCCTTCCCTTCCCTCCCCTTGCCTCCCCTTTTCCTTCTCTTCTCCTCTCCTCTCCCCTCTCCATCTCTCCTCTCCCCCATCTCCGCCTCTTTCCCTTACCTCCCCTCATCCTTCCCCTCCCCCTTTCCCCTCCCATTCTCTCCTCCCCTTCCCCCCACATGAAACACATCACAACCTGGCGAGAGAAGTAATCACCAGTCCTAGCCTTTTATGGATGCTGTGCGCTACAATAATGACAGCCTGGAAAGACATGGACATTTGTTCAATAGTGGCATTATTGTTATTAGAGAAACTAAGGACATTCTGATTGGCCTGTTCCACAAGATGGAACTTAAACTTGGCACTATTACAGAGGCCATGAATCTGATGGTCATTAACACAGACCCACAGTTGGTCAAGGTACAGAGAATCAGAGTATGGAGTTCTCAGTCTTACATGCGGCATCTCTGTAACACTCCTTCATCCTAGGACACAGTAATCATTGCATGGGAGTATATTTTGAGATCCAGAACCAGCACCATACTTTCTGGAGGTAACATGGCCATTGCATATATGAATTCATACTAGCTGTGACAACATGCACAAGACCTGTACAAGATTAAGTCAGTCAAAACACAAATATGGAAGGGGAAGTTCCTCAGTTAGGGATGAGATTCCTGACCACCTCCCCCTTCCAAATAGTCTAGCCCATATGGGCACCTCCAGGCCATTTAGAGACCCTAGCTCCAGAGACAAAGTGTGTGTTACCAGAGGAATAAAACTTGAATGTGAACTCTGGTCTTCAAAAATATGTGCACCTGCAGCCAAAAATCATGTGCAACACATATACAAGCACCTGCCCCCCACATACATAAACATACATAGCCTGCTATCCCAGCTCCAAACTATAGAAGCTTCCCCAGTGATTGGTATCCAATAGCAAAGCCCACTTATCATCCAAATTGGCAATATCTCATCTTGTCCCAAATGGCAATAATCAGATATGAAGGAACATGCTGCTGAGGTCACTCAGAGTGTGATGTCAGGGGACAAGAGTAGAGTATGGGAAACCACACACACTGTTGCCAGGAACAATCTAAAGTATGTCATCAGTCAACAAATAAGGGTACTCATGTCAGCATGAGTCTTGATGTCTACATTTTCTATTCTTATCTTATTTATTTTTATTTTATGCTATGAGTTGGTAGTCTTTGTATCCAAATGGTCAAAGTGCTTTTCATCATAGTAGAAGAGGGAACATGATATTCTCATATTTCCATAGAGCAGTGGTTCTCAACCTTCCCAATGGTGCAACCTTTAAAATAGGTCCACATGTTGTGGTGACTCCCAACCATAAAATTAATTTTTTGCTACTTCATAACTGCAATTTTATAAATCATAATGTAAATACTTAATATGCAGGAGGACATCTGATCTGCAACCCTTGTGAAAGGGCCATTTACCTACCAAGGGGGTCATGACCCATAGGTTGAGAACCACTGACCTAGAACGAAATCCTCACTTTCTTATTTGTTATCTTTTATAAAGCCAGTGGCATCACATCTGTCTTCTGTTGTCTGAGAATCTTTTATGTCAGATTTTGACACTGTGTTGACCTGTGCTTTATGCATTGTTGCTGTGTGTCAGGGAAAATCTAAGAAAGATCTACATTGCTCAAATGTGTTTCCATCTGGAAACCATGTGCAGTTCATAGGCAAATGAAATCAAATAGGTTATAAAAATACTAAAATCAGCAGAAAAGTAAACCACCAAGGCTGCTGAATGAGAAGCTGGGGATTCCACCTTGTCTCTCTTAATGATATCACCTTGGCTTGTCAAGGTGACTGCACAAGGTGTGTGATGTGAGTTGCTGTGGGAAAGAGAACAGACTGCACATGGTCAACAATTGTGATGCTACAGTAGAAGAATATTTCCTGAGGCTAAGACAAGTGGGGGCCCAACACATCTACTTTGTCCCAACCTCATATGAGCTATCAGGTGTCATGGTTGACTATAATTGTGTGAGGTGTGTCAGCCTTTGTTTTGTATCCTGTGGTGTGGACCGACTAGAGCAATGGTTCTCAACCTTCCTAATGCTGTGACCCTTTAAATACAGTCTTTGTGTTGTAGTGATCCATAGCTATAAAATTGTTTTTGTTGCTACTTCATAACTGTAATTTCACTACTGTTATGAATTATAATGTAAGTATCTGATATATGTGATATATGATGTGCTCTAGACACACAGGTTGAGAAACACTCTATCCAAGATACCAAAATCTTAGATTTTTATTTCTTTGGATGTCCATGTCTGGATTTTAGCTTTTAGGATTTTAGTGAACATCTCCACTTCTAGCAAGGTGTTCTCCACCTCTCTGAATTCTAGTATTGTCTCTGTTTCCATAATTGATTGTGAGAGACCCAGTAAGACATGTGACCTACCTTACCACCCCTCACCTCCAGGAAGGGCTGACTTCTCCAATGCAGTGAGTGGTCTGCAGATTGCATCAAGCTCTATGCTTGTCAGAGATCCACTGTGCAAGGTCTCTTCATGTGAGTGTATGTTCTTCTTAAGGAGACCCGCAGTTGGGCATCAAGGCACAAGCATTTTATTGCCATGGAGACCTTGGTCAGAGCAGCACTCTCTCTGCATCTTCTTAGAGGCCACGTTGATCCTGACCCATAGTGAGTTCTCTTCATTGCTCAATTCTCATGCCCAAACTCACCAACACCTTTTAGCGGGGTACTTCAATTTCTAAAGACCACCTTACTCCAGCACCTTGCTTCAGACAGCTTCCCGAGAGTTCCTATTACAATGGATTCCAGGTCATGATTGTGTGCTCCTATCTGACATCAGAACTCAGGTCTGATCACTTGCCCATGGACATCCCCCCCCCACACACACACACACTGGGTACTGTGGCAGAGCCGTGGCAGCCCACGCTGCTCATCTTTCAATGGAGCAGCCAGCTTACCTTCCCCGACCTCACAGTTTCAGCCCTTCTGTCAATGCCTGCCTGTGATAATTTCTCTGGTATCGGAAGGATACTTTTCCACCTATGCTTTATCTTAATTTCTGGGATAACTGCAAACAGCCAAATTTATAAAAAGTATACAAAGGTTAAAAGCCTCACTATTCATGTATAACAGCTCTGTTCCCTTCCAATTTTCTTGTCATCTGCATCAGACTGGACTTCTCCATTCGACTCTTGGCATGTGGGGAATACCATTTCTGTCATCCATTTCTTCATGGCTAAAATTAACAATACTTCTCCCATCTCCCCCAAAGCCTGCTCTGATAAACACGTTTTAAAGGGAGTGAACACACACAAACATGTTTTCTGAATGTGAGCATCGAATAATGATAAGGAGTGTGGCTGTATGTGATGACTTTATGGCTCTTTTGTAGATGACTGGAAACTGTGAAGTTGTCCACAATTATGTTGGTTCCATTTGTGGCCCTTGTCTGACATTTACAGGACTGCTGTGACAGGATGCAGCTTTCTGCTGTGGACAAGGCTCGGCTCCAGTTTGGGCTTAAGTGGTTCATACAGAGATTGACCTCTGACCTGGAGCTCATTAACTTCTTCTGTGAGTGGGGGAGGTTGCTGCAAGGAACCCTTTGTGAGCACAATTTTCTTTGTATTACTTGAAATTGCACGGTCCACTGTGACCAGCCTATATGTGGGCTCAGATGTATATATTTGTCACTTTTCCAGGGGTTACAAAAAATAACCTGTTTTAAATGACAACGTGAAATAGGGACATGCAAAGCATTATAACCCTTCATTTACAAAAGCCAGTGATAAAGTGCCATTACGCCTCCAGGTTCTGCAAGAAGCCAATGAATTTATCTCCACCAATTGGTGTAACAATATGGAAGGATTCCTCCATCCCCAGGAACTGGGGAAGCTCTTACTATCAATATAAAGTCCTGATTTATGTACATGAAATTCACAGCATTCTTTTCATATAGCATTGCAAAGCTAATTTTGAGTGTGCTGGGCATGGCACTGTGTAAGCAAAGGATGGTACATAAGAGTAGGGCTTTGTCATTGCTGCCTACATAAAACTGAGAGTTTCTTACACAAAGCTGTTGGTCCTCCCTGGGCCTTCACAGTCAGCCAGCATCCTATGAAACAAGCAAGACATCATCCGTACATCTCCTCTAAATGACATCTGGTATCACTTATCAGAAGGGCAGGGGCAGAGCAGAAGACAACCCAAATTTCATGGACATCTGTGTCTGCAGGTAATGGAGTTATTTTACAGCAATGGAGGAGGGTTAGAAAGACCAGGTGGGAAAGCATGGAAACAGAACCTTCCACTAATGTGTCGGGTGAGTTCTTTTGTCTTGGGTGAGATCTATGAGCACAGAAAGCATCAGAAGGAAATGTTCTTGCAATCTCCTCCACTCCTGAGGAATCCTTGGTGCCTAGAGCCATCAGAGGGTTGAATTAGGTCCATGTGGAATTGAGACTGTGTTCACAGCATGTGTCTAGAACATGAGAACATTCTTGGTAATGCATCAGGTATCTGCATTGCTTTTTGTCTACAGTTTTTAAATTTCCAATCTACGAGGACAGATGTTTTTGTAAACTATAAAGTGAAATAATGTGGATTGAAGTAAACAAAAACAATGCAGGGGACAAGCCTCCGTTCTGTTTGAGAGGCCTGAAGGATGCTATCCATTGTACTTCTCTGTTCAACACACCAACACTGAGCTTGGTCTATCATACAGTGAACTCTTACCTTCTATGCAGAGTAAGCAGGATCCCGGATGCATACCATAGTAACATAACATTGGCCACTTCCCTCTTGGGGGGGGAGGGGCTTCCTTGTTTAATAACTTGGTCCACTGAGGAAGAAGAGAATATTAAATACTAAAGAGCACAGGAGTGCACACACAATATGAGCATCACATATGAAATTTACCTGAATTAAAAACATGTTCTAGAGGAGAGAGCTCGGAGATATGTGAAAGAGACACAGAGATACCACACTGCAAGAGTTCCAAACACCAGGTGATGCTCTCCTTCCTCTGATTTTTGAAGTACCATTGAGGATGATCACCGCTTTCTTCTGAGTATTAATTTATTATGCAATATTAAAACCAATATGAAAAACTACAAATAATACAGATTCATTAAAAAAAAATCTCCCAGGATAACACTTTAAAACCCCCAACAACAACTTCCTATGTAGTCTCTGGTTGGCTCCAAGGTAATGATCCTCCTGTCTACAGACAGTTGGCATTACAGGTGTGTGCCACCATCCATCCACAGCTTAAGAGACAAAATATTTGGAAACTTTTCACTTGTGTCATTTTTTTCCTCCATGATGTTTGAAAATACTTGCTATCAAACTGGATGCATATGTTTTCTCAGCTCTTCATTTTATTAATAAACCAAAATAAATGATACTCTATGTTTGCAGCTTGTCATTGCAATGTCACTGTAAATCACACATTTCTTCACCATATTTTTGTGAGGGTTTTGAGAATTTTCTCTCAGATAAGGTAGACCTAGACAATGTCTATCCTCTTCTTCTAAGGTCCCATGAACAAAGCAACATTTGATTCTACCAAAGTTCCCTTTGGAGAACTAGTGGGTTTATTGGAACTACTTACAGAGCATGGATGAGGGGTTACCAATAGGGGCATGGGACACCCCAAAGCAGTGCACTGCAAAGTCTTCAGTTAGGATAGATAATGGCTTCTTCACGGTTTCATAGATTCCCTCCTGTTAGTCTTCTCCAGCCTATATACTTGAGCTCCTTCCTGAGACCCTGCAGTCATTTGCAGTTAGGGCAGAACTGCATTTAACTGCTTGGGGTGGGTTGCTGGAGACTCAGTGGAGAATCCCATGATCCTCTCCACCCCTCCTACTATGCCAATAGCCAACATGGCCAGCTATGATGATCTTTCATCAGCAGGAACATCTGAACTTGGAAAGATTATGGCAGTTTGGCTAAGAATATAGCCCTGCATAATGTGAATTCTCTGTGAAATCTAATGTATTTGACAATAGAAATAGCAAATAAATTGATTTTTGTGCATTTATATACTTCCATGGGTATATTTTTTTCTTTGTTAATTACTCAACCAAGTCCTTTTCTTCTCACTTGACTTATAAAAAAAAACAATTGTTCTTCATGTACATTAAAAATAAAGCACCATCTCCCAGCCACATGATTTATTGTTCTGAAGTGTAAGTCCACACACCTACATTGTGATTTAGCATGTTTGTATGCATTTTGATTTGTTATCATTTTGTTACAGAGGCCATTTAATATGCTCAACCGCTGACTTTTCTAGCTATTCTTAGGCAACAGCCTGACCTCTATGACATGCTTGGTCTCTCCTTTGTTCTATAGGGTAATAGCATTAATCATACATAGAAGATTCTGGAACGTTGTGCTGGAGAAGTCAGAGAATGTTCTTAGCAGGGAATAATGGTGCATCCAGATCGGTATTTGTGGTACCAGGACTCTGAAAGAAAGGCTTGCAGTAAAAGCCCAGTTCTTGGAGTTACAGAGAAACAAGGACTCCATTTAAAACTGGATATAGAGGGCACTGGTGCTACATTCCGGCAAAGATCAATGCTGCTTTCTGTCCATGTCCTCAGAAGTTAAGCAAGGCTGGATTTAAAAGTAATTGACTAATGTGTTTGACACAGACAGTTTGGGTTAAGAATAGAATGCATGCCACAAAATGGTACCGCTCCCTGTTCTCGTTCTGGCTTGCGAGTGAGAAACAGCAGAAAGTGAAGCAGGACGACATGAAAAAAATATACAGTTTGGTAAGGAAAGAAAATTAGTTTCAAGCTGCAACAAAGCAGATGAGGAAGCAACAGCAATTGTTAAGAAGATTCACCCCATTAATGCTCTCAACCCCATCTACCCTGGGCCAATGGGAAGCATCCCATGAGGGCAAGACCCTGCACACCTAATGCTATAACTTGTGAAAATGCAAATTAATTTGGAAGGAGAGAACTTGAATTGAAAATGAGATCGAAGGGTTCCTGCTGGGAAGTCACTGCCTAAGAAAGAGGCTTCCCAGATGGATCTTCCAAGGCACACACAGGTCCTTATAGCTTTGTCTCCATGCGTCCTTACTATTTGTGGAGCCAGCAGCAGATCAGGCTAGGCAGCAGCACCAGGCATGAGAGATGCAATAAGGAATCATGGAGGTTTAGGACAACATTCTAGAGAGCCACTGAAGCTAAAGGATGAAGGAAGGGTTGGAGTCTCTGCCAGGATTTCCTGAGAAATTATTACACTCGGCTGAGAAGGCAAGCCCTAGGTTGCAATGGAGATCCCATGACTCTAGGGATGTCAGAAACACACGACATCAGCTAAGGAAAGTGTTGGCATGGAAAGAAACAGTCCCCTTTCCTATCTTCTGGAATGTAGCTTCAATGTAACTTCTCAGGAGCATGGAGGCTCAGAATACTGTCCTCCCTGTGATGGCAAGCCAAAACATATTACTTTTTCTTTAAACTGCTCTAGAAACTTTAACCAAGGCGCCACACCTTCCAATTTGAGCTCCCCTTTGTTTCCTGTTAATCTGCAGTATTCATTCATGCTTTCTAGTTTATGATCCAAGATGGCTGCCTCAGCCTTTTCCAGTATGACCATGATGCTGTTAGTGGGATGCTTCAGCCATACTTCACCGGCACTTACCCTGGTTGACCACTACACACTGGTTACACACAATGAAAGATTTATAACTATTTCATGTTAATCAAAGAGCTTTTAACTGTGTAAATTAAAGTTTTGAAAACGTTTGTTAAAAGAGAACACAGGATCTGGGTATGGTGATACACACTTGTAACCACAGCAATTGGGAGGCAGAGGAGAAGACATATGGATCAGAAATTTGTGGTTATCCTCGGCTATACAGCAACTTCAAGTCTGGGATGCATGATATCCAAGACCCAGGAGAAGGAGGATGGGGGTGGGAACAATGGTGGCTGGATAAAGGATGGGACATTTATCTGGATGGATAGTCAGGTGTGTGATTTAAGTTGACCCCTCCCAGGTATTTTCCTTAACCAAACATCATCTTCCCTAATGTTTCCAAAACAAATGGCAAGGAGATAGAAGATAGAGAATCTTGCAGATACGTACCTAAAGTCATGCAGAGAGGAATAACGGGAAGGGATTAAAATTATACCTACCTTTCTGAGAGGCACAAGATCACAATAAAGGCCTGACAATGGTCTCATGAATAACTTTTCGTTCACATTATAGTACTCTGTCATCTATTAGGTCACAGAACCGTAAGCCTGTGAAGTAAACTAAATGGCCTATGAAGTTCCTTCCTGCCCCAAGGCTCTGTGACACCAGGACTTACCATGCAGTTCTTGCCACCCTTCTATGTCTACTTAATTATTCACTAAATCTGTTTGTAGCCTCCTGTTCTTGGAGTTGGGTAAAGGAATCATAACAAAGACCCTTTAAATAAGGCTTGCCATCATCGGAGATACTGAAACACAAAGGCAAGCCCCATTTATGCCTTGGCTGGAATCATCCTGTCCTATTTTCTGGCTAGTTAATTGATCACGCTCTGGAGATTGGAGCCAGGTAAGTTGCAGGAAGAGGTCTGAGTCACTGACAGGGGGGCTGTGCAGTAAGCTGGTCTGAGAATGAATGCCACAGAGACTCAATCAGGCAGAGAGCAGGAGGCTCCTGCAGGGCAACCTGAGAGGAAGCAGGGTGGTGCCAGACAGAGGGACAGCTGACTTCCAGCTTCCTCAGTAATTTTGCTTAGGGCTGGCTTTGTGTGTGTGTAAATCACTCAGATAATTGCTGTAATTCTGTGCTTAGCTTGGCTGCTTAGACCCTGGGTTCATGAATATTCATGAGATCTATCCACACCACACTATTACTTAAAATTTCCTAGACAGCTTTCATGCTGAGAGTGCCAGCTTGTTTGTGCTGAGAAGAAGATGGCCATGATTTTCTCGTCTGAGTGGGAGTGAGCTGACTGTGGTCGGATGCTTCCCTGACTGTCCACCGACGTAATGGCAAGAAGTAGCTCGATGTGTCCGCATGGCACACTTCTCTGCAGTCTTCATCCAGATTTTTCCTTCTGTATTTGCCTGATCAAAACCTGCATCAAGCACAGGGTCTCTGGCACCCAAGACAAGGTGACCATGCAGTGGGTCCCATGGTCCACTCAGGAGACAACGGGATGGCCTATCAGGATAGCAAAGCATGCAAAGGCTTTGGGCACTGTCTGCCAAGTCAAAATGGGGTGCCTAAAACTAAGAAGGGCTGGCAATTCAAGTGCAGCCATGCTTGAGTCTTTAAATGAACCCATGTTAGATATGCCATTTATGGAGGAGAGTGATCATCTGCAATGGGGAGAAGAGTTATTGGAATGTCATTATGTATGTTTGCACACATCGCCCTATAGCTAGACAACTCCATGGATTTACTATCGTGGACTTGAAGAGTGTGTGGTTCTGTCTGTGTTAAGGAGCTCCGGAAAGATGGTTCTGATGGAAGAGGCATCAGAGTGGATCAGAGATATGAGTCATCTCCCAGTCAAGGAGCTGAAGAAAGCTGAGATCTCTGGAGGAAGATGACCACACTTGGAATGCCTTTCTGAGGGTGTGAAGAGCAGAGACATCTTCCTCCGGGTGAGAGACATCATCTGAAGGAGTACGGCAGAGACATGGCTATTTGAAATATAGACTCTTAACTAAGAATTCTTTGGCCATCCTGTTTTCCTGAAGGAAGGCTGGCTGGATCTCAGCCTGTTGCACAGAGATCAACCTGTCTGCTAAACCCGAGGCTCAGGAACTCTCTAGAAATGGTTACTCTATCACACCATGCAAGAAACAACCTGAATAAAAAAACTGCTTCTCTGTCCATGGTTATTCCCGAAGTGTGTGCTGGAGTCAATGTGTTACAATGAGTGAGAATTCACATTTGCACTTAGTGGTGTGCTCTGGGAGTTTGCATGGTTGAGGAGAAAGGTAGATCGTTTTTATTTATCTTATTTGCTCTTGACTGTTAGATAAAAGTCATGTATAGTTTAGATTAATAAAATAACAATGCATTAACTATTCTTTGCTTTCAATTGCTTCCCAGTGGAGGATCTAAAGGATGCCTAGGACTGTGGATGAAGTTATACCTAAACAAGAGGCCTGGAAGACTGCTTTGAAATATATTTAGAAGGGGATACTATGAGATACTGGGCTAATATTACGCCTGCGCGAGTAAAGGGATGAGGTAAAGAAGAATAGCGTGTGGGCAATGATTCAGATCCCACCTACCAGTAGAGCCCTTTGTGTTATAGACAAGGGGAAGTCTTGTCTTGGTGAGTTTGAATTTTCTTCAGACATTTCAGTTGGGGTTACTGAGCCATTTGTGATTTTTCTTCATTTGAATTTCAAAGGAAAGACCATGTTGGAGATTTTGATTTAGGGACCATGAGACTATATATTATTATTGAAGTCTGGGGGAAAGAAGTAATCATGAATGACTCAAGAGGGGGCATGGAAGAAGCTTGGAATTGAGACGTGGAAGCACCACTGTATAAAGGGAAAGGGGAGCTGGAGAGATACTGCAGTGGGTAAAGTGCTTGCGTTGCAAGCAAAAGAATCTGAGTCTTATCTGCAGAACCCATCGGGCATGGCACACACCTGTAATCCCAGCTCTGGAGAGGCAGGGGCAGGTAGATGTCCCAGCACTCCCTTGAGAGTATAGCTTAGTCCTGCCTACTTGATAGCTTCCAAGTCAGTAAAAGAATCTTAAAAAGCAAGGTAGAAGGCATCTGAAGAATGACCTCTGACATAAGTATGCAAACACACACACACACACACACACACACACACACACACACACACACACCCTACTGGGGTGAAAGTCATGCATGTAAATTCCTGAGTTTTTACACATATACTGAGAATGCTAACTTGAGCTCTCAGGCTTATGCATTAAGAGCTCTTACCCACAGATTCAATTTCCCAGTCCCTGTAGCTATAGCTGTGTACTAGAGGCTCTATAAACATGTCCCCAAAGATTTCTTAATTGGTTGTCTGTTACATTTTATTGTAAAGACTGGGTGGGGGTACTTGTTATTTTGTATATCAGAGGCTTGTTTATCAATCAGCAACCCCACCTGAATTGAAAGATCAGGCTTAACTACAGAGTACCTTGGGTACCCATGACCTTATGTGTGGTGTGCTGAAGTCCGCACTACATCATTTCCATTGCACAGCTTTGCCTGGCATGAAAAGTGCATTTGAATTCACACCCCCACTTATCAAACCCCATACTGTGTGCTGACATAGCCCAGGGTGAACCAGAGTCCATTGCCACTGCCTTTGCTCGTAACCAGTTTCACTTGAGCTTTTCCAAGGTCAATATCCCTCACTGGGATTGGAGCTCCCAATGGACATGAGGTTTCAAAGAATTCTACCATGGGACACAAGCAAATGAATGAAAATAGTCCTGGCTTGTTCACAAGGCAGGCTTCTGGGACCCATCCCAGGTCTGTTGACTCTAGCTAGATCCAGGAAAGCTTTGGGGGGGGTACCCAAGGCTTAGCTATTCTGAAGCCTGTGTCTAATCCATATTTTGAAACTTGCTGGTGTGCAGACTCACTTAGAGCCTGGAGCTTCACAGCTCTGTGAACATTTGGCTTGCTTTGCGTTTCATTTCCCAAATTGTTCGCTCTTCTCCTCTTTCTTTGTCTTTCAGCACTGGAGAATGTTCAGACTGTGAGATTTGGTGTTGAAAAGGGTTGATGCCAATTGGAATTTGTGTTATTATACTGTTTCATGCACTTAATTCCTGTTGAGACTTTAAGTGCGGGCAGCTGGATCACTATCCCAGGTGCAATGTCTTACGAAATGTTGACATATTTCCTGTCCATGAGACATGGAAGCCCAGCTGCAGTGGAGCCAACAAGTCCGCAGCTACATTTTGCTACCCTTGGGTGGTGACCACCTCAGAAGATATGTAAACCCCAAAGCTGGCAGGGTGGGAGCAGTTGAGGGTCTCAGACATACTCTCTAGGGCTCGAGCAACTGGAAGAAAGAATGCTTTCTTCTAGATTAGACATATTCAAATTTCAAATATTGTATCTTAGGAAAAAACAGAGGCAGTGCAGAAGCTTAACGACCCACAGAAATGCCTATGGAAACCACAGAGGATTTACAGGAGAATGGAGAGTCTAGGTCTATGTGGCTCTTTTTGGGATTTCCCCGGCCTCCAAAGCTAAAGTCTATCGGTCTTCAAGATTTCTGTCTCTCCTAATCATTTAAAACCTCATCACTTCAGTATCAGTAATGACGAATTGGCCTTTTCTATTTTAGTGAGAAATTTGTTATATATTCATAGCTGGGAGGGGGTATGTAATCTGAGTTAGGGATAAAGGACAGTCACATAGATGACCAAAAGTTCCATGGCTAAAGATAAGGTGAAAAATTTCATGAAAGAATGAGTCCTGAGTGTCAGAAAAGATACACCTAGGTTCTTGCCAGGACCCAAAAGATAGAGACAGAAGGGAAGAAAAATAAAATGTTATAGGAGGACTCAGTAAGGTAGGAAAAGCCAACAGAACCTCATGGCAGCTGTCTTAGTAACTTATCTGTTGCTGCGAAAAAGCACCATGGCCAAAGCAACTTACAGAAGAAGCCGTTCATTTGGGCTTATAGTTGCAGAGGGTTAAAATTCATGATGGCGGAGTGGAATCCTGGTGACAGGAAGCAGGTATGGTGAGTGGGGAGCTGAGGAGGACACACATCTTGAACCACAAGCAAGAAACAGAAAGAAAGAGAGCAGGCTAAAGGGAGAGTCTTTTAAACACCCAGAGTGCTTCCCCAGTGACACACTTCCTCTAGCAAGGTCACGCCTCCCAAACCTCCCAAATAGCCATTGGTATGGCACTGGGTACTCAAATACAGGAGCCGACTGGGGACATCTTTTCATCTATTTCCAACAACGACAGCAGCTCATGTGGGTTGCGCTGGAAGTAGGGAATTCTGACAAGGAAAGATATATTATCTCATTAAAGAGATAATTATTCTTCCAATTTCTCAAGCATGAATTAATCCAATTGGGCAGTTCCAGCAGCTGGCAAAGGGACCACCCCCGAGGAAAGCTGGGCAACCCTTAGGAAGGTGGATCTTCTATGAACTAGCTTTTAATATGTGTGAATTTGAGCCTGCAGAGGGGCTTCATAAGCTAAAATCCTGTCACTAACTTATAAGAGGCTGTGGTGGTACAAATACCTGAACACCTAGAGCTGATTGTGTTGCTGAGTGCAGAGCAGGAATGTGCCCCTCGGTGCTGTCACTGGATTAGAGATTAGAGTGAAGGGAATCCTGGAGCTGCTGCTTCTGTTTCTATTATTGCTTTTGTTGTCAACCCTAGGGGGGAAAAAAAAATAAAACAACCTAGCACATTGTGCTGAACTTAAATTTAGCCTTCTCCTTTGAAATCAAATGATGGTCATGAATGCTGGAATTTTGTGTTCAGAAAATTCCTGTCTATGATTCATGTTGCTAAAAGTGTGCTTTTCCAGCTTAGAATTTAGCTCCAATCTATGGAAGAAGTAAGAAGTAGCCATGCTGAGCTCTTATCACCAAGGAAAGTTCCCAAGACCACACTGCGCCACCAGCCTCATTCTCCACTGGCAAACTTTCTTCAATAGAAGGTCTCTTTCTTTTCTCCTTTTACTAATGTAGCTATGTATGCATGTGCATATCACATTATTGCTGTGTGTGAGGGCATGCTCACTTGGTGTATGTGCACACAGAGAGGCCAGATATCAATCTCACGTGTTGTTTCACAGGCACCATGCACCTTGCTTTTTGAGTCAGGGTCTCTCATTGTCCTGAAACTCACAAAGTAGGTTGGCTGGCCTGTGGGCCCCAGGCAAGTATCTGCGTATGTTTTTCTAGTGCTGGGATCACAAACACTCACCACTGCATCTGCCTTTTGTTTCATGCTGTGTTGGGGATTTGAACTTGTGTCCTTGTCTTTTCCTCTGCCTCTAAACCATTTTGCTTTTCTATCTCTCTTCAAAAACTGTTCCTTCTCTAACCAGTTTTTTTCCACTCCACACCCAGAAAATGGTCAAAAAATACAACAAACCAATGATGGAGACATTTAGAAGTATAAATATTCTCCTCATATAACCCGTGCACATTTGTATAGGGGGAAAAGGCCTTACCTAACAGTGAACATGAAATGGGACTTTTTCTTTAACTGATGGGTTAGTTGCTCATAGCTATAACAACTAAAATCAATTCAAAACAAGGAAAAATTCTGTTGAGACCCGTTTCAGAAGCTTCAGTACATTAGCTAGCCCCATTGCGTACATGTGTGCGCACAAGCACATGGAAGGGCATCTACATGCATGTGAACACAGAGCCATTTCCGCCCTGGTTCTAGAATGACATGTGTGTACCACCTTCCTGAATTGGGGGTGGAATTCAAGTCCCCATGCTTGTACAAGGACCATTTCACTGGCAGAGCTTCAGTGCAGGTTGGTTGGCCCTGTGATTTTGCAGTTGATGTGAAGTAGAAGTTCATGGTGCCAGGACTTTGAGAAGGAAGCTGCTAGTATATAGAGAGCAGGCTAGAAATACTGTATATATTTCTAGGGCAGTACACCAGCAACCCGGTTCCTCCACGTAAGCAACATGCCCCAGTAATGCCCTTGTCTCATGACCCCATCAAGGGATTAATCTACTAATGAGATCTGGGCTCATAGGACACAGTCACTTTCAAAATTCCCATTAGCTGGCCTGAGAAGGTACGTTGAGTAGACAGGATGCCCATATATTGTAAGTGGGATTGCCGGCTGACAAATGTGGGCTTTTATCTCTTAGCTTCAGCCCCTTAAAAACAACTTTGTCCCTCCCCACCTCATTTTCCTCCTTGTAAAATGCAGTTATATTATGTTAAAACATGAATATATTACACATGGTAGCAGCCCTGGAAAGCTATACTATGCAAATATATGAGAGCCACATGTGTAGTGGTTGCTATTATTATCTGTTGTGTGCGTAATATTGATTCATGGCTGTTAGACCCAGGGGATGTTGCTCCTTACCCCTCTTAAAGAAGGGTAGAGCTCCTAGAAGACACTCTTGCCTTTATCCTCCCCCATCCTTTCAGGGGCAATGGCGACCCAGTGAAAATCAATCTCATTCTGCATATGGAGAAACCAGAGCTTGGTGCCTCTCCACTCCCCATGCTGACTCATCAGCCTTGGCTCAGAGCCTCCTGCTTTAAATCACTGCGGGAATGCATGAAAAAGCCTCCCTGCCTGACATCCTTTATTTTATTTATTTTCTACAGCCATTGTGGAATCTGTATGCTGATGGAAATCCTGCAAGCGCGACACTTACCTCAAATCAACACTGGTATTTGTAGTCATGATACTCCAGTCAAGGCACGGCTTCCTTATTAATAAGAATTCAGTGAACTAGAGAATAGATAATCGCAATGATATGTTCTCCTTTAAATCACAATGCCATTGGTTCTGAGAGTAAAGGAGTGGGTTTTGTTGTGTTTTGTTTTGTTTTGTTCGAGAGTAAATTTGCTTTCTCCTACAAGTGAGTTCAGAGCAAAGGCTGTATCTGTGCAACTGTGTTAACTTCTCATTTTAAATAATGAAATTGTTGCTGCTCTTGCTTATTCTCAGGTCCCAATGCAGTTGCTTCCATTCTCAGCCAAGAACATCATTATTAGGCTGGTAAGGAAAAACCATTGCACTCATAGGCTGGAGGAAGCAGAGGAGGGGAGGTCCAAGCTATCAGCTCCATGGGTTAGTGCCACAGCTAATGCTCTGAGCTCCTACTTCCTGGTGCCTTTTGCTTCCTACAGCCTTGATCAGCTCAACTCTCAGGTGAGGGTGGGGGGAGGGGACTTTTTATATCTATAGAGGCAGTTTCTGTGAAGAGGTGCTGTGACCTGTAGCACCTCTGTGACCATGTCTGAGACCCCCTGCTCTTAAGAGTTCATTAGGAAACCATGAAGCAGGAGGCAGCTTCTCCAGTTCCCCCTATGTATTTTGAATCCTTGATAATCCAGCTGTGGATGAGGTGCAGGGGACTGGCAGGTTCCTGATGGATGCTTTCCGCATCGTAATTCCTCAGCCCATAGCTCATCAGACCCAGAAGGGATTGCCCCTGAGAGCCATTCAGGGCTGAATAAGCCCTGGCTCATAGCACAGGTGGGCTCCCCATATTAGAAGTGAGGTCCCTATTCTGCCCATGAGAGAGCTATTGGTGCTGGGACCATTTCATGGCACAGCTGTTCTGGAATAAACCTGTGTTTTAATCTCGGAGCTATTCCTATCTCTCCCTCTGCCCATTTGGGAATGTGTCTCTTTAAAAAGGGCACAGAACTGAACACTTTAGATTCTAACTGCAAATGCTATTTCTACTAAGTACATGTATATCCTCTCTTCATTTTTATTTATGTCCTTGTTTCCGAGGAATAATCAGTTTGAGACTCATCAACACAATAAAACCCAGAGAGACAGCCAGAGGCAAATTCAGTTTGGGGGGTGGGGGTGGGTTTAGAAAAGACCCATCATCTCCAAGCCCCTCGATTCGTATTTATCTCTTCTTGTAAGGCACAATACCAGGAAGCTCATGCAATCCCTGGAAAGAAGCTCTTGATACAGAATGACAAGGCTCTGTGCCTCCAGGGGTCTTCGATCATAGATTTTCATCATCATCTGAAATGGTCCCTCTCCTCCTCTCTGCTTGGCACTCACTCTCCCAAAGAGAGGAGACAGGCTTCCCATAGGGGCCACCCAAACTCATTCTGCTCAGCAAAGGCTCATCATGGGCTTCCTCATTTCTCTGGGCGAGCAAGCTGCTTGCCTCTCCTCCCCTCCAGGCTACTAGCCAGGCTGAAGGGAAGCCTGCCAGGGTGCACAGGGAAGCTCCCACAGTGGGGTGGGCTGCTCCCTCCCAGGGACTGTTGTCCTGTGCAGTTGTGTGTGTGTGTGTGTGTTGCTTTCTCCAGTCTGCTCTTAATCATGTTGGTATTAAAAATGGATTCCGAGGAGCATTCCCCAAAGGAGTTTGTTGTGCTCACTACTCTTCTGCTTTGAAGAGAGCCCCACCATCCTTGTATCCAGCCTCCCCAAGCAGCCAAGCCGACAGAACAGGGACGGCTGTAGTTCTAGACTCGGGCAGACTACCAACAGCTGCACAGTTAATTATGGCGCTCTCCCTCTCTTTAAAAAAATCTCAGCTTTAGAAATGAAAGATAAGAAATTCTTTGGAGTAATTAGAGACTGCTGAGCGCTCATGGTAATAATGAGGGACTACTTTCAGACTGATTCACAGCAGGAAGAGGCAGGGAGAGTCGGTGATGCAGGTTAAAAAAAAATAATTAAAATCAGCTTTGCTACTATCTCGGCGGAGCTGTCAGTCAGCCTCAGAGAGAAAAGAATTGCTAATGAAATATTAATATGCCGCCTTGGATTTCCCATAACCGCCTTTGTTCCCAGGTACTGTTCCCATTTGTAAGGCAAAGGGGTTAGGTGTGAAAGGGCACGGGAGCCAGCTTGGTCAAGGAGGAAATGAGAACTCTCTGACATGGAAAACACTTGGCCTCAGAAAGGATGCACTGGAGCCTAGTAGGAGCAGCCTGCAACCTGGTCCCAGCCTGGAGCCTGGCCACACTGCCCCAGCTGCTGTGTGCTTGAAGGAGCAACGCCTTCGCCCCCTCCCCATCCCCCGCCTCTCTCCCCAACCCAGGTTGACAGACACTGAATGTCAGCAATCATCATGGCACAACCAGTGCAAGTTTTATAATATCTCTAAGTGGTTTTGAAGTCTGCAGATGCCAGACGGTTTCAAAATCTCACAGAAATTGTATCGTGCAGGTTGTCTTCAGACAAGACGCAGCCCCCGATGTCTTTTTGTTCCATTAAGTCAATCACTCAGAGCTATGATACAAACTATATGACAGGGTTGGGAAGCCTTGTGTGTGAAGATGTGTGTGCATGAATATGCTTATATGTGCCTTGTGTGAGCATATCCTGAAATCACCCCAGCATTCAAAGGTTCTTCAGAAGCTTGAAATACATTCTGTGAGAAATGGTTCAGATACCCACTGTGTGTCAGAGTGTGTCCAGAAGCTGAAATGCCAAAAAGGTGAGGACTGGTCACACAGAGCCTGCAGCAGGGATACCCATGAGAAGCCTTTCTTAAGGGTGCATCTTGGTTTTTTGCCTAGCTTCAATGAAATCTGGGAGACTAAGGAAGAGCATCTGAGGGAAATACTGGGTGATTTTATCTGAAGTTGGACACAAGGCAAATAAGATATGCATGGCAAGTGGAAATGGCAATGCTAACAACAATAATAATTGTAATAATAAACTTTTAAGCCTGAGGACAGAAGCCAGTGATAGCTTAGTTCCAGCACTGTCTCCTGGAGCTGGCTTCTCATCACTGTGAAATGAACAGAGGCTCCCTCAGTCCTGTTGGAGTCTGTGATCTGAGCAGATTTGTTTGTTTGTTTGTTTGTTTTGTTTTTTGAGACAGGGTTTCTCTGTGTAGCCCTGGCTGTCCTGGAACTCACTTTGTAGACCAGGCTGGTCTTGAACTCAGAAATTTGCCTGCCTCTGCCTCCCAAGTGCTGGGATTAAAGGTGTGTGCCACCACGCCCAGCAATCTGAGCAGATGTAAGAAAGGCTTCTGTACTGGTTTGATATAGGTATGACTCCCATAGGCTCAGGTATTTGAATGCTTAGTCCTCAGGGAATGATCCTACTTGAGAAGGATTAGGGGGTATGGCACTGTTGGAGTGGGCGTGGCCTTAATAGCGGAAGTGGGTCACTGGGTGGGAGGGTTGGGTTTGGAAGCCTAAGCTAGGCCCCTTGTCTCTCTCTCTCTCTGCCTGCTGCCTGTGGATCTGTATATACAGCTCTCAAAGTCTCTAGCACTATTTCTGCCTGCATGCCTCCACGCTCACCACTATGGTGATAATGGACTAAGCTTCTGAACCAGTAAGCCAGCCCCAAATAAATGCTTTTTTGTTGTTGTTGTTGTTGTTTAAGAGTTGCCATTAAACAACAAGAGCAGCACAGCTCTTTTTGAGCTGTGGGTTGAGTCTTTGATATCATTGTACAACTGTATGGATATTGTGAGGTAAAGAAACAAACAAGAAGCAGTATTTGGTAGAACACCTCATAGGTCAAATGTGAAACAGTCGTAGTGACCATTGCATCAGGCTCCAGAAAGGACAAATAGTGTTCTTTGTATGAAGGATGGTTCTCAGGGGTACAACATATAGGAAGGCTGGGTTCAGTTCTCCGTGCATCTCTGCAGAGGTACAAATGCAGCCTGTTTTTGCTGGAATGGAGCTGATCACTTGACTGCCATAGGCAGAAGATTGTTACCATGCTGCTCAAGTGTCTTTCAAATAAAAACATAAATCTCTACATCCTTTCCCCTGCACACTTGTCAACCTGTCCATGGAAGAGCAGTGAAGTCCCATTTATTTTCTAATTTGTTCCATGGAAGTAAATATGACTGGTAGTCCTCCTGTCTGCTCCTTGCATGGCAGTGAGGTCTTGTCTTCTATTTCAGAATCCACTTCTATAGCTAGTAAAGAAACACACCTGAGCGTAACAGGAGAGAATTTCAACGCAGTGTCTGCTCTTTGATGCTCATCTTTATTGCTTAATGTGCTGTGCAATGTTGTTTCTTTATGTTAAGGGACTATAAAATCTATGCATGGATGCTAATGAGAAAATGAATGTAAAGGGGCCTTTTGAAAGTGGTAACTCTTAACTCCTGTTTAAAAAAATAATTATTGCTGGTAGAACACTACAGAGTGGTTTAAACCAAGCGCAGGATGTGTGCCTGCAATAAATATTTATAATGCATTTACAGCCTTCTGAAAGTGGCACTGGCTTGCTTTTCTGTGACCTTCATGACTGGAAGCAGGTTGGGTCATCATGTGAGATGAGAGCAGGAAGGCCAACTGCAGAGATAAGGAGAGCAAGCTGGGGAAGGGTAACTTTAAGATACATGGTACTGAAGTGGGCAGAGCAGTTTGGATAGATAGTGCTGCCTTTGTCGAAGGCAAGTGCTAATGACAAGGGAACCTGCTCTCCCAAGAACTAAAGGTGAATTCTGCAAGGACGCCATCTTGTAATTGCCTCCACAAATTTCTACTTGCTATTTGGCGATGGGCGGTAGAAAGAAGAAAGTTATGCTGTCTGCAGCTGGGGTTGATGAGCACATGGTCCTCCCATCCCGCCTCTCAGGGATGGTCCATTCGGATTTAGAGATTACCGTACTTCTTATGTTATCATCCACCGATACTTGACTTTTCTAAATTTAATGCCTTAAGGGTGGTTAAAGGGCCTCTTCATGTCTAGACGGAAGCCATTTGAAATC
This sequence comes from Mus musculus, assembly GCF_000001635.26. Lineage (NCBI taxonomy): Eukaryota > Metazoa > Chordata > Mammalia > Rodentia > Muridae > Mus > Mus musculus. The sequence continues at coordinate 26,889,520 of NC_000078.6, forward strand.
TTGAGAATCTTACTGATAATAATTTATTCGGCTTTATATAGTGGCTACTGACAAGGACAAGAACAGAATTAAAAGGAGGTATATTGGATGTGAGTACCTGCTTTCTCTCATCATTTCTTGAGAGGTCATATCTTAACATGTGTAATCATTAGAGGTGAGGCCTTAATCAATCCCACATTCCATTTTGTTGAACAGGAAGCACAGTGGACTCAGCCCTCACCCCCCCCCCCGTACGTGCCCACCTGTGGTTGGGGCTACAAGTATTTGAATGTTCCTCTCTGCCTCATATCCCTATGATGTGTGGGGACTGAAGTGACAGCTTTGGGTCTATCTTGTCACTTATAAGCTGAAAGAGCCAATCTACTGCTACGCATTGGCTGCTAGGATGATGGAGAATTGGGCAAAGCCTGTCTGGTGCATAGAGCTAGCACTTACCTACTTGGCCTGAACTGAACACATTCAGCAGCGAGGACAGAGCCAGACTGTGGAGATGATGTACAGGTGCAGTTGTTCCTGTGGCACAAAGAACTCTGCAAGACAGGCAAGAAGGTCAGACTCAGGGTGCAGCAGAGCTCTAGAAGAGAACTCAGAAGTAAAGACTCAGTGTGGGCAGGACACTGGCTACTTTTAAAGCATGGCTGCCCCATGGTACTCAGTACCAGGACTCTATCATACATACCAGACTTGAACCGGTCCTTTAGAATAATTGCATTCTCTTTTGACTTTACCATACCTGGTGACCTGAGGTCTGGAGATGGCTTTCAGGAACACAGGAAGAGAGTGACACCTGTCATAATTAAAACTGTAATAAAAAATGGCATGAAGGTCAGGGCATAACTCCATGTGGTTCTCTGTAGTTTTGTCTTAGAAATCCACATCTTTCTCTGTTTTCCCTGAGAGCCACAAGCCCATTGGCCTTCACCGTAAAATATTACATATGAGCACACTGGAGCTACAGATATACAGTCTCTCTCTCTCTCTCTCTCTCTCTCTCTCTCTCTCTCTCTCTCTCTCTCTCTCTCCCTCTCTTTCTCCTCCCATCTGTCTTTTTTTTCTGTTCCTGTATCTGCCTCTTCCTCCCTCACTTCTCTCTTTTCATTCCCCTGCCCCATCTATCCCATTCATATATTGAAGTTCCAAACCTAAGTAGCACAGAATTTGACTAGTGAAATCAAGCAAATAAACAACAAAAATAAAACAACAACACAAACAAACAAAAACCTCCTGATCAGAGGAATGGAATCTCTGGGCTGGGTGGAGGCATAACAGTCACTCCTATGACTGCAGGTAGATGCCATGTCCTTACTCACTGTCTATGGTATGAAAATAACAGCATCTTTGCACCATGAGGATGAAGTTGGGAAGTACAGTAAGATGGAGGAGCCAATACTTTTGTTTTCAAACAGGTCTCCTGACTCCTGCGCCTAGTGTGAATCCTGTGCCTTACCAGACACAATATTGTGCCTCTGCAGGAAAGGAATGTTGCCACTCTAGTGAAAGAGCTGTTAGCACCCAATAAGCTCATGATTGCCCTTCATCACGAATACAGGAGTGTGCATTTGGATTCAGATTAGTGTAGCTGTTCTCCACATCCTAATGGGGCCACCTGTGGGCTCAAGAAACAAAGAAGCCAGAACCAGATAATAAAACAAAACAAATGGACCAGCGATAATAAAACAGAGGAAGGAAGGAGCGATGTGGGACGGTCTCTGAAGGCTCACTGTTCTGACTTCAGTTTCCGTCTCTGAGGTGGCTTGAGAATCCCCCCCCCCCCACACACACACACATTATGCCTTGATTTCCCCATGAGGAAAGGATGCTCATGCCAACTACACAGCAGTAGGGAGCCCTGGGCACTGAAGAATGATGAGCTTCTCTGGTCACCTTGGAAACCATTCCTGGAAGGATGTAGGTCCCTGAGCTCAGCTGGGAGGGGAAGAACTCATTCACAAAACCTGACCCACATGGCTGAGTTTCAAGAATGCATCTTGTTTCGATCACTTCATTAGAAAGAATACCCCATGCTTCAAGATAAACCTTGTTCTGATTTTGAACACCTGCAACAGAGAAGTAAAACAACTGAAGGTAGCAGCTACTGTTGGTCACTCTCATCAGGGGCTTTAGCCTCACTGGTGTGGAACAGGCTGTTTTCAGATTTGAACTTACCCCTGTCTTTTCCACAACCTGAGTTTACTTGAGCCTGGCCCAATTTCTCTGAAAGTACCCAAGCTTAGGGGCCTGTGCTGATTTTCATAGGTGGCCTACTTTAGGAAAATATTTCTTTCTTTTACAAATCCATTGTCTACTTTGACACAGAAACTTTAAAAATTTGAAATTGCTTTAAGGATAATTGAATGCAGAGTGTTGTGAGCCTTAATGCCCTAAAAGTGAGACTCAGCCTCTCCCTTCATCTACCTCTTTGCTCAGATTAATTTTCTACTCTCACTACTACAACTTTTGTAGCCTGGAGAAATTCAGAATTTAAATACACTAATTAAATAAGAGGCTAAAGTTCTTCCTACTCCAAGAGTCAGCCTAGACTCTGGGAGCACATTAGAAATTGCATTCTGGCCATGATAAGAGAGCTACCAGGAGCAGAGCTGTCAGGCTCACAGCTGGGGCCCAGGGGAAGAATGGCTCCTGAAAGTCATGAAGAGCCACCTGAGTGTAAGAGAGAATTTATTATCAGTAGATGTCCAAATGTAGGGGTCTCAATGCCTTTGATTCTTATTCAAGGAATTCTTGAGCATAAAGCAAGCTGTTGTGTGTCTCTGGATGTCGTCACGGGAACGAGTTTTGCCACTAATGGTGGTGGTGGAGCACAGGAAAGGGCATGTGATAGAGCAGAAAAGCCCCTCACAAACTAGGTTACCAGTCAACCTGGGCCTTTATAAAAGTTTTCAGGATCTAGAAGGCCAGTCAGTTCTCATCAGCACTGGAGCTAAGGATCTTTCCAAATACTGAGATTATGAAGGAACAAAATCTCCAAGCTGGAATTATACTTGGGCTGGGTGAAGAAAGATCATTCTTTTCTCACCCTGTAATACATGGATTGTGCTGTCTCATGACATCCTAAGGAGCTGCAGATGCTCAGCAGTGGAAAACTATTGGAGAATATCATCTATAATGAGAACACAGCCACCTTGGCTTCCACCAGCATCCTGTGCCCTTTCCTAGGATTTCCTGCCTTGAGGCTGCTGCCCCATTCTCTAGGTCAAGAGCCCATGGAGCTGAAAACATGGAGCATTTGCAAAGATGCACAAGGACGACCACCAACATCCATCCCCTCCCAAGTCCTTCCACTTTCCCCCATAGTTTCCTATTTTGACTTCTCTTCTATGTTGGGAGTGAGTTGGATACTGAAATTAGTTGTGATGAAATACAAATTGAAAACAAAACTCTACTTCCCAAGTTCCACCATGGGCTCAGTTTAATCTTTTTGCTAAAATCCAAGCAGAAACTATGATAGAAGTGAACAGGCTTTCTGCGTCCACACACAAGAGTTCCTAGAACGCGCTTAAAGAAACAGACTGTCTAGAAAGGTATTGCACTCTTTGTTCTGTTTATATCTGTTCTACCATTTCTGGCATTGTCAGAGACAAATGGAGAGGGCGTGAGTGGAGCAACATGGATTCTCACTCATTGATGCTTTGCTTCAGGAAGAAAACCCGTCTGAGAATTTGGAGAAAGTGGTCAATGTGTGGGTTGTGCTCAGGCAAGGTGAGCACCTAGAAGATGTTATGCACCTCACCTCACATTTCCAGTGTGTTTACACAGATATTCTGATGGACTGTGCTCATCCCAGATACCTCCCTGTGAAGGAGAGAGCACTCTACAAGGAAGATTCACACAGAATACAACTGAGGCTCAGCACATGAAGAAGAGTTGGCTCTGTCTTCCAGGAAGTTAGTAGAGTCAGTATTTGGACCAAGGTTTAGGTACAGTGTCTTCCTCCCAGTAGTTTTAAACCCCACAGTTGCATCTTTTGCATCTTCTGTCCTTATCTTTGGAAACCATGGCACAGCTTATTAAAATTCCCCTGTTCTGCAGCCCAGAACAACAAAAATCTTGTGTCATTTGTAAAATCCCAACTGTTAGGATGGAGAAATGACTTAGTAGTTAAGAACACTTGATGCCTTTTTGAAGGACCAAGATTCAATTCCTAGCACCTACATAGTGGGAAATAACTTTCTGTGACTCCAGTTACAGGAAATCTAATACCTTCTTCTGGTTTTTGTGGGCACTGTATGAACATGATACACAGAAATACAAGCAGGCAAAAGACTCACACACATATTTTAAATGTCTGTAAAGTTCCAACATTTATTAGTCAAACAGCTGGAAACACAAGAAACACAATTAGCCTCTCAGTTCTATTAACACATAAAAGTGGAGGTTACACTGTAGTACAGTCAAAGGCAGCATCAGAAGTTAGCCAATAAGGAGAGTCATGGACAGGAAGACACATAGATGATGGACAGACAGACAGACAGACAGACAACAGGCTTGCTGGACGATAAACTGACTGAATTAAGGATTCCTGTATTGGATCTGAGCCCTTGAAGATAGCAAAACATATGTTCAAGCCCAGAAGGTTCTTGAGAGGAGAAAAATCATTTATTTACGGATAAAGACATCCTTCATTCATGTCCTCAGGATTACATCCTTCATTCATGTCCTCAGGATTTCTAGAGATCCTGCTCAGCAAAATAGGGACTTACATGCAGAGATCACCAGCTTACAGAAGAAACAGCAATAGTGCCTGAGGGATTGCACACCCTTGCTGCAGACCAGAGACTGCAGATGTCAGCATGCGAAGACATACAACAATCTCTCAAAGAGGAAAAGCTCAGAAATATGACAAAAGTGGGAGCACAGCACACATTGTCAGCAGTTGTCAGGGGTGGTGGCTCTCCCTGTCATTCCCCTCCATTTGTTTATAAAAATGTACATATGCACAAGTGCAGAACCTCTTACATCCTAGCATGGGACTGTGTACTACAATCCTGATTGAGGTAACACAAACTCAGAAAGACAAACATGATATGTACTCACTTATGAGTGGGTAATATCTGTTAAGTAAAAATAAGAATAATAATAACTATACTACAACTCACAGACCCAGAAATGTTAAGGAACAAAGAGAGAGCTCTAGTGGGGGAACACTTGGATCTTCCTGGGAAGGAGAAATAGACTAGATTCTGTGGGTAGAATGGTAGGAGGTAGGAACTGGTATAGGAGAGATCAGGTTAGGGAGGAAGGGATGGAGGGAGAGAGTACAAGGAGAAATGGCTGGAATTTGGGGCATTTGGAGGGAAATGTGGAAACCTTGTGCAATAGAAATTTCCTAGAACCTACAAGGGTGAGCCTATGGAGGACTCCTAGTAATGGAGGGGATGAAGCCTGAGCCAGCCATCTTCTTTAATCAAGCTAAGCTTCCAGTGGTGGGACTAGGACACCAACCCAGCCACCAAACCTTCTGCCCACAACCTATTCTGAAGGTAAGATGTGCTGGGGCAATGGTGGTATACACCTTGTATTAGTGGCCAATCAATGATTGGTCTAACTTGAGGCCCAAGCCACAAGAAGGATCCCATTTGCCTGGAAGTCCAGGAACCAGAAGCTAGATGGCTTGGAGACCTAGGGTAGAAAAAAACACTTCTGACTTCTACAAGCTGTCAGTGAGATGGTTCTTAATGCTATTCTGCTATACTCATAGATTGGTGCCTAGCCCAATCATCATCAGAGAGGCTTCTGATGGCAGCTGATGAGAGCAGATGCAAAGACCTACAGGTAAACGTTAGTCAGAGCTCAGGGATCCCTGAGGAAAAAAGGAGAGAGAGGATTGTAGGAGTCAGAGGGTAATGGACACCAGGAGACCAAGGCCCATAGAATCAACTAAGCAGGGCTCATAGGGACTCACGGAGATTAGAGCAGCAATTACAGAACCTGCATGGCCTGTACTTGAACCTCTACATATCAGTCATGGTTGTTTAGCTTCAAGTTTTTATGGGACCCTAACAGTAGGAGTGAAGGTGGCTTTGGCTTTTTGCCTGCTCTTGTGACTCTTTTCTTCGTATGGGTTGCCTTGTGCAGCCTTGATACTGGTGTTTGTTCCTAGCCTTGTCATATCTTGTAATGCAGTGCTCTTTTCTGAAGAAAAATGGGGGAAGAAAGGATCTGGGGGGAGGGGAAGTGGGGGGGGGAGGTTGGGATGAGCAGAGTGAAGAGGCTGTGGTTGGGTTGTATTATATGAAAGAAGAATGTGTAAAAAGAAGAGGTGGGAAGATTCATGGAGGAGAAATGAGAAAGAACTCCCAGAAATGGGAGGATATACAAGGGAGGGGCTGCTGCATTTCATTCAGTTATTTATATTGAACCATGTCTTGATCCTGTTCTGAATTATTTCAGTTTTTCATTCTCGTGGTTGCCATGGCTGGGAAAGACCTCATAAAGTGACATAGCTCCAAATGGAAGCTGGATGATGGATTTCTAAATGAAGAAATCATGCACTCATAAAACAAACAAACAAACAAACCAACCCCCAAAGGAGAAATGACTAGTCAGTACAAAGGCCACAAGAGAGAAAGCAGAAGCACAAATGAGGCAGTTCCAAGTGTGTAGGGGTTCACTTTCCCCAAATGATCCAATGTTTCAAAGGAACCCAAGCCTTAAGCCCAGCAGACTTTTTTTTTTATAGAATTAAGTTGATTGTAAAGTAGTAAGCAAAAAAACAACATAAGCATGCAAGCAGAAAATTCCACTTAGAGGATAGTTATTACCTAATTTCAAATTTCACAGTAATTAAAACAAGGTGCATTAACACAGAAAGAAAACACATAAGTCTTTGGAACAGAATAGACCACTCTAAAAACAAAACAAACAAACAAACAAAAAAACAAAAAAACTGTGTAGATGGTGATTTTCTGTTGAATGCAGCTGGTGATTCCATGGGAAGGGAGGACGTGAAATCAGAGGATGTGAGTAAAAAAACCAATAACCCCAGAAACAACAGAAGAAAAACTGTCTTCAGACCTGGATGGAAGGAGATGCTTCAAAGAGGTTGTAAAGTACATTAAGTGTGAAAGACAAATTCAGTTTATTGGACATGGTGGAAACGTAAAGACCATTATCAAAATAAGAATGGAAAGCCAAAGCCCCAAGATGGATACTGCAACACAGAGGGCTGACTAAGGACCACTGCCCGGAACACGGGCAGGACAACAGTCCAAGGATACTGCAACACAGAGAGCTGGCTGAGGACCACTGTCCGGAACACGGGCAGGACAACAGTCAAAAGCAGGCAATTGAAAAATGGGCAGAGACTTATCAAGTTTCACAAAAGAAGATGTAGTGCTAATACATACACAGGTCAGGTACTCAGGGCTGAAATGACTACTCAATAGCAGCTAGGGTCTTTTAAACACCAAAAGGACTGAATGTTGTGTGAGTAACAGCTTTTATGTTCATTTATCTGTTGTTATTTTTTTCTTCACCTTAAAACATAGTTACCTCACTTCTTAGAATTTACCCAAGAGCATGGAAGCCTGTCTCCACAGAAATGACCTGTAGAGGAATTCTCTTCTTTCCCAAATGGCAAACCATCCTACACCCATGGTAAAGACAGTCACTTTATAAGACTGTGCGGGTTCAAAATAAACTCACTGCTAAAGCAGTGTAGATAGGCCCCAAAAACCTTATGTGAAATTTGGAATTAAATGCAAAACAAAATGAACTATTGATAGTTGAGTGACTATGAGTTCTACTGAGGGGAGATTGAAACCCACATGAAGAGGCACTTGTAAAATTAGTGGAAACATCAAGAGTGTCATTAGGCTGAGAACAACATGCACTTGTTTCTTTATATGCCAGAAGGTGAAATCCACAGGCACATCTGAAGAATGTGTCCAAGGTCTAGAGGATGGTCCATAAGAGGGGAAAGAATCTAGGAGATGGGCACAGGGTAAAGAAGTCAGACGCACCTGTCCTTAGACTTCTGCAAGAACAAAGAGAGTGAAGCAAGAGAGACATTTGAAAGAACGGCTGGTCATTTTCCAGAAAAGTTTGATACAATACATGGTTACAAGCACCTAGTGTGCTGGGGAAGAATGAGATATGAACATCTAGCAGAGTGCTACCCCTACAAGAGAGTAAACACAAAGTAAAGGCAGACTACCAAAGAGAAGATGAAGATGGAGTTTCCCAATAAAGAAAGTTACAGCTGGGAGGTAGTAAATGTTGTTCTTCAATAATGAGAAAAGAGTGCCATTGTAGAAACATGCATGAGAATCTTACCATCGTTCAACCTGAATGGAGTGACTGAAATGGATAACAGGAAACCTGAGATGAATTCAGTGAGCTCACTCTCTGGGAGCTTCTTGCTGGGAAGAAAGCAGGACCTTGTCTCTGTAGGCCCACATGGTGGGACAGCCTAAATAGGTCAATCCTGCCATTCTCCAATAAGCTGCAGGCATGCCAGCATTCACTGAGAAAAAAATGGGAAACTATCTTCAACACTGAGCTGAACTCCTTCATAGGCTTCTACAGGGTGCTCTTGGAGATGAGGCCAGAGCTCACGATGTTAGCTTGAGCTCAGGTGGTACTATGCTGATTAAATGCTTGTCACCATTTGCAATTCTTTATCATTCAAGAATACAGACTCACACATTTTCATTTCACACAGGACCCTCTCAGTATGCAGAGGTTCTGGCCTGCAGACTATTGGTTTTGGAATGAGATTGAAGATCTTCTCCTGAATGCAGTTAGTACACACGGAGAAGAGAGGCTTGCCCTCCCTGAGGGCCCATGCAGCTCATGGGACACACTCTGCAATCTTCATGGTGATCTTCCAAGTGGACATGGTCATTTCTATCTCCCTGATCAGAAGGCCTACCACAGAAAGGTGAGTGGCTCTGCTGCGTCTGTCGGTCTATGTTGAAGAGATAGAAACTGAGCAAACATCAGAAAGGGCAAAGCGGCTTCTTCAATGTGAGATGTGCTTGGTGCAAAGGTAATGTATGAGGTCCTCTTGTTCTCTTCCAGGCCACCTGCCATCTCGCAGCTGATTCAGATACAGCCAAGCTGTTTGGGGCCTTGGGGAAGGAAGCCCATTTGTAAGAGTGTAACAAATGAATACTATCCTTACACTGGCTAGACATGGGGGAAATAAACAGCTTACTCATGAAATTAAATATTTAATGAGATAAATATGAAAACAGAATACTAAGAATTAAAATTCTATTAGCCTTCTCATTGAACGATTATAAATATTTTAATCTATACTGAAACCAAGTGAGAGAAAAACTGAAATTATGTAGGAGACAAAAGTTATTATGTGTCAAGGTCAATATGGATATGGATAAATAGTAGTAGAAACTCCTTATCATTTTTATACCATTTTTATGCCATTTGAAAATAAAGTAACATATAAACATATTACTTAAAGTCTGTGCATTTACATAATGCAGTTTTAAAATAATTCTCAAAATTACATAATCTACCAGGTCTCTGCTTGATATTATTTTTATAATCACTTAAATAATAGCAATACAAAAAGAGTAGAAATAAATCAAAATTATTTTACAAAAAGAGAAAATAAAATTCTTGCTGTGTTTCTTGATTATTTTAAGGGACTTATTTATAGCAATAAAATACTATAATTATGCTACTTACAAATAAGATAAAATTAAAGTAATTAGCTTATGAATTCCCTTTTAAATAACCTTTGAGTTCTAAAAAATTATAAGAATTATAATCCTATTTTTCTATTCAGCCATTGTATAGTCATTTAATAAAAATAAAACTAAATGGAAAACTATATTATTTTTAGGAATGAATAGCATTTTAATGTTGCACTGAGTTTTTAGAACTCAGTTCTTTTGAAAGTAAGTAGAGGGCCAAACACTTCTGTTCCCATGTGTGCTGACTTGACTCAGTGAGGGCTCGGGCTGGGGAAAAGGAGAAGATGAATTTCATCAAGTCAGTTACTTAGGGAGCATCAGACACAGGGACACTGGCTCTGTCTTAACTGCGCCAGGGAGAAGAACGAGAGATGGTGTCCTCTTCTGAAGAGATGTTTAGGTGGAAGGCTAAATTTTGATGAGGTCTTTTTTGTTGTTGTTTTGTTTTTTTGTTTTGTTTTTTGTTTTTGTTTTTCGAGACAGGATTTCTCTTTGTAGCCTTGGCTTCCCTGCAACTCACTCAGTAGACCGGGCTGGCCTTGAACTCAGAAATCCACCTGGCCTTGAACTCAGAAATCCACCTGCCTCTGCCTCCCAAGTGCTAGGATTAAAGGCATGTGCCACCACTGCCCGGTTTGACTTTTTTTGTTTGTTTGTTTTTTGGGTGTGTTTTTGTTTTTGTTTTTGTTTTTTTTTGTTTTTGTTTTGTTTGTGTTTTTTTTTTTTTTGATGAGGTCTTAAGCATGTACCACTGTACCACAAGGGCCCTTTGTGCATATGGAGATGCTGCATCCCATTCGGGCAAACTGATGGGTGAATGTGGGTGTTTGGCATCTTGTCCAGTTGGTAAACAGGCTAATAGCTTTAGATCCCTTAAGAGCTTGCACTACTGATCAACCTGAGCACTCTTTATTGCTTTCCCAACTTATGTCAAATTATCATCCATTGGTAATGTTGAGTATATAGACATTTTTGAAACTTGTATGTGTGCTTCAGTGTTGCTTTGTTTGGTGTCTCTTTTCCAAAAATTACTTTTTGATGACTGGGAAAGTACATATTAAATAGAGTTTAGGATTCATCAACATTCATTTTCTTATGGACAGTATGCTGGCTTTCAGGTTGCCCTCCATGTGAAGGTTCGTGCCCTGAGTGTCAATTGACAAGACTAGAATCCCTTTGTAGATAAACTCCTGGGCATCTTAGTGAGGGACTTTTTAGATTAGGTTAGTGGAAGTAAGAAAACCCACCCTGATGATAGGCAGCATGAGCTCATGGCTCAGGTCCCAGACTGTAAAAAGCAGAAGGCAAACTCAGAAGGCTCTTGCCTTGGTTTATGAAATGTGACCAGCAAACACATCTCCCTCCTGGCTTTCTCCAGATGCTTTGGGTGGGTGTTTGAACACAGTGATAAGTAACTGATACAAGGGAAACTGTTAAATATGGCTGCACCAACTTTGGTGTCTACTCTTGACTTATATAATGTTTTGTGTGCAACATTGTTTACTCTGCTTTGGAAATGTCCCTCTAAATGTAATATTCTATGAAAGCTTTGACTTTGCTGTATTTCTGAGAAGATGGGCCGTTCTATACACCCTCTCTTTCTAGCTATAGTGTAGCTTTCCTAGTACAGAAACCATCTGACCTTCAATGCACCAGCAGGTGCACCTCTCATTGATTTTAGCATATGCATCTTTGTTCTTCGGGAGTTTGAAATTAATATCCCACACCGCCACGCCCATCAGTTTCTCCCATATGCCTGTGTCTTACCTCGTAGAAGGTCTCCATTTCCTGGAATAGTCATTGTATCTCTTTCCAAGTTTCCATTGTTGGCCGCATTCTCCTTTCCAAATCTATAGCACAGGGTCGTCTGTGTTACCAGGCTCCATACAGGCTCGTTCAAACACTTTCAGGGTTCTAGACAAGCTTTGCCATGTGATGACTTCGTTGTCTCAAGAGTCCACTTCCACCCTGCAGCTTCAGGGACACACCTACCAACTTTGTGCAGCATTGTCACTTTACTTTCAGAGCCTCTGTGTCTCAAGTTCTGACAACGTCCCTCTACAGACCCTTGAACTTCAGTGTGTCCTGATGCATCCTGTAGAGACAAAGGTTTTTAAGATGTCATTTTATCATCTCAACTTGCTCTCAGAACTGAATGTTGTCTTCCAGTATCTTTTCAAAGGTGGGTGCTAGTTCTTAATAAAGAGGGCTTTCTGGCTCTGTGACAATTTCCATGTGAGTCTGATTTCTTCTACATGCTGACTGACACTGAGGTTGTCTCAAGACTTTTGAATATGTATTTTTATTTAAAATTAATAAACCTCATTTATTTTTAATGTGTCAATTCCATTTTTATTAATCATTTTAGCTACCATGGTTTTCATTGTGACATTCCATGTGTGTGTGATTAAATATGATGGTTATTCATTTTTATTCTGACCCTTCCCTGCAAAAGCTATTTTTACTTTATTAAAAAATTAAACAGAAAAAACAGAACTCCTGTATCCTAGTCCACACATAGCAACCCCATTGGAACCCTAAAATAAATTTCTAGCTTTCTTCTTTTAACTGCTTACCACACTGATATATTATTATTAAAGGTGCATAGCTTCCATTCTCGAGCCCATGTGTGATACTTTGTGTTGTATGTATTCTTCCAAGTGTACTCACATGTATCCATCATGATAGCAACCCACAGAATAGTTACTCTTCCCCAACACACTATGCAGATTCCATCTTTGTCCATTCTTTGCCCACATCCCCATGGTAACCACTGGCATTTTTACTTTCTCAACACTTTTGCACATCTAGACTATCTCATAATTTGGAATCATGCCACATAAATGGCTTTCTTCAATTTGTCTTATTTCACTTGGAAAAATGTGTTCGGAGTTTTTCCATGTCTTTTTATAGCTTGATAGACTTCTTTTTAGGTCTTAATAATATTCTGCCTGTTGGAATACATCATAGTTTATCCATTCACCTCCAGAAGTATATCTTGGTTGCTTTCAATTTTTAACAATGATGAATAAAGCTACAATAAACTTGGCATAAAAGTTTTTTGTTCTTTTGTTGTTGTTATTTTCATTGGGGGGGGCTCTTCATTTGTTTGTTTGGTGTGGATTCATGCTTTCAACTTATTTGGGTATGAAACATGTTTTCAAGAACTTCTCAAAAATGTATTGTGTGCTTTCTAGAAAGGTATGTATGATACCTGACCATCTGAGAAGAGTAAATGAGAGGACTGAGGGGTCATTCCCTGGGGTTCTCTGGATGCTCAGTTTTGCCACAGGCCTGAGAGAAGAGTCCAGCAGGTGTGATACATGGCTCATCTCAGTTCTGGGCGTGCAGGGTGGGATGAGAGTCTGAAAGTTCTCAAAACACCCGTGTCTTCCTAAACCTGGCAAGGACTCACCTGAGCATAGGAGACAACTGATCCAGCACAGAGGGTAGAACCCAAAGTCAGAGCTAAGAAGCCCTGCCCACAGCCTCAGGGTGCCTCTGCTCTCTTTCCTCACGAAGTCGTTTACTTTAGCTGGTCACATTTAGCATTCATACAGACTATATTTCATCAGACTATCACCCTGAAAGTAATTTTCCCTCAGTTGAATACCTCTGAATAAAATATTTCTATTTTATTCACCATGGGTGGTGGGGCAGGATTCTGGGTTTATAACAACCATCCATTCAGAAACACAAATTTTCTTCTCTTTTGTCCTGTGATTTGTGTCTATAAAACTTAAAATAGGGAAACTAAGAATGAGAGTCAACATCCCCATCAGGAATAAAGAGGAAAATGAAGGACTCCTGAACCCATGGAGGCTTTTGGGCACAATGGTGTAAATTAGAGAGAGACCACTGCCATTTAAATTACACGTGAAGATACCAGCACAGAGACCCAGTGCTCATCAGAGTGATGAATGCATCCCAACTTAGAAGCAGTCAGAGCCACTTTGAAAGATGAAGGCTGAGGCTGGAAATCGATTCTGTTGAGAAGACACACCTCTCAGTGGAGAGGGAATAAGCTGATATGGAGAATTCCTGTCTAAGCTCCAGCCTCGTAGTGTAAAGTGCACATTCGCACAGTGCTGATGCTGGCGTGAATACACAACTTCTGTCCCAGGGAAAAAGCAGACCTGCAGAGCAAGAACAGGGAGGAGAGACTGACAGACAGAAAACGTACATGCGCAGGTCATGGGTAAGGGGGATGTACGTAAGTTGCAGGTTTCCAACACAACTCAGGCCATCCAAAGCTCTGTACCACCCTTGTCTGTAGGATAATGGCAACATTGACAAACAGCACCCGTGAAGAGAACACGGGGCACAAACTCCGCGGTTTGCTTTTGTCTTCAACGGGGAACTGGACCCTGTGTCTTTATTTCTCCTGGCACGTGGCCCAGGCGGGCACCCTCCTGAGACCTTGGGGCTACTCACAAGACAGTGCACACCAGGAGCCACGCCCTTGCTCGCCTTTGCTACCGCAGCTGCTGCAGCAGCCGGGTCCAGCAAGGCTGCCTGCACTGTGGTTGCTTAAGATTTCATGCCTCCAGGTGCTGCATGGGTTATTCATGAAGGCTGCAGAGCTGTCGCCATGGGAGCCAATTGGCTGCGGTGCTTTTAGCATATTAATAACCTCCCCTGATTTAGTGCTGGGCGGGGCAGCCACCTGCACCTATAGTAGACAGCGAGTGATTGGCTTTTCGGTTTGCAGAACCCTACTTGTTATTTCTTTCCTGAGGGGCCAGAAAGAATATTTACAAATGAATCCAGGAAAGCTGGAAGCCAGGGAGCCTCAAAGAACTCAGACTCTATGGATTCTCTCTTAGGGTTGGGGTCCTTCTTCCGTTCAGGCTTCTCCCTCTCTTCACCAACAATGGGGGCCAGGAAAAAAGCTATGAGACTACAGATACTACATCAGAGGACCAGGTGATGGAAAGCTTCCTCACCAAGAGAGATAGAGGCTGGTGAATCCTGCTTAGTGGCAAGGCATTCTATACATGTTCATTCTAACCATTGTCCATGTGGGCCAGGGAAACAGGATGCTGCTTTAAGGTCATGACCTTGGAACAAAAAGGGTCAAGTTGCAGGACCTGTACAAACAAGTTGTCAGTCTGATGGGGAATTAAGTGCTCCCCAAAAGGAGGAAATTTGTATGCATAGGCCAGGAAAAGGGCTAGGACCCCAAAGGTGAAGCACATCCAGGATGGCAAGACAGGGTGGAGGTGTCGTGTTCAGTCAAACACATGTGTGTGGAGTGCAGGATAATGTGTGGTATCATCACCATCATCGCCACCACCATCATCATCTGTACAGCGTAACCTTGTCAGACTCTTTGTGGCCTAAAGATGTCATAGTGAATGATTGATCTTTCAAACGTCATTACCCACAGTGTAGGGAGCCTGCTCTAGAGCAATGTAAGGAAATAGTTGCCTTTCCCTTTAGCAAAGGAAGTTGAAGTCCTCAGAGTCTACATATGAGGCTTCCAGAGAGAAAGGGGTACACAAAGCAATCGCTGGTCTCTTCCAAGCCAGTCTGTGGCACACACAGGGCCCCAGAGTGCTGGGTGAAAATTAGACAGGACATCACACTTCCAGGAAATAAGAGAAGACTTCTAGGCAGTATAAAATGACAAAGCACCTCCACTTGCCGGAGACATCTGAACAAGCCAGTGTCATAGTTCATGTTCTGGCTTAGTGATGTCCTTTGAGGAGGGATAGCAGCTGGTGATAGTGGTCAGAGGAGCACTTCTCAAAACACTTTTGAAATTACTGGCAACTCCGAGGGAGCATTTTGTAGAAAGGAGGCTGGAGCAGCATTAGAAATGGCTAAGTCACTGTGTCGATTTTCTGCAAAGGTTTAGTGATGTTAAGTTGCTGCCGTGGTTTGGGTCTTGTTGAGAATTGAAGTCTTTTGGGTACTAGGTTGTGTCACAACAGGAAACTAAGTAGCCAAAAGAGTCAGAGTTTGCCTAGCAGGTGATCATTGCATGTGAGGATGCCAGGTTATGTTCTTGGTTCTGCCTTTTGGCATGCATTGTCTGTCCTTTGGCCTTGTGAACTTTTCAAGAGAGACCTTGACACTTTGAAGGACCAGACACTGGCTCTGTACTGTTACAGATGGGTTCTGGCTCTTTCTGCACAGGCAGAAGTGTGGGTTTTAATAATGGTGAGAGTTTCCAGGTCTGAGTACCAGTCCACTGATATCATGTGTGACCACATGGAAATGTACATGTAGGAGAGAATATGTTCATGAATAGAGATGGCTTTGACTTAGCACTTAGACTCCACAGACCACTGCATGTTCATACCTTAGTGCCCCCAACAAATAAAAAAATAAACTTTTCCTAAATCTTCATTTATCTTCATGAATCTTGATGAGCCTGCCCCAGATCTACAGAGAAATGACCCGGTGGAAGCCCAGGAAGAGACAGTAGAAAGATGGATGGGGCTGGAAGGAGGACAGTGACTTGATGATGTCATCATTGTGGTGGTCCAGATCTCATGGAAATCACCTGAACAGCTTGGCAGCTGGCTGCTTTTTGACAGGAATCAGTCAAATGGAATGAGGTGGCTTCTGTTTTGTAGTTTCAACTCAGGCCAGTGGCTGTGGGTGTACATTTTCTCATAAACTGGGCAACCCACAAGTGGACAATTGTTCTTGAATTAAAACTTTAAAGCAGGAGTGGAAGGAAAAATTAAATGTCCAGAGTTGTGAATGGTAAGACCTACCATAGCCCTGAAGCAGGGCACCAGGCTTCTACCAGAGCCCATTGCAGGGCTGCTCACAAACTTCCAGCCATGCTCTGAAACTGCACTGAGCATGGAAGAGCTCCACTTCAGGTAGAGGAAGCCCTTTGCCATTATTTTAATAAAGCAATTTGGAGTGGCTACCAGCACAAAGGCAATATCTATATGGTAAATATATACATACGTAATTAGATGGCCATGAAATTATATAGGATGGTGTTTAAAGACTCAGAGGGTTCAAAATTGAAATGGAAGCCTGGTAAATAACCCATTATGCCCAAAGAAGTCCTGATTGCCTATTCATAGCTGAAATTTACATGAACCCATGTTCATTAAAGAATGAATAGCTGCTAATTTGCAGCATAACCAAGCAAAGTTCAGATGACAGAATTAAAGGAAAAAAAAAAAACCCTTCTCAAATCAGAAACCTACCAGCTGTCCCCTATAAATTAAAAACCACTGCAGCTTCCTCTGTATACTGGAAACCTATTCTTAAGTCCCACTATCTAATTAAAATACCCAGAAAAAAAATGTATAGATTGCAGAAATCAGAATTTAATAATAAGAAAGAAAATGAGAAGAATACAATCAGTCTATTTGTTAAAGGAAATTCTTAAATGGCTTTCTTTTAAGCCCCCTACCCCCGCTCTCTTTGTCTTGATGTGTGTGTGTGTGTGTGTGTGTGTGTGTGTGTGTGTGTGTGTGTGTGTGTCTTTATCTCTTTCTTGTCTAAGCATCATGCAAGAACACAGTCATGCTTTAGGCAGATCTGAAAAATTAAACGATTAACCCATTTAACAGGTTGGCCTTGAACTCACTATGTGGCCAATCCTGTGTCTAGCAGTCAGTTTTCTGAGTTTCCTGCTTTTCTTTTGCATTGTTTTTCTCATAATGGGATCCATAAATGCTGTTATTTTAGTTTTCAGGATTCTGACATTTAGAGTTTTATTCTTTGGTGATTGTGAGGGTTTTTTTTGGGGGGGGAGGGGGTTAAATGCTAATGATTTCAGGCTTCAGGGTTTGGGATTTTCATACTTGGCTCTTCAGGGTCATGTTTTCAGGATGTGGCTGACAGTGGGGCCACTGTCGATCTGTGGTGGCTTCTAACCATGCACGTGTGTAACTACACCTTCTGTGTCACATGTCTGCCCTCCATGCGCTTGATGTTCACGTGCTCCGTGCTGCCTTTGATTTAAGAAAATATCAACCTAGAGTCCAAAGGACACTTTTATTTTCAGTTTTAAAATGGAATCTTTGGTTATTTGAGGAATTCAAACTTTCCCAGAATTTTCTGGTTTTGAATCTTTATTATCTGTCGCTTGTCTATGCCTGAGTCAGCCATGTATGTGATAGTGTATAAGTGTCCACAGTCTTATTGACAGTGACATAATCCCCAAGAAAATGAAAGATCTAACTCTATGATTCACAGGTAAAACAAGGGAATCATAAGTCCACAAGTATGATCAAAACATCAACAGGAGTAAAATAGTCATTTGAAATACAAAGTATTTCAGTCCATATTTTTAACACAGTGAATGTCCCCTCTATATGAATTTTCTCTTTAGAGGATTCCTACAAAAATAGGTTAATAAATATTAACCCATATAAAGAATTAGAAATATTTAGAAAAGACTCTCAAACCTAAAATTGGACTTAGCAAACTATAAAGATATATGTATTTTACATGAAGATATATGTAAAGATACTAATGTATTTTATTAGCTAAGACACTTCAGTCACAAGGACAAAAGGGACACAGCCCCTCAGCAAGCTGATGCTAGGAGTGTCTGTAGCCCAGCTCATGATGAAATAGGCGTCGATGGAGAAGTATTACCAAGTACTCTCAGTTACTTTAATTGTTCTTCATAAATCATTAAGGTCACTATGATTCATTATAATTCATTTTTGACCTTAGAGTAGGACCTTGTGGAAGGCAGATATAGATGTCATGTAAGAATATTGGTTCTGACACGGAGGAAACCCACTGCAAATGGGTCTCACTCTGCAGGAAACTCAGCTGAATATACGAGGCCACAGTCTCCCATAGTGCACTGCGAGTTTGACTTGGAAAGCAGCCAAACTAAGAGCACTTTAAAATATAATCCTGAACACCACACAAGGTTCACATGATTCACTTCTCATCCCCACAGAGCAGGATATTTAACCAGATATTTTGTAAAAAACATAGGCCTTCCTTAGAAAGGAAGATCTTGTTGTGTATTTTATGCATAAAACACCGGAGCCTTGTTTATTTAGAGACATCTTACACAGCGGGGAGTCTCTTCAATCCGTTCAATTGATATTTTATTGCTTTTAACTTGAGATCTTATTTATTTTTAATTTTATATGTATGAATGGTTGCCAAAAGTAAGTATGAGTACCCCATGCATAAAATGACCAAGAAGAGCAGAATAAGTCACTGAATCCCCTGAGAATGGAGTTAAAGATGGCTGTGAGCTGCCATGGTGGTGCTGGAAGTTAACCCTGAGTCCTCTGCAACAGCAGCCAGTGCTTAACCTCTGAGTCAACTGTCCAGGCACAGCAAGCACTGTTTTCAGACCAGAAAACTTTACTTTTTTGGTGCAAACCTTGAGTGGGTGATGGAAGTGGATACGTATTTGCTTTATTACGCAGTAAACCTTTCACTGGCTGATTCGGTGTGACGTGTTTTTATAAGATATTTTCAAATTTTCTGGAAGTGAGACTGCTCAGATTATAACCCATTTACATTTATTTCTCTTAATATTGAAAATCCAGTGTTGCTGCTATAGGTACCATTAGTTAGTGTGGCTCTGTTTCATTGTTACAGACATCACTGTATTTTATAATCTGCAAGAGTCTATATTTGTACTGGACATATAAAGCTTACTAAATTCAATAATAGTTGAGACAACTTACAAGATATGGATGGTATATCAGGTTTTTTTTTTTTAACTTCTTGAGAGAATTTCAGGTAAAAGATGATAAACCCAAAACACATGATGAGCCCTTCTTCTTCTAAAACACTATTAAAGGACAATAAAGGCATGCACACATAGTAGAGATCTACAAAGATAAGGCTTAAGAAAAGAGAGAAAGTGCCAAACTTCTGGAAGTTAGGGATGTTCTAGTTTCATTTCTGTTGCTTTGATAAAACCCTCTGACTGGAAGCATCTCAATGGCAGAAAGGCAAGAGCTCAGGCAGCAGTTGTAGCAGAAATAATGGAGGGATGCTGTGTGCTGCTTTGCTTGCAGGCTCATGCATCCTTAGCTCTCTTATTCTGCACAGAACCAACTAACCACTCATAGGGGACTGCATCCTTTTATATCAGTGAACAATCAAGATAATCCCCCACAGACAAATCTGATCTATGCAACTCTTCAACTGAGGCTTTCCACACACATGACTCTAGGGTATGTGGAATTGGCAGAGTTCACCAAGAGAAGGAGAAATAACATGTAACAATTCACTTAATCTTCCTACAGAATAAAAGAGTATTATTATTGGCAACTAATCTCACAATAACAAGCATCAATAAGAAGACAAAAAAGTCAACAAAATGACTTATAATGAGGTGCTTTTACAAATAAAAACAAGGAAGAAAAGATATGAAAACTCACTGCAAGTGGGTTTGATATCTAAAGGGAATGTGTGAAAGGAGCAATGAAGACAGTGTTGGGAGCAACAGTAAGAAAATCAATGATAGAATACAAGACAGTTTTCATAACAGAAAGAACACCAGGACTTAAGGCTCCATAGAAAGCCCAACTAAATAAATGAGCAGTCCAACAAAGCCATATCATTGAGAAATTTATATAACATATCCATAAGAGGAAATTATATTAGTTGCTAAAGGAAAACAAAATATTAGCATTTAAGGAGACTGGTTTTTGTTGATAGTTCAGAAACTGGAAAAGCCAGGTCTCTAGAGTACAGAGAGGATGACCATGATGATGGTGATGATGATGGTGATGAAGATGAAGATGATATCATCATTATTTTTAAGATTTATAAAGGAACATTGATAGTGTCTTAGTCAGGGTTTCTATTCCTGCACAAACATCATGACCAAGAAGCAAGTTGGGGAGGAAAGGATTTATTTGGCTTACACTTCCATACTGCTGTTCATCACCGAAGGAAGTCAGGACTGGAATTCAGGCAGGTCAGGAAGCAGGAACTGATGCAGAGGCCATGGAAGGATGTTCTTTACTGGCTTGCCTCATCTGGCTTGCTCAGCCTGCTCTCTTATAGAACCCAAGACTACCAGCCCAGAGATGGTCCCACCCACAAGGGGCCTTTCCCCCTTGATCACTAATTGAGAAAATGCCTTACAGTTGGATCTCATGGAGGCATTTCCTCAACTGAAGCTCCTTTCTCTGTGATAACCCCAGCTATGTCAAGTTGGCACAAAACTAGCCAGTACAGATAGCATAGTTTAAAGTGACAATGAATAGACAGATTTTATGAAACCCAAGAGCAGATTAAGCTATATGGAAAATGATTGACTCAAACTTGCAATGTAAAAATATGTAGATGCCAACAGTACTGGCTGACAGGATTCTGATACAGCTCTCTCATGAGAGGCTCTGCCAGTGCCTGACAAATACAGAGGTGGATGCTCTCAGCCAACCATTGGACTGAGCACATGGTCCCCCATGGACAAGCTAGAGAAAGGACCAAGTGAGCTGTAGGCATGTGCAACCCATAAGAACAACAACAATATGAATCAACCAGTACCCCCAGAGCTCCTAAACACTAATCCACCAACCAAAGAAAACACATGGAGGGACCTATGGCTCCAGCTGCATATGTAGCAGAGGAGGGCCTTGTCAGACATCAATGGGAGGAGAGGCCCTAGGTCCTGTCAAGGCTCAATGCCCCAGTGTAACTGAATGCCAGGACAGGGAACTGGAATAGGTGGACTGGTAAGCAGGGGAAATGGTGGATGGGATGGGGGGTTGGAGGGGAAATGAGGAAAGGGGATAACATTTGAAATGTAAATAAAGAAAACATCTAATAAAAAAGAAAGAGAAAACAAGAAAGAAAGAAAGAAAGAAAGAAAGAAAGAAAGAAAGAAAGAAAGAAAGAAAGAAAGAAAGAAAGAAAGAAAGAAAGAAAGGAAGGAAGGAAGGAAGGAAGGAAGGAAGGAAGGAAGGAAGGAAGGAAGGAAGGAAGGAAGGAAGGAAGGAAGGAAGAAAGAAAGAAAGAAAGAAAGAAAGAAAGAAAGAAAGAGAGAGAGAAAGAGAGAGAAAGAAAGAAAGAAAGAAAGAGAGAGAAAGAGAGAGAGAGAAAGAAAGAAAGAAAGAAAGAAAGAAAGAAAGAAAGAAAGAAAGAAAGAAAGAAAGAAAGAAAGAAAGAAAGAAAGAAAGAAGGAAAAAAAAGAAAGAGAGAGAGAGCTGGGGAGGGAGGACGGGAGGGAGGGAACAAGGAAGGAAGGAAGGAAGGAAGGAAGGAAGGAAGGAAGGAAGGAAGGAAGGAAGGAAGGAAGGAAGGAAGGAAGGAAAGAAGGCTCACAGTGGTCCTTATGTGGCCATTTAGCTACCAGGAGTGTTGTTTGGTCTGTCCTGGGAGCGCAAACTCTGAGTATTTCCCTGACACCATCATGTTGTTCCTGTATAGGTGAAATTGGCAGATCTGAATAATAACAGTGTGTGAGGGGAAATGAGGGCAGATGTCATAGGTTTTTTATTTTTGATTCTTTTTTTTATTAGATATTTTCTTTGTTTACATTTCAAATGCTATGCCGAAAGTTCCCTATACCCTCTCCCTGCCCTGCTCCCCTATCCACCCATTCCCACTTCTTGGCCCTGGCGTCACCCTGTACTGGGGCATATAAAGTTTGCAATACCAAGGGGCCTCTCTTCCAAATGATAGCCAACTAGGCCATCTTCTGCTATATATGCAGCTAGAGACACGAGCTCTGGGGGTACTGGTTAGTTCATATTGTTGTTCCACCTATAGGGTTGCAGAACCCTTCAATTCCTTGGGTGCTTTCTTGAGCTTCTCCATTGGGGGCCCTGTGACCCATCCTATAGAGGAATGTGAGCATCCACTTCTGTATTTGCCAGGCACTGGCATAGCCTCATACGAGAACGCTATATCAAAGTCCCTTCAGCAAAATCTTGCTGGCATATGCAGCAGTGTCTGGGTTTGGTCTCTGATTATGGGATGGATCCCCGGGTGGGTAGTCTTAGCTACAAACATTGTCTCTGTAATTCCTTTCATGGGTATTTTGATCCCTATTCTAAGGAGGAATGAAGTATCTACACTTACGCGTTGGTCTTCCCTCTTCTTGATTTTCTTGTGTTTTGCAAATTGTATCTTGGGTATTCTAAGTTTCTGGGATAATATCCACTTACCAGTGAGTGCATATCTAATTATTTCTTTTGTGATTGGGTTACCTCACTAAGGATGATATCCTTCAGATACATCCATTTGCCCAAGAATTTCATAAATTCATTATTTCTAATAGCTGAGTAGTACTCTATTGTGTAAATGTGTAAATGTACCACATTTTCTGTATCTATTCCTCTGTTGAGGGACATCTGGGTTCTTTCCAGCTTCTGGCTATTATAAATAAGGCTGCTATGAACATAGTGGAGCTTGTGTCCTTATTACCAGTTGGAACATCTTCTGGGTATATGCCCAGGAGAGTATTGCTGGATCTTCTGGTAATATTATGTCTAGTTTTCTGAGGAACCACCAGACTGACTTCCAGAGTGATTGTACAAGCTTGCAATCCCACCAGCAATGGAGGAGTGTTCCTCTTTCTACACATCCTCACCAGCATCTGCTGTCACCTGAATTTCTGATCTTAGCCATTCTGACTGGTGTGACGTGGAATCACAAGGTTGTTTTGATTTGCATTTCCCTGATGATTAAGGATGTTGAACATTTTTTCATGTGCTTCTCAGGCATTCGGTATTCCTCAATTGAGAATTCTTTTTTAGCTCTGTACCCCATTTTGTAATAGGGTTATTTGAATTTCTGTAGTCCAGCTTCATGAGCTCTTTGTTTATATTGGATATTAGTCCTCTATCAGATTTAGGATTGGTAAAAATCCATTCGCAATCTGTTGGTGGCCTTTTTGTCTTACTGACAGTGTCTTTTGCCCTACAGAAGCTTTGCAATTTTATGAGATCTTATTTGTCAATTCTTGGTCTTATAGCACAAGCCATTGTTATTCCATTTAGGAATTTTTCCCCTGTGCCCATATCTTCGAAGCTTTTACCCACTTTCCCCTCTATAAATTTCAGTGTATCTGGTTTTATGTGGAGGTCTTTGATCCACTTAGACTTGAGCTTTTTACAAGGAGATAAGAATGGATCAATTCGCATACATAATAACCGCCAGTTTTGCCAGAACCATTTGTTGAAAATGCTGCCTTTTTTCCACTGGATGGTTTTAGCTCCCTTGTCAAAGATCAAGTGACTATAGGTCTGTAGATTC
This sequence comes from Mus musculus, assembly GCF_000001635.26. Taxonomy (NCBI): domain Eukaryota; kingdom Metazoa; phylum Chordata; class Mammalia; order Rodentia; family Muridae; genus Mus; species Mus musculus. Next base: position 26,913,375 of record NC_000078.6, read on the forward strand.
ATTTCTGGGTCTTCTATTCTATTTTATTGATTTACCTGTTTGTCATTGTACCAATACCATGCAGTTTTTTTTGTAGTACAGCTTGAGGTCAGGCATGGTGATTCCACCAGAGGTTCTTTTATTGTTGAGAATACTTTTTGCTATCCTAGGTTTTTTATTATTCCAGATGAATCTGCAAATTGCCCTTTCTAATTCAGTGAAGAATTGAGTTGGAACTTTGATGGGGATTGCATTGAATCTGTAGATTGCTTTTTGCAGGATATCCATTTTGACTATATTAATCCTGCCAATCCATGAGTATGGGAGATATTTCCATCTTCTGAGATCTTCTTTAATTTCTTTCTTCAGAGACTTGAAGTTCTTATCATACACATCTTTCACTTCCTTAGTTAGAATCAGACCGAGGTATTTTATATTATTTGTGACTATTGTGAAAGGTGTTGTTTCCCTAATTTCTTTCTCAGTCCGTTTATCCTTGGTGTAGAGAAAGGCCATTGATTTGTTTGAGTTAATTTTATATCCAGCTACTGCACCGAAGCTGTTTATCAGGTTTAGGAGTTCTCTGGTCAAATTTTGGGGGTCACTTGAATATACTATCATATCATCTGCAATAGTGATATTTTGACTTCTTCCTTTTCAATTTGTATCCCCTTGATCTCCTTTTGTTGTTGAATTGCTCTGGCTAGGACTTCAAGTACTATATTGAATAGGTAGGGAGAAAGTGGGCAGCCTTGTCTAGTCCCTGATTTTAGTGGAATTGCTTCAAGTTTCTCTCCATTTAGTTTGATGCTGGCTACTGGTTTGCTGTATATTGCTTTTATTATGTTTAGGTATGGGCCTTGAATTCTTGATCTTTCCAAATCCTTTATCAAGAAGGGGTGTTGGATTTTGTCAAATGCTTTCTCAGCATCTAACAAGATAATCATGTGGTTTTTGTCTTTGAGTTTGTTTACATGGTGAATTACGTTGATGGATTTCTGTATATTAAATCATCCCTGCATCCCTGGGATAAAGCCTACTTGGTCATGATGGATGATCGTTTTGATGTGTTCTTGGATTCCGTTTGCAAGGATTTTATTGAGTATTTTTGCATCAATATTCATAAGGGAAATTGGTCTGAAGTTCTATTTCTTTGTTGGATCTTTGTATGGTTTAGGTATCAGAGTAATTGTGGCTTCATAGAATGAATTGGGTAAGAGCACCTTCTGTTTCTATTTTGTGGAATAGTTTTAGGAGTGTTGGAATTAGGTCTTCTTTGAAGGTTTGATAGAATTCTGCACTAAACTCATCTGGTCTTGGGATTTTTTTGGTTGGGAGACTAGTGATGACTGCTTCTATTTCTTTAGCTGAAATGGGACTGTTTAGGTCATTAATCTGATCCTGATTTAACTTTGGTACCTGGTATCTGTCTAGGAAGTTGTCCATTTCATCCAGCTTTTCCAGTTTTGTAGAGTATAGCCTTTTGTTAGTAGGATCTGAGGATATTTTGGATTTCCTCAGGTTCTGTTGTTATGTCTCCTTTTTCATTTCTGATTTTGTTAATTAAGATACTGTCTCTGTGCCCTCTAGTTAGTCTGGCTAAGGGTTTAATCTATCTTGTTGATTTTCTCAAAGAATCATCTCCTGGTTTGGTTGATTCTTTCAATAGTTCTTTTTTTTTTTTCCAATATGGCTGACTTCAGCCCTGAGTTTGATTATTTCCTGCCATCTACTCCTCTTGTGTGAATTTGCTTCCTTTAGTTCTAGACCTTTTAGGTGTGCTGTCAGGCTGCTAGTGTGTGCTCTCTCTAGTTTCTTTTTGGAGGCACTCAGGGCTATTAATTTTCCTCTTAGGACTGCCTTCATTGTGTCCCATATGTTGTGGCTTCCTTTTCATTAAACTCTAAAAAGTTTTCAATTTCTTTCTTTATTTCATCCTTGACCAAGGAATCATTGAGTAGAGTGTTCTTTAGTTTCCACGTGAATGTTAGCTTTCTATTATTTATGTTGTTATTGTTATTATGTTAGTTTGTGGTGATCAGATAGGATGCATGGGATAATTTCAATATTTTTGTATCTGTGGAGACCTGTTTTGGGACCAATTATATGGTCAGTTTTGGAGGAGGTCCCATGTAGAGCTGAGAAGAAGGTATATCCTTTTGTTTTAGGATAATATGTTCTGTAGATATCTATGAAATCCATTTGTTTCATAACTTCTGTTAGTGTCCATGTGTCTCTGTTGAATTTCTGTTTTCAGGATCTGTCCATTGGTGAGAGTGGGGTGTTGAAGTCTCCCACTATGATTGTGTGAGGTGCAAAGTGTGCTTTGAGCTTTACTAACGTTTCTTTAATGAATGTGGCTGCCCTTGTATTTGGAGCATAGATATTCAGAATTGAGAGTTCATCTTGATAGATTTCACCTTTGATGTGTATGAAGTGACCCTCCTTGTCTTTTTTGATAACTTTGGATTGGAAGTCAATTTTATTCAATAGTAGAATGGCTACTCCAGCTTGTTTCTTTGGGCCGTTTGCTTGGAAAATTGTTTCCTAGCCTTTCACGCTGAGGTAGTGTCTGTCTTTTTCCCTGAGGTGGGTTTCCTGTAAGTAGCAAAATGTTGTGTCCTGTTTGTTTAGCCAGTCTATTAGTCTATGGCTTTTTATTGGGGAATTGATTCCATTGATGTTAAGAGAAACTAAAGAAAAGTAATTGTTGCTTCCTGTTATTTTTGTTGTTAAAGTTGGGATTCTGTTCTTGCAGCTGTCTTCTTTTAGGTTTATTGAAGGATTACTTTCTTGCTTTTTCTAGGGTGTAGTTTCTGTCCTTGTGTTGGTGTTTCACAGTTATTATTCTTTGAAGGGCTGGATTCGTGGAAAGATATTGTGTGAATTTGGTTTTGTCATGGAATACTTTGGTTTCTCTATCTATGGTAATTGAGAGTTTTGCTGGGTATAGTAGCCTGGGCTAGCATTTGTGTTTCCTTAGGGTCTGCATAACATCTGTCCAGGCTCTTCTGGCTTTCATAGTCTCTGGTGAAAAGTCTAGTAGACCTGCCTTTATATGTTACTTGACCTTTTTCCCTTACTACTTTTAAAATTCTATCTTTATTTAGTGCATTTGTTGTTCTGATTATTATGTGCCCGGTGGAATTTCTTTTCTGGTCCAGTCTATTTGGAGTTCTGTAGGCTTCTTGTATGTTCATGGGCATCTCTTTCTTTAGGTTTGGGAAGTTTTCTTCTATAATTTTGTTGAAGATACTTGCTAGCCCTTAAAGTTGAAAATCTTCATTCTCATCTACTATTATCTATAGATTTGGTCTTCTCATTGTCCTGGATTTCCTGGATGTTTTGAGTTAGGATCTTTTTGCATTTTGCATTTTCTTTGATTGTTGTGCCCATATCCCTATGGAATCTTCTGCACCTGAGATTCTCTCTTCTATCTCGTGAATTCTGTTGCTAATGCTCATATCTATGTTTCTTGATTTCTTTCCTAGGGTTTCTATCTCCACAGTTGTCTCACTTGGGGTTTTCTTTATTGTTTCTACTTCCATTTTTAGGTCTTGGATGGTTTTGTTCAATTCCATTACCTGTTTGGTTGTGTTTTCCTGTAGCTCTTTAAGGGATTACTGTGTTTCCTCTTTAAGGGCTTCTACCTCTTCAGCACTGTTCTCCTGTATTTCTTTAAGTGAGTTATTAATGCCCTTCTTGATGTCCTCTACCAGCATCATGAGTGCTACATCCACTCCAGTAGTGACAAGTATGACAAGCCCCGAAAACCTGGGCGCTGTACCGAAGCGAAAAGTTCACAGAAACAGTCTTCTGGAATTGTGGCATCCTGTATAAAGAATGCTCCAATGTCCTTGCTTTAGTTGGTAAACGGATCTGTGTGCTTTCCCTTAATATTGCTTTATTACAAGTGCTCCTAAGGATTGATATTTTGACATACAGCTAAGTTAGATTCTAAGCACTCCTTGATCTGACCTTGGGCATGGATAGCTAAGTCACTGCCCTACACAGAAATTTATCACTATCTAGGAAGAAGGAAGTTTGTGACCAAAAGAGGAACCTGAGTAGATACTTAGAACTATAGGTAGCTGAGTTACACCCAAACACAAGTGTTTACAATGGCCTAGGGGGAAGGTGTACTATACAATAGACTAGAGTAGGAACTATGGCAAGGGCACAAAGCCCTTGCCCCTGGCTTCTAAGATTAAGTGGACCTTAGGTGGAGCTGTTTTTTATTCCAGTTGTTAACATTGAATTTTATCCCAGTTGGTTCCTGCCAGTCCTTCAGTGTTTGCATTCCTCTGTTTTGTTTAAGAATCCAGTAATCTCTTTTTACCTTGCTGGCGTGTCACTCAACTTCCCTATTTTCTTCTGTATAAAAAGTTTGATGCTTGAGTTGACAAATTACATTCAGATCCACACTCCCTTGTGTTGAGTCTGTCTGTCAATTCCTGCCGACTCCTTGCCCACCTGCACCAGAGATTTGTTTCACGCAGACAAGGGACCAAGAGGGTCTGTGGCACATGAGATATGATTTTAAATCTGAGTCTTGCTTTTCGGTGTATTGGGGTATCCAGGACTGGCTGAGGTGGAAGTGCTGGGTTCTGATGATGGTGAGTTGTCTTGGTTTCTGTTAGTAAGATTCTTAAGTATGCCTTTTGCCATCTGATAATCTCTGGAGTTAGTTGTTATTGTTCCTCCTGTGATTGTGCTAGCCTCTGTCAGCAGTCCTGGGAGTCCAGCTCTCTCCTGAGTCTCAGTGGTCAGATTACTCTCTGCATGCAAGCTCTCCTCTTGCAGGGAAGGTGCACAGAGGTCTGACATTCAGACCTGCCTCCTGGCTGATGATGAAGGCCCGAAACAGGGCCTGTCCCAGAAGATGTGTTGCTTCTTCAGTCTGAACCCTCACCTACACAGACTGATCTACAAGGGACGAGGGACACAAGATGGCTTTCTCACTTGCTTTGGCGGTCAGAGACCTCCCGGGCAGACACCTCTCCTCTGGCAGGAAAGGTGCCCGGATGTCTGGAGCCCAAAACGGGGTCTGTCCCAGAAGCTGTGCTGCTTCTGCAGTCTGTACTCTCACCTGCACAGATTGGTCTCTGAGGGACCCAGGACCCAATATGGCTCCCTCACCTGTTCAGGCAGTCAAAGCCCTCCCTGGTGGATACCTCTTCTCTGGTGGGGAAGGTGCCTGGATGTTTGGAGCCCAAAATGGGGTCTGTCCCAGAAGCTGTGTAGCTTCTGCCTGTCCCAGAAGCTGTGTTGCTTCTGTAGTCCACACTCTCACCTGTGCAGACTAGTCTCTGAGGGACCCAGGACCCAAGATGGCTCCCTCACCTGCTCCGGCAGTCAGAGCCCTCCTGGGCAGGTCATCATTGTTTTTAATTTGATTTATATGGCAGAAAATATAACAGCCATGGAAGCATTTCATTTAGTGATATCCACTCAGATAGATCACAGATCAATTACTTAAAATATCTAAAAGCTAAGTTTCCTCCAAGAACACAGTACTTTGGCCACTAATGATGGTGATGCCTACTTGTGCATGTGTGCACATGCATGCACATTTTGGGGTATGGGGGGAAGGTGCATCAGCGAATATGCTTGTGTGTATAAGCTAGAGGTCAACAACAGATGTCTTCCTCAACGGCTCTCCACCTTAGTCACTGAGATACTTACTGTCTGTCACTGAACCTGAACTTACCTATTGTCTATTCTGGGTGATCAGTTAGTATCAGGGAAGCATCTGTCTCTTACCACCCCAGTGCTGGGATTACAGGCATGTGCCGTGGCACCAGGCTGCTTATGTGTGCTGGGAATTTAAATGCAGTTCTGTATGCTGGCTTGGCAAACAGTTTATAAACTGAGCCAGATCTACTGCCTCTACTCTTAGATAATTTCATGTATTGTATTCAATTTTTACTCATCTCTCTTTTGTTGGTGCAGTTTGAACAATGATATTATAAGGAGCACAAATCCTACAGTTCATGATTATTTGGGGGTAATATTTTGTCTCTGTTATTATTGAAGCTGATACTATTATTTCTTTTTTGACCTCTTACCTAGTTTTATTGGACTACAGATATGAGGGGAAATTGTCTAATTAAGTCTTGCCTAGACTAGGTTGGTCAGTGGGCATGTCTGTAAGGTTTTATTGATTGTTGATTCATATAGGAAAACATATCTCATTGTTTGAGCAACACCATTCCCCAAGCAGGCAATCCTGAAGTTTGTAAGAGGAGAAAGCTAGTTTAGAGTAGGCAGGAACCAACAACTTATGTTTATTATCTCTCTTCTCTTGACTGTGGGATTTGACAATTTACATTTCTGTCTTGACTTTATAGTAATGGTCTGTAACCAGGAATTAAGAAGATGATGGTGACAACTAAGAAGAAAAAGAGGAGGAGGAGGAGGAAGAGGAAGAGAACGGGGAGGAGGAGGAGAAGGAGGAGGAAGAGGAGGAGGAGGAGAAGGGGGAGAAGGAAAAGGAGGATTGGGAAGGGAAAGGGGTAGGAAGAGGAAGAAGGAGGAGAAGAAGGAAGAAGAGGAGGAAGAAATAACTGTTAAGTTTCATTTTCTTTTGCCAGGTTATTTGTAAAAATAAATAGAATATGAAGAAGAATTATGACTGAAGTTGTTTGATGTGAGCCTTTAATGTATTTTTTCCTGATTATTACTATTTAGAATTTTGAGATTTTGGGATGAACATGAACTATATTCTCTGTAGTGAAACAAATATAGTAGGTCTATGTACTTAAAATACTCAATAGAGATCCAGTACTTTAAATAAAACGTCATTAAGCCAGGCAGTGATGGCACATGCAGAAGCAGGAGGATTTCTGAGTTCGAGGCCAGCCTGGTCTACAGAGTGAGTTTCAGGACAGCCAGGGCTACAACAGAGAAACCCTGTCTTGAAACACCAGGAAAAAAAAGAGAATCATCAACTCTCTTCTCTCCAAAGACTCAAACAACTTGTCACACAACAGTTTGATGACCCCAACACCCAGTACCTTTACAGAGTTCTTCACATCTCCTCAAAGTCTTCAGCATTTTGAACTGCATATGGATGGTAACCACAATGGAGCCAGCTCTGTGCAGCCTGCCTGTGCAGTTGCGAGACAATGTTGTCAACTGCGGAGACATGGGAGCATTAAGTTTTACTTTGTATTTTAATTGGTTGATTCTTGCTCATTGAGGGGAAAGGATTGCTATTATTTATTGCAGCAAATAAATAACGAAATTCAAAATAGACATAACATTCTGTGTATTGGTATCCTTGACCTGAGCACTGTGTCGAAGATGAAGAGGGCAATTGCTTATACATGTCTGGTGTATTGAGATGTATTCAAGATGAAGACACTAATTTATGTTTTATCAGTCCATGTGTGAGGCTTCCAGACATTGACTGAGCTCTTCCTGACATGTAGACAAAAAATGAAAATTAAAGCTTGGGAGCTTCCAAAATTAGAGGTTGTAGATGAGATGGATCGTCAAAGACAGTGAAGCAACAGTGGGCAGGAAATTAAAAGAAAATGAGGAAAGCCTGTCACCAAAGCTGAGGGCAAAATTGATTCCAGGAGGATGAAATCAACCAAGTCAAAAGCATTAAGAGATGAGGATGGACAATGTGTTATTCAATTTCACCTGATGCTATTGGTTCTCAGGAGAAAGCAGATGACATGGAGGTGGGGAAAACCATAGCAGAAATGATTCCAAGGACCAGTCCTGGGATCCCATGCTCTGTTGCACAGCCTTCAGGTGTACCTGTGTTATAGACTGACTTCTTGTATAACTCACTCTGTGCTTTTGCCTTGCTCCTGTTTATCCCCACCGTTAGCATCACACACAGAGGCATTTCTGTAATCACAGCACTCTGGGAATTCAAGGTCAGTCTAACTACATACAGAAAGTTGGTCTCTAATAAATAAAACAAGGGAATAAAAATTTAAAAACCATTATCATTCAGGAGTTAAATTATTTTTGTTTGTTAATATTCAGGAGATGAAGAGCAGTCTTCAAAGACATGCTAAAATACTATCTGCTTTCTCAGGGCACCCGGTCCACCCTAATATTGCCAAGGGATCACAAAGTCACCTTTTAACTGCTGGGTGGAATATTTTCTCAACATGACCAGTTGATCTCAGAACTTTTCCCATTCATCAGTCCATAAGCTGCTTTTGAAGATGTTCCACATGCTAAACACTATTCTAACCTTGGAAGAGCTTTCTAGCAACAGTGTCAAATATTACTTCCTTTGGGGCTCATGGTTCACAGAAAGAACAAACTATGAATGTCATGCTAAGTTATCATGGAGTCTCTTTGATATGCAGAATGATGAGAAATGCAAAAAGGCTGCTGTAGTTCAGAGGGTGACCTCCGGACACAAGGGAGACCTCACAGCAGGGACTGTGAGGAGAATCAGTTCAAAGAACTCAGAGGGTGTGCCAGCAGAGAGCCAGGAGGGACACCAGCAGTTGGAACAGCTTGCGTAAAGTGCAAGGAGGGAGCGCCTTGATGGAATGCAGCTGGAGGTGAGCTATGGAAGGAAGACCTTTTTGCAACAGAGACTGCAACTGAGAATCTGGACATAAGTCTTATCCCTCCATTTTTAAAATTTACATAATAACCATGAAGGAAAGGAATAGCTCTGTGAAGTTTTGACCTGTAGCCAAATGTTCAATGCCATCAAAACATCAAAAAATGAAAGTATGACTCTGGAGAGGAAGGAGTTGTCGTCTCATGTCCTCAGTTTGCAGAGTTGAATATTAAAGTGGCCTTTGTGCTTCAGGAAGTGGTGGCCTCCCTAGGAGAACACCATTCCCATGAAGGATGCCCTATATCTCTCTTCAGAAAAGGAAGGGGGAGACACTGGTACCAAGCTCCAATTCCTAACCTCTTGTTTGGTTGCTGTTAGATTCTCTTGGAATCTAGTCACATCAAAGTCCTGCATGTAACTGTTCCAACGGGCAGTGACAACTTTGGAATTTTGGTTTCTTTAATGAATACAGAAATATTATAAGAACATGATTTCACTTTAATCCCTGTATGGGGATATGGGGTTGCTTTGGACTGTCCTTAGCAGCTGGCTATGACTTGCGTCATGCTCTAGCAGAAATATAGTTTTGCCAGCTGCAGATAGTTTCTGTGATTGTGTGACAATTGTAATTCTGGGAAATTTTCAGAGGGTATATAAATTCTAAGGCTCCAAGAGGAGTGGTGGGTAGTTGTTGGTCATTGGGGAGGTAGGGTGCTGGTTGCAGTTTTATAGTAGTTCTCTCCCTTCTATCCTTCTTTCTCTCCTATCTAGTGAAAGGGGGTGAAACCAGGGTGATAAAGGGTGGCAAAAAAAAAAAAGAACCAACAAAATAGCAAAGGCCAGCTATACCACTGTCCTCTGCAGGAGAAAGCAGAGCTTGCAGAAGGATGGTTCTTCAGGAGGTAGCAGCACTAAAATCATCCTCAATAGAATGGTACAAACATAGGCAGAATTCCGGTTACTGTATCAGTGGTGGGGCCGGGGGTGGGGTGGGTGAGATTTAGAGATAACTTTAGGAGTATGATCATGATAGAAAGTTGCTAATTTCTTAAATTAAAATTGTATTTAAGGGCTGGGAGACAGCTCCAATGGTGAAGTGGCCGATGTTGAAGCGTGGGGACTTGGGTTAAATCTCTTGAACACACATAAAATAGTGCATATTGTCATCCTTGAATTGGGAATATGAAAACAGAAGGATCCCTGGGACTCGACCAACTGGCTAGCCTGGTCTACTAAGAGTGTTCCAGCCCCATGTGGTAACATGGCTCCTGGAAAATGATGTCCAGGGTTTATCTCTGGTGCAGGTATCCACATGTACATTGGCTTAAAAATAAAACAGGATCCTAATTCCTTACCATTTGAAATAAAAGTGTTGATGACACCGAGCTTCCAGGAAGGCTCCAGTGAAGGAAGAAACTCCAGTTTTTATAGAACCTGCAGTTCTTTATTAACAGACTTATGGGTTTCTGCCTTTTTGGTTCAGGTTCTCAAACTTTCTTGACAACGAGTCTCTGAAATGACCTTATGGTAAGGCCATTAGCCCCTGGATGTAAAGTCTACCATTGAGCTATCTACAGTTTTGTGTTATGTGAGTACATATACCAAGACCGTATTTCTAAACAAAGTCACATATTGCATTCTGGTGGACAAGCTGGTAGATAGGACCCTAGTCCAAGTATTGAAATTCAATTCTTAAAGTTAGTATAGAAAAAGTTAAGTCAAGTAAATAGATATCTTAATTTGACAGTGAAAAGTGAACTTAGTCAAACTAATAAAAGTATCTTCTTCACTCTTTGAACATTATAGTCCATGTTTGCAAATGTGTGTGCACATGTGTATGTGCATATGTTTGCTTCTCAGAATCCAAGGGTGTTTCTGATTGTAGTGTTATAGTTTATGTCATAATCTATCACTGCAAACCACAGATATTCTCAAATTTATGAACACACTGCAACATTTTACATTGTTTTCATCACAACATCATGAAGTGCAGCTGCAATCAGCAAGTGTGTTCTCTAGGAGTCCCATTTGAGCATGAGGTATGTGCAAGGCCATTTGTCATCTTGTCTGGGAAACTCAAGAGCCATGTAGAAAGGGACATTACTAATAAGAGAGTCTAGAGGTCTGAAAAAACAATCATACACTACAGGAAAGGTGGAGATGTTTTAGGAAGCTGTTAACTCTTAGATAGAAGGCTGTTTCATGTTTAAGAGTGAACAATGAAAAACTATTGAAATCCTGGCATTGTGCATACAAAGTGTGGACATAGAGGACTAGGTATTGGGCAAAGTGATAAAGACTTCCTGGACCAGGGAAAATTTGGAGAAGAAACTGCATTGAGCCCCTGAGACAAGTTGCAGCTTCTATGGCCATCTTTGCTGCGCTTTTGAGACCTAAGCTAGATTTCCATGTTCCCTGGTGTCTGGTTCTGTTTCTGTCCCATTGGGTCATGTACATTTCCATTCTACAACAATAGACCTCACCTTTGTGAAGCTGTCACTTGTTTCTTGCTCTTGCCTTTCTCATCAAGAATACCTGCACCAGAGATAAACCCTGGACATCATTTCCTAGGAGCCATGCTACCAAGTTGGGCTGGAACACTCTTAGTAGACCAGGCTTGCCAGCTTGTGAGCCTCAGGAATCCATATGTTTTCACCTTTCTAATTCTGATTCCTTCCAAGTTTTCTGCTGGCTTTATAACCTCTGAAAATGTCTCAGTTCTCCAGCCCCTTCCTCTAGGAGCAATTGGTCTATCCAGGCACACCCAGGGATACCCTAGATTTCTTATCACCCCCAAACTAAGCCACCATTAGATCCTACCAATCTTTCTGATCCTTTAGGTCCATATCTTATGCTCTTCTTTGAACATCACGCCAGAATATCTCAATGTTTGAGCAACATGTGAAATTCATTCAGAACATTAACTCCATCAAATGAAACCTTTGGTGATACAGAAGTATGAATAACAGGAGTTGGATTGATGGCCCAGAGACTATGATCACATATTTCTCTTGCAGATGGTCCAAGTTCAAGTTCCAGTATCCATGTTGTGGGGCTCACAGCTGTCTGTAGCTCAGGCTCTGGAGGAAGTGATGTTCTCTTTACTTCTGCTATTATTGCACACATATGCACATATACTTACAGACACATAGAGAGACACTGCTTAAAAACAAAATAAATCTCTTAGAAGTGTATGTGATGACATAGTACTACTTTAAAAACAGAAATCAAGATTGTATCATGGCCATGACTCTTGAGTTTGAAAAAGAAAATGATGGAAAGAGATCATACCAAAATATTTGTTTCTTAGACTTAAGTGTTTTAATTTAGATGAATGTCAATTGTTTAACCATACAGTGAAATACACAAAAATATTTTAATTTAACCCACACCTAATTAAGATAATTTTCTAGAATGCTTCCGGAGCCACAGGAGATACAGGGACACATAGGAGATTCTTCCCTATGACGGTTGCAGAGAAATGAAGGTCCTGAGTGGGTGATCATTGTATGGTCTCAAAAGAGAAATTTCATTTCTTTTTTAGTTTTTTTAATATTTTTTATTAGGTATTTTCCTCATTTACATTTCCAATGCTATCCAAAAAGTCCCCCATACCCTCCCCCCAACTCCCCTACCCACCCACTCCCACTTTTTGGCCCTGGCGTTCCCCTGTATTGGGGCATATAAAGTTTGCAAGTCCAATGGGCCTCTCTTTCCAGTGATGGCCAACTAGGCCATCTTTTGATACATATGCAGCTAGAGTCAAGAGCTCCGGGGTACTGGGTAGTTCATAATGTTGTTCCACCTATAGGGTTGCAGATCCCTTTAGCTCCTTGGGTACTTTCTCTAGCTCCTCCATTGGGGGCCCTGTGATCCATCCAATAGCTGACTGTGAGCATCCACTTCTGTGTTTGCTAGGCCCCGGCATAGTCTCACAAGAGACAGCTAGGACCATCTAGAGACTGTCATATCCAGCGATCCATCCCATAATGAGCTTCCAAACGCTGACACCATTGCATACACTAGCAAGATTTTGCTGAGAAATTTCATTTCTATTTTCTTTTAAAGATTGGCAGTTTTTAAGTATGAGAAAGTGTTGGGAAGCTGAAAATGTGTGCTTGCCCACAAAATGCATCCATGTGTATGCCTGGGTATGGGTATTATTTTCTGCAATCAGACTTGGAGTGTTAGAAGAACAGAACATAAATGTAAGAGGGGCTGGGCCTATTGTGAAAGGCTCCTAGGTGACCTGGGCTTTGGTGAATGCACTAAATCTGGAGCCTGCCACCTGATCTGCTCTCAATTTATTGGTGAAGGGAATTCACCTTAAATAGCACCATTAACAACGAAAATGATCAGTTGTTTCCTTTTTCTAGAACTGTTGCTGACAATTGTCTAATTCTTTCACCATTATCTATAAACCAGAAGAGGGAGAGGTTGACAAAATGGAGTTAGGCTTTTTCTATCTTTAGTAGATTCAATTTCATTGCAAGGGATTTGGGGGAGAGACCTCAAGATGTCTTAAGTATTTTTATTTTATGGATACTATTTTGAAATATTGTTTAGAAATATAATTTTCTAAAAATATAATTTATGCCAAAACACAATTATTAACCAGGGCTTTGTAGAAGGTATGCTATTATTTTGAATGGCCATGTGTATGAAGTCTGTAATTCTGTTAAATGAAATGAGATATGAATAATAGTCACAATAAGAAAATGAGCCCGATGGGGCCCTCGGATCCATCCCTAGCACAGGAAATATAATGTATAAATATCTGCCATGAAGCCATGGAGACAAGAATTTGTAAGATAGAAATGGTACCAGGGCTAACAAGATGGGTCAGTGAATAAATGTGCTTGCCACCAAGCCTAATAACCTCAATTTGATTTCTAGCACCTGCATGGTGGAAGGGGGTAGACCTAACTCTTCCAAGTTGTCCCCTGGTGGCCACACACATGGTAAAGCACACTCACAGATGTGTATGCATGTCCATTCATATATACATACATACACATTGAAGGCATGCAATAAATAATAAACCCAAGACAGTCATAATATTTTCCTTTTCAAGCCATAAATTTTAGTTTTTCGGACCTAGATAACTGTTTATTATAAATCTCTAAGTGCATCCTGGCATGGGAGGATGTTTGTATGTGCACAAACTGTTTAAATTCTCACTGAACATCACACACACAATAAAGGAAAATAAAACAAATAAAGACAATGAAGTGTCCCTGAAGATTATTGTTACCAAATTGCACCTCAGAAACTCTCAAGGGGAGAAAAGTACTTCCAGGCTGGGGGACAAGCTCTTGCAAGGCTGCGAGATGCTAGGTACTGCTCGAGGACATGTGTGTAGCTGATGGTGACAAGGCAGAGGTTGTCTGTTTGGAAACCCAAATCCAGACGTGCAACTCAGAGGCCTGAGAAGATGCGGGGTTTCCCCACTGTGAGCTGTGTGAATAAGAGCACTGCCTGTATACAAGTAAGAACTTAGATTGCTGATGTTGTATGCAATTAGTAACATCAAGGGAAAATGCAGTTTTCTACTTTATTGTGTTTGGGAGAACTGAAGATTTGGATAGTGTACTGGTTTATCATGGCTGAGCATATGTGAATAACTGATCTCCAGATTGTGACACTGTTTGTTGCAGCCTTGATTGAGGGAGTATGCCACTGGGGTGGCTGTTGAGGGTGCATAGTCAGTCCTCACTTTGCTTCATGCTGGTGTGAAGGATGTGAGTGCTGAGCTTTCTGCTTTGGCCACCATGGCTGCCTTCCCACTCTGATGGACTCTCATCCCTCTGGAACTGTAAGCGAAATAAGCCATCTCTTCCGAAAGTTGCCATGGTTCTTGTGTTTTATCACAGTAACAGAAAATTAATTGATGCAGTTACTCTAAGGTAAGACTAATAAAAGCAAAATTGAGACCCAAATAATTAAGTATCTAAAATTATCTTAGAATTATTATAGAATTAAAAATCTTCTCAGATTCATTTTCTAAGTCTCCGAATAAGAAATACTGAAGATTAAAAAGCACCACAGTAACACAGTGCACACAAGTAAAACAACAGGAAAACTGTTGACATTTTAAAACCAAGTTATTAGTCAATTTAGATAGCAAAGAGACCTGGTATATTATACATAACATGTAGTATCATTAAACCATTATCTTAGTTAGGGTTTTATTTCTGTGAGAGACTCCATGACCAAGGCAACTATTATGAAGGAAAACATTTAATTGGGGCTGGCTTGCAGGTTCAGAGGTTTAGTCCATTACCATCACAATGGGAAGGATGGCAGTATCCAGGAAGACATGTTGCTGGAGAAGGAGCTGAGAGTTCAACATTGTGATCTGAAGGCAGCTGGAAAGAGACTGGATTCCACACCACATGGAGTTTAAGCGTATGTGAGACCTCGAAGCCTGCCTACACAGTGATGCACTTCCTCCAACAAGACCATACCAACTCCAACAAGGCCACACCTACTCCAACAAGGCCACACCTACTCCAACAAGGCCACACCTACTCCAATAAGGCCACACCTCCTAATAGCGCCACTCCTTAAGGTCAAGCATTTAAATACATGAATCTGTGGTGGCCATACCTATTCAAACCACGGTAACCATATATAATTTTACACCCCAAATGACCTCTTTGTAGTTGTTAGTGAGACATTTTAAACTACTTTATGCATATGAGAATTGTAGCACATATTTTCAGATTAATAAAAAGGAATGTACAAATCACATTTGATAGCAGCAAGGACTGTATTAGTCACCTCCACAGGAAAGCTTGCAGCAAGAGTCATGCCTGGGAAGTGCCTCTCAGTGCACTTCCTTTTCTACCAAGGATAACACTGGGAACAGTGTTTTTTCTAGGACAGGCAGGAGGGTGAGGTTTGAAAGGCCCTGGCATGTGTCTTGTTGGCATTGAATGTTTCTCTTTAACTGCTGGAGATTGCTTGAAGAATTTCAGGAAGAGGGAGAGGGACTGGCTGCTTTGCAAAGATTAGCTGCCCTGCATCCAATTACTCAGAACTGGCTTTTCTTTGATCAGGTATGTTTGCTTTGATTTTGAGCTAACAGCTGATCATTAAAAAGTGCTCATGATGTTTTTATTGCTGCTGATGAGGCAGCTCTTGGAAAATTCAAAAACTTTGTAAGCAGAAACACTGCCTTGGAGAATGGGCTAGCGAAGGGCTTGCCCAGTGGAGAACAGGTTAGCTTGCATGTTGGACAACAAGCTAGCAAAGGTTTTGCATTGATCAAGGCTTGCTTCAGCTTCCTGCTTTTCTTGCTACTTACTCTGGATGTGATCTGAGCCTCAGGACAGTGATGTAGAAATTCTAGAGTCTGAAGCTGCACTCAGTATTTATACCAATCTCACCAGCCAGCAGCCATGTGACTACGGCAGGCTCTGAGCCTTCAGGTCCTCACTGTCCCCATTTCTAATGTGACCACCACGATCCTGACACAGCCATATTAGACTGTGGGGGGATGCATATGCTGATAAACAGCCTGGTGACTTTGACCAGAGTCTATACTGACGTCTGCCCTGACTATCACTACGGTGTTGTAACTGTTTTTAGGGTGGTGAATTCCTTGTACTCAAACTTAAATTGAACTAATTTCAAAGTATGGGCTCTCCTATCATTTGTGTCTCAAATATATGGGCAATGCTCATGAGAGATATTAAAAGCAGCTGTTTTTCAGCTTTCTGGTGACCAGATCAAAGATGAGAGGGGGAATAACACTAACTTTGGAGTCTCTGCCATGCCTGTATCCTGATGCTTCGTAGTGTCTCATTCCTGACAATCTGCAGAGGTAGATATGTGAGCCTTCTGTGGTTGCTTCACAGCGGGAGGTTCAGAAAGATTGGATTTACCGTATGGGCAATGAGGAGGACATGCTACTAGGCTTCATACTGAGGGACTTCCATTTGCCAGCAGAATAAGAAGGAGCTAGGTGCAAACATTTGGGAAGGTTTTGACAAGGGGGAAAAAGAGGAATATGTTCTACTTACCTGTAAGGAGAGAGAATTGCACAATTCCTTCCTGGTATCAAAAACAGCTCTTTTCCTAATGATCAAGATAAGTTTTAAAAGTCTTAAGCATTAAAGAACCAAACATTCCACATCTACTTAATATTATTCCTTTGTCCATCTCTCCTACCTACCTGCACCTCAGCATGCACACACACACACACACACACACACACACACACACACACACACACACACAGAGGGACCTCAAATGTGCACACCATTGCTAAAGCGCTCCTGGAGTCAAGCACATAATTGTCACCAGTGTGTTAATTTTTTTCCCTTAATTAAAGGCTTGAGGGTCAGCAAGACGAAAACAAATGAAGGAACTTGGGAAGAGTGAACATTCATGGAGCTTTGAATGTCAAAGGCGTGGTCTCTGCTGAATGAGCTCAGGGTCTTTATGAGGCAGAGGCAGATAAAGCCCCACTTTCCCCACAAAGTGAACGTCTTCATGTTGAAAGCTTCAAAGAGGGAATATTAGGCACTTACAAACTTCTTTGTTCTTTTCTAAGAAAATAATTATGGCACAATTTATCCTAATTCAGATTTTAAGCCTTGATTAGAGATGTGCAATCTTACCTTCAAATAAAATATATAATTTTCTGCAGTGTGTGCATTCATTCACTCACTCTTCTCTCTAAATTACAGCAAATTGCTCCAATTTCAGTTCCTAACAGTGTGCATTTAGGCCACTCAGAAGCCAGCCTGCTCCTTCACCTATGTGCGTTCCACAATCACTAATAGAGAACGTCATTTTCATCAAGAGTGGTGAATTCTGCCACAGGCATTTGATCTTGGCACAGGAAGGAGACATGGAAGCAGCTGCTCCAGGAGGGCTTCTGGGGAGGCAGTTCTAGAGGGCTCCAACCTCTCCCGGTCTTTGTACAGCACCTCCCTGCTTTACTCAGCTCTGCAGCAAACTGCTTTTGTCCAATAATGCCGTATTGAAATCAAAATGCAAAATGTAACGCTTATGCATCTGTGAAGAATGGGGATCTGGTATTGGTACTTGGGCAGTTTCAGGTTTGGAGGTGCAGAATACTGTCCACACCCATCCCGTGAGGAGAGGAGAGAGAGAGAGGCCATCACACAAGTGTTCCTGCCCTATCCTCAGGACACAATGGTCTTTTGATTTTTTTTTAATAGTGGGACAATCACGTGACATGCTCTGCCATTATTGCCCAGTCTTAGGGTTGAGACTCAGGCTAGGCTATTACTGATGAGTGGCAGAGCTAAGATTTGAACTCAGAACTCTCACAGCAAAATCCACTATATAACCACCCAATTCCAGAAAGGAGAACTTAAAAGTTTGTGGTCAGGTGGTAAGCAGCCGAATAGAAGCCTGGGGTTTCCGAGACCAGAAAGTGTTCCATTTGCTACTAAACTGATCTCCTCTGCTTGGCTCAGGCTCATACTGAATGATATGGCTCTATTCCATTCTTGCCTATATGGGTAGAAGAATTCACATGGTTTGTGATAAAGACACTGATTGTGGTGCTTAGGGATTTAGCTCATTGGTAGGATGGCTGCCGTAGAAGTGCAAGACACTAGGCTTGTTCACTAGCAGTGTGGGGAGAAAAGAAAACTAAAACAAACACAAGGAGAAAACACAAAAAGGTATGCCCCCAATCAGAAAAGGGAAGAAAAGAAAATCAAGGAAAACTTTCTTTGTGTATAAGCATATTCGTCAGTGGACTATCTCAACCACATGGCTTTAATTAATATATATTTTTAGCACGTGTGTAGTAAGTTTACATGGCTTAAAATTCTAAGAGCATAAAATCAAAGAAAACAAAGTTCTCTACTCTTTTCTTTGGCACTCAAGATGCCCTCCTTATGTAGCCTTAAAATGAGTATGGTTGACCCCCATCTTGGGTTTTGGGTCTTGGGAACAGTAAAGGCCCAGAAGTCCTCAAGAGAATGTTGTAAGTAAAGTCCAGTGTATAAAATTGGCACAATAGGAGGCCAATAATAACAAGTAAATAAAATGTTTCGGCTGTAAATATTGTAAATAAATTATTTCAAACATATAAGTTATTAATCTCTAGACTTTTCTGTTTTACTTTTTGGAACTCAGTTGACTATAAGTAGCCAAAACCACAGATCAGGAAGCCATGGATGGGGTACTCAATATATGAAAAAATATGTCCATATTTTTTTTTATCATTTTACCCAGAGTGTGGGTATTAAAGATACTAAAGCTGTGACTAGTGGCCAAGACTGTGCTGATGTCACTTGGCAGTAGATCCTGGAACTCCCTTGTTCTTCTCCAGCAGCTCAATATCCACATCTACAGATCTGCCATACTCTAATGGAGAGGACCTCCTGACTATATACAATCAGGAATACTGTCTGGGCCTTTGTATTTGGAACCATGATAACTAAATTTTATTAGATACTATGCAATAAAATAAGGAGATGGATCCTACAATGAGATTCTGTAAGCACGGTTGACAGGACTCTGATAAGAATTTTGAAGCTGGTCTCTATGAGGATCATATCAGTCTGTCTGCTCTGGTCAAGTGTGATGAAGTATCTTGTCTTCAAAAATCTCAGTTAACGTGTGCCATAAAACTCAGTCCTAGTTGCTTCAGCAGTCAACTTGCTGTTTCCTAGAGTCATCTAAGGGAGTCCCAGTTGAGGAATTTCACAGATCACACTTGCCTGTGGCCATGTTTGTGAGGAATCATCTCAATTAACTATTGACATAGGAAGGGTTCATCCTCTGGTGGGTGGCATCATCTCAAATCAGGTGGCCCTAGACTGTATTAGAAAGCTCCATGAGCCTCCAGTAAACCAAAACATAACCACCAAGCAAGAAGTTCTTTGTGTCTTCTACTTTTGAGTCCTGACTTCCCTCAGTTTGGGACTATGAACTGGGAGGTAAAAGCCAAGTTAAATCCTTTCCTCAACACCTTGTATTTGGGTAATGTGTTTGTCAGGATAACAGAAAAAAAGAACTTGGCTTTTATCAACCTTTTACCAACCTAAGAGCTAGGCCTTGTGTATTAGCAATCCAGCTTGATTTTCTCTTCTTTTAAACTCTCCATTCTTTTTTTTTTTTTTTGCTCTTATTACTATGACTTCTCAGCATTTTCCTCTCAGTTTGCAAATATTATTTCAGACTAACATTATTCTTTGCCTCTTTTTAAGTTTCATTGCTTTTCTTTTATTTATTTTGTTTTAATTTAGCAAGCATGTTTGTAAAAAGAGGAAAGATGTATCTCAGGGAAAGAGTGATTTTGCACTCTCAGCATTTGCAAAGCCCTGAGTTCAATAGCAGCATTAGAAGAGAAGGGAGAGGAGGAGGAGGGGGGAAGGGGGAGGAGGAGGAAGGTGAGGATTAATTATTGATTTGATTTGTATGCAATCACCACACCCGCTTCTGGAGCAGTGGCGACTATGGCTTAGGTTTAATGCTCACAGAGCCAAAAATCACTGAGATCATTTACGAATTGCAAGAAGATTGATTCAGCAACTTTTTCATCTAGAGGCTACAGCTGAGTGTCTAAAACTCCCCTTTTGTTCCAGTCTGTCAGTGACCAAAAGTGGGAGTCATGAGCATCGCAGCTCTATTCAAGTTTAACTTAAATAGAATGCTGATATATGTATGAGTGTCAAAGTAATTACTGTAGTGAGGCAAATTCAAATGTTTATCATGTCATTTTCTCTGTACACATGTGCTTGCAGCATGTACGATTCACCCTGAAGCTTTTCACTGTTCAACAGAGCACTGTAACTCAAGCACTCAGCTCACATGTGGGCCTTGAGACTCGCTGAATCTCCATATTAGAACATTTGTGCTTTTGACCTGTGCACACATGCAATCTCTAGACACCATCACTTTTATGTTTTGTTTTATATATTCAGATGTGTGTGTGTGTGTTTGTGTGTGTGGTCTATGAATGTGCATCTTGGTATACGTCAGTATGAGGGTATGCCTGCCCAAGCACTCATGTGGAGACCAAAGCAGGTGCCATTCTCTATCATTCCTTTGCAGAGCAAGCACACTGGATACTAGGGTATCTCTCTAGTTCATCACTATCATCATCACCATCACCATCACCATCACCGGTCCAAGCACCTGTGAGATCATTATTTTATTTCTGTTCTTGACTTATTTTGTTTAACTCAATGCTCTTTTGCATTTCTCCATGTGGTAAGTGGTAGGCTTTTCTTCTGTATTATACTGAGTACTCTGAGGTATGTACACCAAGTTATGTGCAGTGGGAACTGAATGGAACAGAGTAACCAAACACATACATATGTCTCACACATACTATACACACACATATGCATACATATAAGCATGGATAGATAGATAGATAGATAGATAGATAGATAGATAGATAGATAGATAGATAGATAGATAGAGATAAAAAATATCCCTTGTGGCAAGATGTTCTTTCTATACTGAAAGTCTTTTAAGGATTTCTGTGTTTACATTTTATTTTTCTTACCCTGTCATGTCTGTAATTACATTCTCACCAGGTAATTTACACACCCAAAGATTTGAGAATGGAAACAAAGCAGATCTCATGTGGACAGTCAAGTGATTGTTGCGCTCATCACTGTGTGAGGTCTGGAGAAGGGAGAAAGCAGCACACACCCCTGACAACCCTATTGACCACAGAATTTCTGCTTTTTGCAATAATATTCATCCAGATTGTGTCGGGGGACTGGAGAGTAGAAGCCTCGAAGGTTACAGTTGGATAAATCCCCATCCACACTGAGACATATATTATATGATGGAGATCACAAGACCAGCAGCTTTATTGCAGGGATTAGAAGTCTAGTCACAGGAGTCTCTTCAGAATGCCAAGTTGCTAGGGTAAGGGAAGGGGGATTTTCTGGGTGGGTGTCCTGCCTGCTTCCAGTGGTTAGTTGCTGGTTTTCTGAGAACATGTTCTCTTCCTTTGCCCTGTCTTCCTCTTCTTCCGAGCTCTGAACCACAGTTCATGGTGTACTTTTGGTTTAAATGAGGTCCCATAAAACCTGGCCTCTTCTCAGCAGCTGCACAGTCACTCAGATTTCCCAGGAGAACTTCCACATGTGGCTGCTCATCTGAATCCGGTCTGAATAGCCTAAGCTGGGACTGGGGAATTAGAAAGCCACTGGAAGCTTCCTGAGAATGCATGGGGAGGGACACTGCAGAAGTGTGTGTGGGAAAGATAAGAGGCAAAGGGTAGCAGAAATGGTGCAGTTTATTGAGCACGTATTATATTCCAGGCACCTATCCATGACATTCTAACAAAAGATCTACTGAACTGTAAGACTCACAGGAAGCCTATGACCTTTCTCATGTCACCTGAATCCCATGGCTCCCCAGTGTCCACTGTTTGCATTGACTGGTGCTCAGAAAACTTTAATGGGCACCACTGAGTCAGTTTCGGGCCCCAATTCCCAAGATGCAGAAAGCGAAATGGCACAGCGATTGTGGCCAGAGGGGAAGCTAGGAAGCAGAGAGAAGGATGGTTATCCAGGCTGGTCTAACCAGCAAGGTCTTTATTTCCTCACTTATACCACACAATGGTCCAGTGAGATGCATGCAGGGAGAGTGCTCACAGAGAGACACAGAGTGCTTGGCCACACATCTCTCCCTCATCCCTGTCACTAGATGGAAGGCTAGAGATGAGCTCACAGATGGGAGCACTCCTGATCTTCCTTCTCAATTCCCAGTGCCAATTCACTTGGTTGGCATATGTCCCCTCCACCTTGATGGAGGAGGCCTTGTCAATAATGCTTCTCTGCCTAAATTATTTCTCTCAGTGTTTACCATGTGGGTGTGTTTTTTATTTCCAATAATAACCGAGCTTTAAACGTTTAAAACTTAACTGGGTAGATAAATATTTCCAACATCTCAACTTCATTCATCTAATTTCTTGAGGGTATTCTGCTAATGCCAAACTTGGCTATGGCTAATTGTAGGTACAAATTTAGCAAAAGCTTGTTTAGACAGAAAGAGAGCTGTGGCTATGTTAGTTATCTGAGGAATGAGCCCTTCAGAGTCAAGATCTCTCCTTGACTTAGGGTTACTAGTACTATGAGGAGACACCATGACCAAACAGCAAGTTGGGAAGGAAAAGGTTTATTGGGCTTACACTTTCACATCACAGTTTATCTCTGAAGGAAGTCAGGGCATGAGTGCAAATGCTTTTAAATAGTTAATAGTAGTGGGACTGCTAGAGAGATGGCTCAGTGGTTAGGAGGCCTTGCAGCCCTTGAAGGGCACTGGAGTTTGGTTTGTAGGACCCGTATTCTGTGCCTCAAAATGCCTGTAATTCCTACTCCAACAGATCAGACAACCCCTTGTGGCTTCAAAGTCACCACCGTGTATACGTGCACAGTGCATACAGAGGGGGGGGGAGAGGGAGGGAGAGGGAGAGAGGGAGAGAGGGAGGGAGAGAGAGAGAGAGGGAGAGAGAGAGAGAGAGAGAGAGAGAGAGAGAGAGAGAGAGAGAGAGAGAGAGAGAGAGAGAGAGAGAACCAAGATGAGGATTTAAGACAGTGGCTGGCACTGCAAGAGACACAAGTTTCAATTTTTTTTTTTAATTCTCTCTGACCCCAGAAACAAATACTAAGTATCAACAGATAGAGTTCTGGCCCGGTGGGTCATTTTCTTGTCTCTGAACAAAAGCTTTTACTTCTACACCATTGTGAACTGATGCTGAGAGATGCTCCAATTTTTACAGGAAGAAAGAAAGATAAAAAAGTTCCCTGAGGCAAGCCACACAATGAAATAGGTTGAGGCCACCATCTCCTCTGCCTCACAGTCATTTTTGAGCCTTTTTGGCCTGTGCTGTTGCTGGGCTGGGGAAGAGTCTTGCCCCCTTAACTGAGAATTACCAGGACATATGGTACAACCTGGAGACCTGGGTAGACAGAGCAGTTCACAGTTGCTGCCCCGTGCTGGCTTCTTTCCACTAGACAGCTTCGCAAGACGCTCAAGGCTCATGCTGGGGGCATATGCTTCTGGACTCTGCACTTACTGCCTGCAGCTATGAAGTCCTGCATTCTAATGGTAATGTGGCAATCTGTTCTGTGACAGCTCAGGGGGGCTGGATGACATGCATGCTCCTGACAGGGACATCACTTTTATGAGACATTGCTTTCCCTGCACCTGAGAACTGATGTAATGAGAGAGAGAGAGAGAGAGAGAGAGAGAGAGAGAGAGAGAGAGAGAGAGAGAGAGAGAGAGAGAGGATTCACAGAATAAAAATAGCAGACTGCTTTTCAAAATGAAGCTCATTTTATACCCAGCAGAGCTATGTTTAAAAAGGCCTTTTCCTGTGGGATAAAAACTGTCTAACTTCCAGGCTGATGGTTTCAGAAACAGCTCTTCTCTCCTCCCCAGTGATCCTGGAAGGCCCCACTCTAGGAGACGTGTGTTTGCACAAGGCCCAGGATGCATTTCATGTTTAGTTAGCTCTAAGCTCAGTTGCGAGTATTGGAAAGGGAAATGAACAGAGAAAAAGAGAAAATAAATTCTGATTAAGCAATGAGGAGAATATCAGTATTTTTTCTGCTGTGCAAGGCTCTTTTTGCCCCATTCTTGAGTCTGCATTTGCTGTTCTTTGTTGCTGGATATTCAACTGAATAATTGAAAAAGTACACACACACACACACACACACACACACACACACACACTTATAATCATTATTGGAGAACATACACACAGAGACAAGAAGCAATGGTAAGTTAACATTTCACATCGAGAGTAGCAGGCTATACGATGGGGGTGGTGGGTACAAATCACTGATGGAGTACAGAAACAAGCAATCAGAGAGGAAGACAAAAGGTTGTGGGCCTGTGGAGGGTAGGAAAGCCAGGCATGTTCAGACCAATACAGAAAGAGATGGATCAGAGTGCTTTCGGTGTAATACCAAATTCTCAGAGATTTTCATTATAAACAAACCAATCCTCGGATATTAATTGGGTACCAGGATAGAAATGTGATTTGCCAAGAAGACTCACCACCCTGCAGCCCCAAACAACACCCCTGGCAGCAAAGGCATCTGTAATCAAACAAGTCTGAAAGCCCATCTCTGTCCATCAGTTTGAATCAGGATGCAGCCACACAGAACTAGCTGGAGCTGGGCCAATCAGAAGGCACCCGTGTCTGAGAAGATTCTCCCTGCAAAGCCTACAGAATTCAGCAAGGGCCTTCTGAGATCCCACCAGTGCGAAGCTGTCTGTGGGAGTCTTAGAAACTTTAAGAAAGTCAGATCTCACTATATTCCCTTGGTGTCTGCTGTCCTGGAAAATTGTCTCACACAGAGAACAGAGAAAACATTATTCTGTAGTCACTAAAAGAGTATAGAGAAGGGAGACTTGATGGAGAATGGTTCCCTGTTTAAAGATGATGATCGGTGCCGAAACTAAGGGATGCATCGATTCATTTTCCATTTGGTTTTTATAACTGAGGGTCAGGATTGGGAAGGAGGGAGGGAGGGAGCAAGGGAGAGAGATGGAGAGAGAGACAGATAGACAGACACACACACACAGACAGAGAGACACAGACAGTCAGACAGACAGACAGACAGAGAAGATTGGGTCACAGACCAACAGGCCATGGAGAGGAATGAAACCTAAGTTTACCTTCCCCTTGTATTGGTTTGGTAAGGCTTCTGTCACCACATTGTCATCAGGAGAAGGAGAAGTTGAGTCCCATGCTCTCAGGTGACAGCATGTTCCCCTATGGGTGTGTCACCTTATATCCCTCCCATGCACTTCCTCTCATAAGGATATTCAGGTTAGATTTTTAACCTAATCATGTCTTTAATGGTACTGTCACCATAGATGGTCATATACTTAGAGGCTGTTAGGGATCTAATACACAAATACAGAATTTGCCGTGCTGGATTTTATCCCATACCCACTTTCCATGAGGTAATGCATCACTAATCCCCAAACACACCCAGATACATGTGTGAGATTTTTCATTACTACTACATGTGATTTGAAACTTTGAGACCAGGTTTTCTTTTTTCAGGAACCTGATGTATCTTTAAATGAAACTTGATTTGCATGGATGGACAATGACACAATAGATTCACCACTTTAAAGTGCACAGCCCTCTCTCTTTTCCTACATCCATAATGTACAACCAACCGCTACTATTTCCAGAACATTTAGTGGACACATAAAGCTACTCCATATCTGTTTCAAGTCACACAGCATCAGGCCTCTCCAGTGGTCCTTGGAAAATACCTTTCTTCCTCATATGCACCTGCTCTAGATTTTCAAAATGTGGAATCATGAAGAGAGTAATCTCTTTGACCCTTTAACTTAGCTGGCTTTCTCAGGGCTAGAGCAAGCCTTGGAAGTTAATTTTTATCACCATTCTAATGGTACCTCATTCTTTATGTCTAGCACATCTGTCAGTGGGTGGACTTGGGCACTACTTCCATGTTTAGGTATTATAAATAATGCCACTATATACACACCCAAAGTCAAGGTTTAGATATTTTCAACAGTAGGTGCTTTCAAATCTCTTTTGTATATACAGAGGACTCAAATCCTTATTCTACTGCTAAAATTGAACATTGTCTTTTTTTGAAAATGTATGTGTACGTATGTGTATATGTGTGTATGTGTGTTTGTGTATGTATGTAGAAGGGAGGATTATGTGCACACGAGTGCAGGTTTTCTTAGAGGCCAGAGAAGGACATTAGATCTCCTGGGACTGAAGTAGCAGACAGTTGTGAGCCCCCCAGCATAGCTGTTGGGAAATGAACTCAGATCTCTGTAAGAATGGGACCCCCTTAACAGTTAAGCATCTCCTCACCTGAAAGTTGTATTTTGACAGGCTGCAAAATGTTTTTCAAAAGTGGCTGCACTGTGCAGTGCTCTTTCTCATGCCAGGAATGCACATTCTCATTTATTTTATTATTATTGTTTTTTTTTTTTTTTTGGTCAATGCCAGCTCTTGCTGTCCCAGGTCATCCTTGGGAGTGAGGATTTCCATGTGGTTTTGATTGCCACATTTGTAGTGAGCAAGAATGTCCTTGGATGAGGTCACCTTTGCACTGTCCTCATTTCTAACCCCATGAATCATGTATCTGTCCACATGTCAGCACCACACAGGCATTGCTGCTCCTTCTCAATGTGTCTGCAATTAGGGTGTCTGGCTTCTCTAATTCTGTTCTTTGTCAGGATTGCCTTGGCTCCTCGGAGCCTTTGCAATTAATTCCACATGAGCTTGGGGACCGGTTTTTCCTTCAAACCCACTCTCATCAAAAATGTGCTGAGGATAACTATGGAGCAGGAAGAAAAGCAGAGCAAATCAAATATGTGCAAATTTGATAGTAGTAAATAAAGTCATTACATCAGGATCAGTGGCTGAGGTATGAGCATTGCTGAGAGTTCAGGGCTAACCTGGACTTTAACTATCCAATGAACTTCAGGCTTGCTTAGGCTATTGAGTGAGTTCTTGTCTCCAATCCGCAAAAAAGAAGGAATAGAGTCAGACTATTTCATTTTATAAGTAGAGAAATAGCAGCACCCAGACCAAGAGCTATAATATGGCTGCAGCAAAGAAGTACCTGGGTGCAGTGTTAGTTTTTAGATTGGTATTCAGATAACAGAGAGAATCTCTCTTATAATACAGAACACTAAAGAGTAAGCAGAGTAGATCATAGGAGGAGACTATCTCCATGAGGCAGCCCAAGGAAGGTCTACAGACAAGTCTGAAGTGTATTCTGTGTACAAACCATAGAGACACGCCCTTGCTTTCTTTACAAAGCAGAGTCTCAGAGCTTCTAGTCTTTCTGTTAAGCACAGCAAAAATACGTTCCAGACTCAACTCAGGTTCCACACTGACTGAAGCAGCATTGACTCTGTCCAGAAACTTCTAAGAAAAAAAAAAGTAAATAAAATGCTACTTCTATTGCTATTAATTTTCTATTGCTGGCTAATTCCAGTAAAAGAATAAAGTTGAAAGATTTTAGAAAGATTGAAAATCGAAGGGAGGTCACCACAATGGATAAGCAGATTTAAGATTCCAGTCTGTGGAGGAGAAAAACAACAGAGTAGAAAAGAACTAATAATCTCTCCATAAATAAAGTAGGCTTGCCATAAATTTAAAGGGAAAATGCTGAATACCAGCACTATCTATAGCTACATCTCCATGTGTGTATATATAAACATTAGTGTGGGAATGAGCTAAAAATTAAAATAATAACCAAATAGAGCTCAAGTTATCAAGGTTAAAGATAGACATCTCAGAACATGCATAGAATGTATTGCTTCCAACTGTGGTTAGAGAATCAATCTTCTTATTGGGGCAGGTGCTGTTACTGTAGAAGTAGCCATATCCAAATTCCTAAGAATAAGGAACTTTGAGAGCTCAACTGTACTCAGCATCTATAACAACCTCCCCAACACTCCCCATGAGTCTCAAGGAACACTGAGAAAGAGGTGGTGGAGAGAATGAAAGAGAGGCAGAATGCTGTGAAATGCTGTTTTCTGGACATGGCTTGACCATTGCACAATGTGAGCTCACAGCAGCTGCAGTTGCCAGCACAAGATCTGCACAAGATGAAGCCACTAATCAACCCTCTGTTCTGGAGAAGGAGGAGATCAAGAGCTCCCACCAGTGGCTGGAAGAATCTGTGGGCATTTTATGGCTACTGAAGGAGGAATAGTAAGTAAGTTCTTATGTAATCCATGGTAAATTGCCCATCCCCTGGTGGATGGTCCCCCATCTGTGTGCCTATCAGCAGCTAGTAGGTTAAAGTAAGCCAGTTAGTAAGTAGATACACAACTTTGGGAGGGTCATGTCATGGAGGGTCCTGGTCCTGGTGGGAATTGGAGTGAGGAGTGCATATAACCAAGATATACTGTTTGCTCCTATGAACATTTAAAATAAAAAGAAATAGTTATCAAGGAAACCAAATCAAAACTACATTAACATTCCTTCTCAATGAAGTGGTTATCATCAAGAAAACAAAAACAATATGTTCTGGTGGATATGTAGGGAGGATGGAATCCCTACACACAGCTGATGGCAATATAAGTCAATCTAGTCACGATGGAAATCAATATGGTAGTCAGTAAACTAATGTGAATACCCTGTGATCCAGCTAAGCTATGCACTATTCCCAATGAGCATGTTATGAATAGTGTTTATGGATCTATTATAGAATAAAAAAACTTTTTCATGTATATTTATATCCAAAGGAGTACTATTTACACATAAAGAAAAATAAAGTCATATAGCCTGCCAGAAAATAGATGAAACTGGATCGAAGATGAAAAAGGAAAACACTGTGTGTAAGTTCTAATTTTTAAGATTGGAGAGCACAAGGGGACTATTAATAGAAAGGGACGTTGGGAAGCTGAGCAAGGTTGATGGGGTGGTAAACATGATCCAAGTACACTGCCCAACAGCATTCCTCAACCCATAGGTCGTGAGATAAACTGCACATCAGATATTTACATTACAATTCATAACAGTAACAAAGTTAAAGTTATGAAATAGCAACAAAATAACTCTATGGCTGTGGGTCACCACAACATGAAGAACTGTATTAAAGGCTTGCACCGTTAGGAAGGTTGAGAACCATTGTTTTCAAGGACGAAAACTTTGTTTTGTACAATTAATAGATGCGGACAAAGGAAGGAAAGCCATTAATGTAAAGTAACTTCCCAAATAAAAGTATTTTCTTTAAACCAAAAAAAGTTTAATATCAAAGAAAACACAATGACTAAAGAAACCTAAAGAATGTATCATACCATGCATAGTTCTTATGATACAGGCACAAAGTGAGCACATGTGTATTATAGTATTACATATTTAAAGTTCTGAAAGAAAATAACTGTCCACTCCCTATTGATACTTATACAACTCATTACTATGTGCAGCAAAGTTACCTTAAGAATCAATGCAGATGTGAATAAATTTGAGACAAGCATAAACCAAGGAAATTAAGGTGAACCCACAGAATATCCTGTGAAATATTTATATCCTATCCCAATCAGGAGTAATGATAAGAGACAATTATGGGAGAATGTGAAACAAGAAATAACACTGAGAAGGTGGTAAATAAGAAAATGAGAATTATAAATTAAGGATGGTCAACATAGCAATCCATCTAAACCCCATTATGGAAAATAGTTTAAATTAACACAGTCTATTCTAGATGCCCTAAGAAAGACAGCAAACTGACAAGACATAGGCTAAAATATATATAAATATTTAAACTGAATACCAGTTAAAAGCCACAAGACATATGACTAAATTGAAAAGTCCAGGGCTAGCAATATACTTCCTACAAGAAACTCATGTCTTGTGATAAGACAAAGACTGAAAATGAAAGGGCAGAATGTGACATAGGAAGTAAATGTATCCATCAGAAATCAAGAACAGCTATAATTGGTTGGGGATTTAGCTCAGTGGTAGAGCACTTGCCTAGCAAGCACAAGGCCCTGGGTTCGGTTCTCAGCTCTGAAAAGAAAAGAAAAGAAAAGAAAAGAAAAGAAAAGAAAAGAAAAGAAAAGAAAAGAAAGAAAGAATGTCTATAATCACGTGTGACAAACAACAACAACAAAAACCTTCAAGACAAAATAAATTGGTAGAGACAAAAAAAGATACTTAAAAGAAAACTATATAGTAATTGAATATTGTGGTATCTGGTTTTATGAAATAAACACTAGTAGATATAAAGGCCAAGACGAGTATAATAGAAGGAATGACTTTAGCACCATGTTCTCACTTAGAAGTAGATTACCCAGACCAAAGAAATCAACATCAGAAATAATTATGCCATACCTATTGCCACAGAATTCTGAATGCTCTACAGATGGATCTAATATATTTCTAAAGAACATTTCATCCAAGAAGATGTGAATCTTTTTCTTATCCCATGGAACATTTTCCACAGTAGATAATATATTACTCGGAAATATTAACAAGTGCAAACAAAATGCCATGTGTAATATTTGGTGATAACGTAGCAAAACCAGCAGTCAACAACTACAGGAACTACAGAAAATATACCAGTGTGGAGATCTGACGATAGATTTCTGAACGATTTGTGATTGAAGAAGTCAAAAGAGTTCAAATTCTCTAAACTCAAATGGAAATGGAAACACAATGTACTAGAATATGTGGCCAGAGCAAGTTCTGCACAAAGGGAGTTTATGCATGTAAGTGTCTACATTGAAAACAAATAGATCTTAAATAGATAGCCTAATGAGGAACACCATGTTTCTAAACAAATCAAACTAAATGTATGTCCCACAGAAGGAAGGACATAATGAAAGATACAGAAAAAATAACTGAAATAAAGTCTTGCAGAACAATACAAAACCACCATTAAAGCAAGGAACTGGTTCTTAAAAGGGACAAACAGCACTCACAGATGATCAAAGGAGAAAAGGACCTAAATAAATTGGTGATAAAAAATGAAAATTATAATGGATGCCAATGAAATCTTCATGATATTCTGATATTTCCAACAAAATGGAAAATTTAGAAGGAATAAGAAAATTTTGGATGGGTATGAACTATCAATCATGAAACAAAAAACTTTGAAGAACTTAAGTAGACCCATGGAACCCATGAGATCAAAGTAGCAAAATTCCTCCCAACAAATAAAAGGTCAGCACTGAATCTGATTTAGATAAGTTTCATCTAAATTTACTTTTAAAAAATAGTTATTTAAGACGTTGTTTTCAGGTTTGCCATGGAGCCTGGGATTAATTAAAAATTATTATGAAGCCTCAAACTTGTGATGATCTATGTTCTGGGCTTGCAGGCACGTTCTATCATACCCAGCTAACCAGACCTTTGAAGAGCTAATATCAATATTCTTCAAGCCATTCCATACAATAGAAATTAGGGGTAGTCTTCATATAAAGCCAGTATTTCTTCCTCCTGCCTCCAAGCACACAGTTATGCACACACACACACAGAGAGAGAGAGGGGGGGGAATTATACTAATATCATGATACATACTGATTTAAATATTATTAGCAAAATGTTTGCCTATAGGGTTTAACATCACACTGAAAAAAATTCATAAGCCATGGTAGAGGTGGTTTTCTTTCAAGGCCTCAGGATATTTCAGCATCTGAAAACGAAAAATCATAATATACCAAATAATTAGAAGACAATAACAAGATCATATCAATAGATGCAGAATATAGCCTTTAAAATAATTCAGTATCCTTTCTGAACAAAATTCTGGAATTAATGAAGTTTAGAAAGACTACACCTTGACATATTCAAAGATAGTGCCATATATTTGAGCACTTGCATGCACACACACACACACACACACACACACACACACACACACACACACACACAGGAGCCAAAAGAGTTCAAATTCTCTAAACTCAAATGATATAAACAAAAATCAATTCAAAAGTCAGTCAAAGATCTGAATGTAAGGTCAAACTTTGAGAGCACACAAGAAGCATATGGGAAGTGGGAGAAGCAATAGAGGGAACAGAGGGAGCAGTGGGGGAAACAGAGGAAGCAGTGGGGAAAATGGAGGAGAAATAGGGAAAGAGAGGAAGCAGTAGGGGAAAACAAAGAAATAAGGGAAACGGGAAGAAAATAAGAAAAGCAGGAAATAATGGGGGAACAGAGGAAAGAGTGGGGAAACAGAGGAAATAGTGGGGGAACAGAGGAAGTGGTAGGGAAAACAGAGGAAGCAGTAGGGGAAACGGGAAGCACTTTATAGAATATTGGCATGGGTGATGGTTTCTGGGGTAAGACTCCAATAGCTCCAGAAACACAACAAGAATTGACTGAGAAGATGCAGTCCAGTTCCAAAGCTTCGGCACAGTAAAGGAAACAATCAATACAATGAAGAGACTGCCCTTAGAACAGGAGGAAGAGTCTGACAACCATTCATGTCACAGGAGATTAGCATCCTAGATATAATGAACACATCAAGGAACTTAACACAACCAAGTTGGCATCAAAATGGGTAACACTAGCGCATGCGTCTCAGAAGTACAAACGAGTAATAAGTATGATATGAAGGAATATAAAGTACAGCGATCTTACTCCAATCAGAAGGGCTATCATTCAAAATAAGGAAAGAAATGAGTGATTAAAATATATCAGAAAGGATGTAGAGATGAATAACCTTACACACTGTTGTTTGGGAGATAAGTTAGCGTGGTTCAATGGAGAGCAGTTGGAACCTCCTCAAAGAAGTGAATATACAAATAGAATGATTCAGTCATACAGCTTCAGTGGATGTATCCAAAGGGAATGAAATCACCAGAGGAAGGGTATATAGATACACATGTGTATATACATACACATAAACACATATACACAATACACATACATATACAACATATACATACACAAACACATACATCATATACATGTACAAGTACATGCATACACATGTACATACAAGCACACATACACCTATATACATATATATGTTGTATGTGCTTCATGTATTTTTTCTTTCAAACAATTTTTATTAGATATTTTCTTCATTTGCATTTCAAATGCTATCCCGAAAGTCCCCTATACCCTCCACCTGGCCTACTCCCTAACCCACCCACTCCCGCTTTTCATTTCCTGGCATTTCACTGTACTGGGGCATATAATCTTTAACAGAAGACAACACAGTAATCAGCCTTGGTTCCTGTGCTTCCTAATTTTTGTCAACATTATACAGCCTAGAGTCATTTGGGAAGGGAGAATCACAATTGAAGAATTGCCTCCATCAGATTGGCCTGCAGGCATGTATGTGAGGCATTTCTTGATTAATGGTTAATGTGAGAGGGACTAAACCACTGTGGCTAGTGCCACCCTTAGGCATGTGGTTTCAGATTATAGAAGGAACCCACACCATGAGCAGGTTTCCTCCATGGTCTGTGCTTTCAGTTCCTGCCTTGAGGTTCCTGCTTCATGCTCCTGTGCTGAGTTGCCCCGATGATGCACTGTACCTGCAAGCCAAAGACCGGTTTCTGCCCAAGCTGGTTTGGTCAAAGTGGCTTATCACAGAGGTAACAGGACAGTTTGTGTGGCTAGATTAAGGAAAAGGAAATGTAATAACCCAGCATGACAGAGCATCAGCCCATCATAAACATGCAAATCATGTAATCTGCAAGAAAATGCATCAAACTGAAGAATATCAAACTAAGCAAAATAAGCCTTACACTGAAAAGCAAGTTGTTCATGTTTTCATCTATCTATGTGTTTCTCTAAATGGTTTGAAATAAACGGGTAAGGGGTGGGGAGGATTGCACCAAATCAAGGCAACAGGAGAAAGCACAGATTACAGGATTGCTAGAAAGTCAAGTTTAATTTTGGTAAACAGTCATAGTTTGTGCAACTTGTCTTTAACTAGATTGAGAAAGAGATAGGGAATAATTATGGAAAGCATAAATAAAATAGCTAAAAAATTGATGAATTTGGACCTTCTTGAAAATTTTATCTTAAGTATAGTATTCTGTATAATTGCCATCCACATAGTTTCTGCACATTTTGTCAATTAATGTGGAGATTTTGCTTGTTCATCTCTATAAAATAAAATAAAATTAAGGTATGGCAAATCTAGTATTGTTTGCCAGGTTTTCACATTGATTAAACTTAATACGTGTCTAAAACTACTCTCAAAACTTGGCTCAATCTCCCTGTATCATTCCTTGCCTCTGCTGAGACAGGCTATCATATTCTTAATGGTGGAAAGTGCAGAGTGCATACATTGATTCCTTGAGAGAGTTCCAGAGGTTAGAATGCTGAAATGGATGTTCCTGGAATAAAACTCAAAGCACTGGGGGAGGGACATATTTTCTGGAGCCCTGAGGATAAACTGTCATCCTGCTTTTCCCAGTTTCCAGAGAATAACCATGACCCTCACCTCAGGCACTCACTTCAAGAACAGCAACCGGTAGAGTTAGTCTCATTTGGATCTTTCTGGTCGTCCATCTGTCATCCAAGCTCACCCTCTGACACTGGCAGTCTGGACCTCTACCACTTCTGAGGACTTCCCTCTTGATGGGGTCACTCTCTTTACCCACAACCATCTCCATAGCTATGAGCAACATATGAGACATCTATTTTTATTGCTGATATAAAATGCCACGACTACAACTACTTATAGTAGGAAGAAATTATTAGACGATTACAGTTCCAGGTAGGTAGGAGGCAATTACCATCAAGCTGAGAACGTGGAAGCAGGCAGGCAGGCATGAATCTGGATCAGTAGCTAAGAGCATACATCTGGTCCACAAGCAGGAGTCAGATAACTGGAAATAGATAACTGGGAATGGTATGGGCTTTAGAAACTTCAATACCCACCCCTAGTGACACACCTTTTTCAATAGGGCCACACTTAATCCTTCCTAAGCAGTTTTACCAACTGGGCACCAAGCATTCAAACAGATAAGTCTATCTGGGCTGTTCCCACGGATACCACCATACTACCTTTTACAATTGTAAAATCTGGTGACATTACTTTCCATAGTTATTGGAAACAATATTCAATGTATGTTGGTTAATGTCTTAGTCAGAGTTTCTATTCCTGCACAAACATCATGACCAAGAAACAAGCTGGGGAGGAAAGGGTTTATTCAGCTTACACTTCCATACTGCTGTTTATCACCAAGGAAGTCAGGACTGGAACTCAAGCAGGTCAGGAAGCAGGAGCTGATGCAGAGGCCATGGAGGGATGTTCTTTACTGGCTTACTTCCCCTGGCTTGCTCAGTCTGCTCTCTTATAGAACCAAGACTACCAGCCCAGAGATGGTCCCACCCACAAGGGGCCTTTCCCCTTTGATCACTAATTGAGAAAATGCCTTACAGCTAGATCTCATGGAGGCATTTCCTCAACTGAAGCTCCTTTCTCTGTGATAACTCCAGCTGTGTCAAGTTGACACAAAACTAGCCAGTACAGTTAACAATCTCAGAATCAATTCCAAACTGTGTGACTGTCACCAAGGGTAATTTTAAGGTTATCCCAGGATATGTCCAACTGTTGCTGACTATGATTCACACATGCACCATGTGTTACTGTGAACATCCCCTAATAATCACCATACCTTCATTTACTGCCCATATCTGTCACCTTGCATGGAGATTGCCCCACTTTTCCTGTTCCCTCCTGTCTCTATGAGTTGGCACACATCATTTCTTAGCTGCTCTGGGTCTTTCTCCACAATGCATTATAGGATTTTCTACAGTGTGTGTGTGTCACCTTCCAGTGGATGCAGATGTTTAGTTCTGTTTAAGATGTCTATAGAATCATATGTATCTATTAGCTGAATGTGTTGACCATTGTGAGAGGCTCAGTCAACACTTGACTCTTGTTTATGCATCCCTTGAGGTGCATACATTTTTTTCTAGGAACAGTTTATTTCTTTAGATTTTTAAACACTTCAATCGGCTACAGTCAACTTTTGACTTTTGAGTCCAGGTGACTGCCTGGATCTACTCTGTTTCTTGTA
Source organism: Mus musculus (assembly GCF_000001635.26). Taxonomy (NCBI): domain Eukaryota; kingdom Metazoa; phylum Chordata; class Mammalia; order Rodentia; family Muridae; genus Mus; species Mus musculus. The sequence continues at coordinate 26,949,373 of NC_000078.6, forward strand.
TCTGAATTATTTGATCTACCTGATGGTCACTCCTGGGGCTCCCTGTCATGATGTCAGAGCATCTAGCAGTGTCCAGGATGAACACCTCTACTTCTTGGGGCCATTTCTAGAAAGAGGAGCCTTCAGATTTGTGTCCCAGACCCACTTTCTGTATTCCAATCAGTAATATGCTAGACAGTTCTTTTTTGTTATTCTTTTGTGACTTTCCATTGTCTGATCATGCTCAGAAGGGTCTATACCTTTCAGCAGTACTTGTTTTTGATGCCAGTACTATGGCTTCATGCTGCCTTGAGGAAGAAGATGTTCAGGACAAGAGTTGGAAATGGAGGATAAAAGGTAACACAATGCACCCCAAATTTAGCCAGTGGCCCAAATAGACACAAGTGAGCTGTGTGTGGCTAGGACGTAGTGATCATGACATTTATGACCACTGTGGTGATAGGACAAACTTAAAGATGAATCAGCAGCACTGGAAGGTCCATTTGTGTGCAATTTGTTTTCTTTGTGATTTATTCGTTCTTCAGCCAACAATCAGCTACTTCCTAGGAAAATGTTTCTCTCCTCTGTGCCATAGTATTGACATGACAACATGACAGACTCTAGAATCTCCTGGGAGATGGAGCTTTAGACATGCCTGTGCAAGCGTGCGAGTGTGTGTGTGTGTGTGTGTGTGTGTGTGTGTGTGTGTGTGTGAGAGAGAGAGAGAGAGAGAGAGAGAGAGAGAGAGTCAGGGATGGTATCTAAATTGTGCTAATTGAGGTGGGAATGCTAACCCATAGTAGGTAGCATCATTTCATGATCTGGACCCCAAACTGGATAAAATAGGTAGATTGAGCTTCTGTTCATTGTTTTTTCTTCTGACTGGACATAACGTGACACTGGACTGCTGTCCTATGACTTCCCTGCTACAAAAAACTACAACCTGTAACTTCAATCTAAATAAACTCTTTTCCCCAGTTGGGGAATGGGGCCATCCACTCATCTCTAAATTCTTAACCCAGAACGGCTCCTGTCTAAAGGAAATAAAGAGACAAAATGTGGAGCAGAGATTGAGGGAAAGGCCATCCAGAGACTGCCCAACCTGGGGATCCATCCCATATACAGTCACCAGGACACTATTGTAGATGCCAAGAAGTGCTTGCTGACAGGAGCCTATTATAGCTGTCTCCTAGAGACTCTGCCAGAGCCTGACAAATACAGAGGTGGATGCACATAGCCAACCATTGGAGTGAGCACAGGACCCCAAGGAAAGAGTTAGGGGATGGACTGAAGGAGCTGAAGGGGTTTACAGCCCCATAGGAAATACAACAATATCAACCAACTAGACCCCCCCCTCCCGCCTCAGAGCTCCCAGGGACTAAACAACCAATCAAAGAGTTTACACGTGGAGGGACCCATGGCTCCAGCTGCATATGTAGCAGAGGATGGCATTGTCTGGCATCAGTAAGTGGAGAGGCCCTTGGTACTGTAGAGGCTCTATTCCCCAGTGTAGGGGAATGCCAGGGTGGTGAGGTGGGAGTGGGTGGGTGGGAGGGGGAGCACCCTCACAGAAGCAGGCGGAGTGAGAACTGGAGAGGGGGTTTCCAGGGAGGAAACCGGGAAAGGTGATAACATTTAAAATGTAAACACATAAAATATCCAATTAAAAAATAAAAAATAAATAAATTCTTTCTCACATAAGTTGTTTTGTCAGTCTATTTTATCACCACAACAGGAAAAAAAAAGATATCTTCCTCCAAAAATCTCAGGTGTTGACAGGCCTCTCCTTGACATTGGTACAAGGCTTATGCTCTCCAAAGAGTAGTAAACTTAGAGGAAGTGCGATGTCCCTCCTGGTCACAGACTTACACTAGAAATTTGTGGCATAATTATGGCATTGTTCAATGCTGACTCTGAGGTTGGATAGGACTTATAAGTTCTGCCTTTCTTGTGATGAAGAACTGAGACTTGATTTGTTTCATGCATTCAGGAGGTTATCCTGCCTTTTTTCTAATTACCAGGTGAGAAATCTTTACAAACCCAAACGGATGAGGGAGCTATGTTTTAGGACCTCCTATGGCCCTGTTCACCATTCAAAGTCTTTATATGCCAGCCATGATCTGTAGCTAAGTAGCTAGTTGGAAGCCATCCTAGGCTACACAGAAAGACTATACGAACGGAAACAGATAATCAAAAGCCAGGGTTTGAAATCTCTGACTTGAGTGGAACCTACAGCATTTGTGTTCCACATCTTATGTCCTTATGTTTGACTTCCCCTGACCTATTTTTATACTGTGTCTGCCTGTAGCTTACCTGATTATATGGTCATTGATAAATGGCATATCTATCAGTGATAGATATATGATGCTTTTGTATCAAAGAAGACTAGAGAACTCAGGACAGAAAGTATCACAGCTTCCCTCTTCACAACCCAGTGCTGAGCTCTAATTGCTTCACACAATTGCTGATTAAATGCTCACTCTGAGATGGAGGCATCTGTACAGTGGTGTACACACATACACACACACACACACACACACACACACACGAGGGCAGAAGAGCTTCATGAAGATGTCTCTCAGCTTTTCTTGGCTGTTCTAGGCAATAATTCTCATATGATTTATGGCACTGTTGACACACTAGTGGCTTTTGTTTGTAATTCCAGACAAAATAAAGATATGCGCTAAAGAAAATGACCCACAAAAGTGAAAAGTGTTGACTCTGGCTTGACTCATTTATGCCAGATGTAAAAATGAAGACACTCATGATTCAACTCCTGTTTCTTGTACAGTCTTGTGCTCTTAAATATTTTCAGCTTTTTTTTTTTGAAGATGCTAGGATCAAGAGATAAGGCTTTTTAGCGTCTAAAGTTTAAGATCAGCTCCAATCAATGCAATATCATATGACAAGGAACATTCTTTGAAAGAAAGGAAGTTGCTCAGGGTTAGTGGTCTGTCAGACATCTCCAAGCCTTGATCCTTCCTGCTTAACTGCCTTCCAGTCACAAACTGAAGGCAACATGTGAGTGTGTGTGTGTATATGTGTGTGTACGTGAGTGTGTGTGTGTGAAATTATGTATTCTATAGAATGTTATATGTAATTATATATATCTTATATAACATAAAATTATATAAATTAAAATATAGATATATCTAATCTGATAATCACAAAATCTTTTCAAGATCTTAAAATCTGGATGAAAATGGAATGTTATTGTATTTTATTTCATTTTGTTAATGTGTGTTTGTGTGTGTGTCCCTGTATGTATGTGTTCTATTCACTGAGGTCATCCTATCATAACTGTTGTTTAGAATTTTTTTCAATGAAATTTTTTTAGCAATTATTATCGTTACAGATTGAAGATTTCTAGGATGGGAGGATTCCTCATTGTAGTGAGTTAACCTCACATTCCATCTTGTTTGAAATGTTTGAAAAGCTTTTCAGACCATTACATGACTTGATCCATGATAGGATCAACTGTCAACTGTCACATAATTAAAGGTTGTAAATAATGCTCAGAACGACTAGGTGACTTTTCTAAAGTCGTATAGGCTGGGGTCATATTGCTGTCAAGTCTGGCCTTTAAGATGCTTTTTTCATTGAAATTCTGATATGGCCTTGCTTTTCATATTGCTAGAGAGAAGAAGAGGAGAGAGCCTTCTCACCCACTCTGTGCCCTGAACTTCTTCCAGCTCAGGACCCCCACCAACTTCTCAGCTATTCATTTGCCTTATAATCCTGCTATTTTAGCTTCTCCCTCTCCCTCTCCCTCTTCCCCTTTCCCTCTCTCCCTCTCCCTCCCTCTCCCTCACCCTCTCCCTCTCCCTTTCTCTCTCTCTCTCTCTCTCTCTCTCTCTCTCTCTCTCTCTCTTCATTCTCACTATATTTTCTCTATTATCTATTTCCTGATATTCTCCTCTCTCACACAAATAGCCCTGGTCAGTTCCAGTCTACTGGACATATTCAGTATCCTTATTTCTCTCTCTGCTCTGGGTATACCCAGATGCTTCTGGCTGGTCTTGTTCTCATATTCACAATAAATAAGTCCTCTTACCCATACCATGAAGAGATCATGTTGTCAGTTTATACACCTTGTAATCATGAGGACTAAGAGGAGTCTCTAGAACCAGGTAATACAGATATACATAGTGGTCTGTGCTTAGAATTCCAGTGCTTGGGGAGCTAAGACTGGCGTCCAGGGGCAATCTGGGCCAACCTGACTAGCCTGCTTGGTGAACCCCATGCCAAGCAAAAGCAAGCAGTAGCTGGCACAAATGGAAGAACAGTGGAGGCTGATCTATGGCTCCACTCATACAAGTCCACACACATGAATAGACAAGTGTATGTGTGTGCATACACACATACACCCCCATGCGCAGGCGTCTGTGCACACACAGACACAGAGAGAGAGAGAGACAGACAGACAGACAGACAGACAGACAGACAGAGGCAGAGAAGCAGAGAGGCAGAGGAAGACAGGAAGAATAATCTTTTTCTAACTGTAGACAGGAACTTGGCTACTATTGTTGGCTTCCTTTCTCAAGCTGGGACAGGCTGCTTCACAGGTGTCTTAGAAGTTCTGGTGCTGTGATGACACACCATGACCAAAACAAAAGCTGCAGAGAAAAGTGTTCATTTGGCTTATACATTCACATCATAGTCCATCATTGGAGGAAGTCAGGAAAGGAACTCACACGGGGCTGGAACCTGCATCCAGAGCTGATGCAGAGGCCATGGAGGAATGTTGCCTATTGGCTCACTTCTCCTGACTTGCTTTGCCTTCTTTCTTATAGAACCAAGGACGTCCAGCCCAGGGATGGTACCCACCCACAATGGAGAGCTGGGCCCTCCCCCATTGACCACTGATTGAGAAAATGCCATAGCTTGGTTCAAATGCAGCTCTTATATAAACCCACTGCTATATAAAGCAGGCACCAGCTTCCTTACACTTGCTGAAGGAGGAGCATGGTCATTTTATTTACAAGGTCATTTGGTCTGACATCATGGTTGACTTGACATAGACATTGAGAGTATTGGGAACCTAGCAAAGATAATTTCCTGGCAAGAGGGACCCTGGTGGGCACTTTGTGTTGCCTTCCAGGCTTCTGCCCTGCATCATGGGGTCAAAGAATCTTTCCCCAGAAGCCCATCTCATTTTTCTCAAACAAAGATTAAATGGCAGCCACAACTATGAAAAAGGTTTGAGAAGCAGGACCCTAGGGGAATTTCAAGGAATGGAGATTTTTAAGACTGGAGAAAGGAAAGTTAAGAATCTAAATTTAGAGCAGGCTAGGGAAAGCCTTTGAGAGAGTCTAGAAAGTGGGGAAAGTAGGCATAGCCTGGGCCTTCAGGATGATAAGGACTCAAAGAAGCAGAGTGACCACTCCCTGGACCTGCAAACTACCATTGAACTTAAGCAGGGATCACAACCATGGTTTGTGGGCTTTGCAGTGAGGTCTCAACAATAGGTATGCAGGACATGCTAGGAGTGTAGCGACAGCACATAGAAAGTACAAATGTGGAGCAAAAGCCACATCTGCAGGAATTAGACCCTACTGTTCTATTCCATTTCACCTCACCATCCACGGTTCCAACTGTGGGAATCCACATGTGCCATTGCAGAGTGGCACTGACTACTGCTGGCCACCATGCATACGTTTGGACAAATAACCAATGTGTATATACGCAGTAAAGTTTTTTGCAAAGACACTGCCTGGCCCGGGCATGATAATGAGGCTTTGGAATATAACCAATCAGATGTGAGACATGCAAACTAGGTATGATAATGAGGCTCTGTGAGGTACAGAGAGAGTAGCCAATCAGATGAGGAACATGCAAATGAGGTGTAGTGCATAACCAATCCGGGTGTGAGACACGCCTCTCCTAGGCCTATATAAGCAGCACCAGTTCTGGGCTCGGGGTCTCTTCGCCTCTGCAATCAAGCTCTCCCAATAAACGTGTGCAGAAGGATCCTGTTGCAGCATCGTTACTACTGGCCAGTCCAGCGCGCGCGCAAGATCCAACAAGCTAAGATCCATCGAGCTCGTCTTCCTTCTCTATCAGTTTTCACTTTCTCAGGACCTTCACATGGTCCACGGTATTATTTCCCCACTAAAAAATAAAAATTAAAATGTAATTATCTAAAGTTATTTCTCTATAGAGTGACTGCGAGTTAACAAACAGAAACACCCACATGATTTTAGAGTCTTTCATAGTTGCTGCTTAGAGAGAGGCTTTGGATACTGTCTTAAGGTTTTTATTTCTCTCAACAAATGCTATGGCTAAAGAAACGTGAGGTGATTTTCAGCTCCAGACAACCAGCCACCTTCCTGGTCAGAGCACAGGGGTCCACCCGGCCCGAGAGGTTTCTGCCTCAGGCTCCGCGGGAGCCACCTTGGTTCCGGGACTCCTCGGAGGGCAGTCTGCACAGGTGAGAGTGTGGAATACAGAGGCCAGCAGTTTCTGGGGCAGGCGAGAGCCACAGAGCCTCTGAAGCGGCGCAATTTTCGGCTCCAGACAACCGGCCACCTTCCTGGTCAGAGCACAGGTGTCCGCCCGGCCCAAGAGGCTTCTGCCTCACGTTCCGCGGGAGCCACCTTGGACTCCGGGGAAAGTAGTCTACACAGGTGAGAGTGTGGACTACTGAAACAACGGCTTCTGTGGCAGGCCAAAGCAACACCGCTTCTGGGAAAGATCCTGTTTTGGGCCTTCATCTTTGGCCAGGAGGAGGTCCAAACACCAGATAACTGTACACCTCCCTGAAATAGGAGACCTTGCCTGCAGAGACTGCTATGACCACTGAAACTCAGGAAAGAGAGCTAGTCTCCCTGGTCTGCTGATAGAGGGTAACAAAATCACCAGAGGAACAATCTCTAAACAGAGACAACTATAACAACTAACTCCAGAGATTACCAGATGGCGAAAGGTAAACATAAGAATCTTACGAACAGAAACCAGGACCACTCACCATCATCAGAACCCAGCATTCCCACTTCACCCAGTCCAGGGCACCCCAACACACCTGAAAAGCTAGACCTGGATTTAAAAGCATGTCTCATGATGATGGTAGAGGACATCAAGAAGGACTTAAATAACTCACTTAAAGAAATACAGGAGAACACTGCTAAATAAGTAGAAGACATTAAAGAAGAAACACAAAAATCCCTTAAAGAATTGCAGGAAAACACAACCAAACAGGAGATGGAATTGAATAAAACCATCCAAGACCTAAATAGGGAAGTAGACACAATAAAGAAAACCCAAAGTGAGGCAACACTGGAGATAGAAACCCTAGGAAAGAAATCTGGAACCATAGATGCAAGCATCAGCAACAGAATACAAGAGATGGAAGAGAGAATCTCAGGTGCAGAAGATTCCATAGAGAACATCGGCACAACAATCAAAGAAAATGGAAAATGCAAAAAGATCCTAACTCAAAACATCCAGGAAATCCAGGACACAATGAGAAGACCAAACCTACGGATAATAGGAGTGGATGAGAATGAAGATTTTCAACTCAAAGGACCAGCAAACATCTTCAACAAAATTATTGAAGAAAACTTCCCAAATCTAAAGAAAGAGATGCCCATGAACATACAAGAAGCCTACAGAACTCCAAATAGACTGGACCAGAAAAGAAATTCCTCCCGACACATAATAATCAGAACAACAAATGCACTAAATAAAGATAGAATACTAAAAGCAGTAAGGGAATAAGGTCAAGTAACATTTAAAGGCAAGCCTGTCAGAATTACACCAGATTTTTCACCAGAGACTATGAAAGCCAGAAGAGCCTGGACAGATGTTATACAGACACTAAGAGAACACAAATTCCAGCCCAGGCTACTATACCCAGCCAAACTCTCAATTACCATAGATGGAGAAACCAAAGTATTCCACGACAAAACCAAATTCACCCATTATCTCTCCACGAACCCAGCCCTTCAAAAGATAATAACAGAAAAAAAACCAATACAAGGACGGGAAGCATGCCCTAGAAAAAACAAGAAGGTAATCCCTCAACAAACCTAAAAGAAGAAAGCCACAAGAACAGAATGCCAACTTTAACAACAAAAATAACAGGAAGCAACAATTACTTTTCCTTAATATCTCTTAATAGCAATGGTCTCAACTCCCCAATAAAAAGACATAGACTAACAAACTGGCTACACAAACAAGACCCAACATTTTGCTGCTTACAGGAAACTCATCTCAGAGAAAAAGATAGACACTAACTCAGAATGAAAGGCTGGAAAACAATTTTCCAAGCAAATGGTATGAAGAAAGAAGCTGGAGTAGCCATTCTAATATCTAACAAAATCGACTTCTAACCCAAAATAATCAAAAAAGACAAGGAGGGGCACTTCATACTCATCAAAGGTAAAATCCTCCAAGAGGAACTCTCAATTCTGAATATCTATGCTCCAAATACAAGGGCAGCCACATTCATTAAAGAAACTTTAGTAAAGCTCAAAGCACACATTGCACCTCACACAATAATAGTGGGAGACTTCAACACACCACTTTCACCAATGGACAGATCATGGAAACAGAAACTATACAGGGACACAGTGAAACTAACAGAAGTGATGAAACAAATGGACTTAACAGATATCTACAGAACATTTTATCCTAAAACAAAAGGATATACCTTCTTCTCAGCACCCCATGGTACCTTCTCCAAAATCGACCACATAATTGGTCACAAAACAAGCCTCAACATATACAAAAATGTTGAAATTGTCCCATGCATCCTATCAGATCACCATGGACTAAGGCTGATCTTCAATAACAAAATAAATAATAGAAAGCCAATGTTCACGTGGAAACTGAACAACACTCTTCTCAATGATACCTTGGTCAAGGAAGGAATAAAGAAAGAAATTAAGGACTTTTTGGAGTTTAATGAAAAAGAAGCCACAACCTACCCAAACTTATGGGACACAATGACAGCATTCCTATGGGGAAAACTCATAGCTCTGAGTGCCTCCAAAAAGAAACTAGAGAGAGCACACATTAGCAGCTTGACAACACACCTAAAAGCTCTAGAACAAAAGGAAGCAAATTCACCCAAGAGGAGTAGAGGCAGGAAATAATCAAACTCAGGGGTGAAATCAACCAAGTGGAAATAAGAAGAACTATTCAAAGAATCAACCAATCAAGGAGCTGGTTCTTTGAGAAAATCAACAAGATAGAAAAACCCTTAGCCAGACTCACTAGAGGGCACAGGAAAAGCATCATAATTAACAAAATCAGAAATGAAAAGGGAAACATAACAACAGATCCTGAAGAAATCCAAAACACCATCAGATCCTTCTACAAAAGGCTATACTCAACAAAACTGGAGAACCTGGATGAAATGGACAAGTTTCTAGACAGATACCAGGTACCAAAGCTAAATCAAGATCAGGTAAATGATCTCAACAGTCCTATATCCCCTAAAGAAATAGAAGCAGTCATTAATAGTCTCCCAACCAAAAAAAGCCCAGGACCAGATGGGTTTAGTGCAGAGTTCTATCAGACCTTCAAAGAAGACCTAATTCCAGTTCTTCACAAACTATTCCACAAAATAGAAACGGAAGGTACTCTACTCGACTCATTCTATGAAGCCACAATTATTCTGATACCTAAACCACAAAAAGACCCAACAAAGATAGAGAACTTCAGACCAATTTCCCTTATGAATATCGATGCAAAAATCCTCAATAAAGTTCTTGCTAACTGAATCCAAGAACACATCAAAACAATCATCCATCCTGACCAAGTAGGTTTCATCCCAGGGATGCAGGGATGGTTCAATATACGGAAATCCATCAACGTAAACCAGTATATAAACAAACTAAAAGACAAAAACCACATGATCATCTCGTTAGATGCTGAGAAAGCATTTGACAAAATCCAACACCCATTCATGATAAAAGTCTTGGAAAGATCAGGAATTCAAGGCCCATACCTAACCATGATAAAAGCAATCTACAGCAAACCAGTAGCCAACATCAAAGTAAATGGTGAGAAGGTGGAAGGAATCCCACTAAAATCAGGGACTAGACAAGGCTGTCCACTCTCGCACTACCTATTCAACATTGTACTTGAAGTCCTAGCCAGAGCAATTAGACAACAAAAGGAGATCAAGGGGATACAAATTGGAAAGGAAGAAGTCAAAATATCACTTTTTGCAGATGATATGATAGTATATATAAGTGACCCTAAAAATTCCACCAGAGAACTCCTAAGCCTGATAAAGAGCTTCAATGAAGTAGCTGGATATAAAATTAAGTCAAACAAGTCAATGGCCTTTCTGTACACAAAGGATAAACAGGCTGAGAAAGAAATTAGGGAAACAACACCCTTCTCAATAGTCACAAATAATATAAAATACCTTGGTGTGACTCTAACTAAGGAAGTGAAAGATCTGTATGATAAGAACTTCAAATCTCTGAAGAAAGAAATTAAAGAAGATCTCAGAAGATGGAAAGATCTCCCATGCTCATGGATTGGCAGGATAAACTGTAAAAATGGCTATCTTGCCAAAAGCAATCTGCAGATTCAATGCAATCCCCATCAAAATTCCAACTCAATTCTTCAACGAATTAGAAAGGGCAATCGGCAGATTCATCTGGAATAACAAAAAACCTAGAATAGCAAAAACTCTTCTCAAAGATAAAAGAACCTATGGTAAAATCACCATGCCGGACCTAAAGCTGTACTACAGAGCAATTGTGATAAAAACTGCATGGTATTGGTATAGTGACAGACAAGTAGACCAATGGAACAGAATTGAAGACCCAGAGATGAACCCACACACCTATGGTCACTTGATCTTTGACAAGGGAGCTAAAACCACCCAGTGGAAAAAAGACAGCATTTTCAACAAATGGTGCTGGCACAGCTGGCTGTTATCATGTAGAAGAATGAGAATTGATCCATTCCTATCTCCTTGTACTAAGGTCAAATCTAAGTGGATTAAGGAACTCCACATAAAACCAGAGACACTGAAACTTATAGAGGAGAAAGTAGGGAAAAGCCTCGAAGATATGGGTACAGGGGAAAAATTCCTGAATAGAACAGCAATGGCTTGTGCTCTAAGATCAAGAATCAATAAATGGGACCTCATAAAATTGCAAAGATTCTGCAAGGCAAAAGACACTGTCAATAAGACAAAAAGGCCACCAACAGATTGGGAAAGGATATTTACCTACCCCAAATCTGATAGGGGAATAATATTCAATATATATAAAGAACTCAAGAAGGTGGACTCCAGAAAATCAAATAACCCCATTAAAAAATGGGGCTCAGAGCTGAACAAAGAATTCTCACCTGAGGAATACCGAATGGCTGAGAAGCACCTGAAAAAATGTTCAACATCCTTAATCATCAGGGAAATCCACATCAAAACAACCCTGAGATTCCACTTCACTCCAGTCAGAATGGCTAAGATCAAAAATTCAGGTGACAGCAGATGCTGGAGAGGATGTGGAGAAAGAGGAACACTCCTCCATTGTTGGTGGGATTGCAGGCTTGTACAACCACTCTGGAAATCAGTCTGGCGGTTCCTCAGAAAATTGGATATAGTACTACCAGAGGATCCCACAATACCTCTCCTGGGCATATATCCAGAAGATGTCCCAACCGGTAAGAAGGACACATGCTCCACTATGTTCATAGCAGCCGTATTTATAATAGCCAGAAGCTGGAAAGAACCCAGATGCCCCTCAATAGAGGAATGGATACAGAAAATGTGGTACATTTACACAATGTAATACTACTCAGCTATTAAAAAAATGAATTTATGAAATTCCTAGGCAAATGGATGGACCTGGAGGGCATCATTCTGAGTGAGGTAACCCAATCACAAAGGAACTCGCACAATATGTACTCACTGATAAGTGGATATTAGCCCAGAAACTTAGGATACCCAAGATATAAGATACAATTTGCTAAACGCATGAAATTCAAGAAGAACAAAGACCAAAGTGTGGACACTTTGCCCCTTCTTAGAAATGGGAACAAAACACCCATGGAAGGAGTTACAGAGACAAAATTTGGAGCTGTGAAGAAAGGATGGACCATCTAGTGATTGCCATATGCAGGGATCCATCCCATAATCAGCTCCCAAATGCTGACACCATTGCATACACTAGCAAGATTTTGCTGAAAAGACCCAGATGTAGCTGTCTCTTGTGAGACTATGCCGGGGCCTAGCAAACACAGAAGTGGATGATCACAGTCAGCTATTGGATGGGTCACACGGCCCCCAATGGAGGAGCTAGAGAAATTACCCAAGGAGCTAAAGGGAACTGCAACCCTATAGGTGGAACAACAATATGAACTAACCAGTACCTGGGAGCTCTTGTCTTTAGCTGCATATGTATCAAAAGATGGCCTAGTTGGCCATCACTGCAAAGAGAGGCCCATTGGACTTGCAAACTTTATATGGCCCAGTACAGGGGAACCCCAGGGCCAAAAAGGGGGAGTGGGTGGGTAGGGAATTGTGGTTGGGTGGGTATGGTGGACTTTTGGGATAGCATTGAAAATGTAAAAGAGGAAAATACCTAATAAAAATAAATAAATAATAATAAAAAAAAGAAACGTGAGGTGAGAAAGATTTATTTGGCTTTGGTGTGGGATCACAGTCTGTCCTTGGGGTACAGGAATTCAAGCAGAATCCTAGGGACAAGAACTCAAGCAAAGTGCATGAAGACCATGTTACTTGCTGGCTTTCTTCCCATGGCTTTCCAATACAACCTAACCAATGGGGGGACTGTCAGCGGAGCATTAATTATGAATCATTAATCAAGAGAATGACCCCCACAGACTTGCCAACAGGCCAATGTATCGGAGACATTTTCTCAGTTGAGTATCTTCTTCCCAAACCACCCTACAAAAAACTTCCTAGGACAGCTATCGTACTCAGGGTACTTGCTAAATTTCTGAGTATTTGTTGAGATTTGATTGGTGACACTTGAAACTGGTCATAGTGTTTACACTGGATAATGCTACACGCTAGAGCCTTCCCAGCTCTTGGGGAGCCAGGTTACTAGAACATGGTTGGTAGAAGTTTGTATAAGATTTATGTTCAAATAAAAGTATACAGGGCTGGAGAGATGGCTCAGCAGTTAAGAGCACTGACATTCTTACAGAGGACCCAGGTTCAGTTTCCAGCACCCACATGCTGCCTCACAACCATTTGTAAACTCTGTAACTCCAATTTCAGAAAACTGGATGCCTTATACTGGCCATCAGGGGTACCAGGCACCCATGTGGTTCACTTACATACATGCAGGAAAGCACTCATGTGCACAAAATAAAAATAAATGTAAAGATAAAATGAGAGTATAAAAGAGTTAAATCAAGGTATTTTACAGAGTTCTATTTGTGTTTGGGAAGGATATTTACATATATGTACCAACATATATATATGTATTTATGTATGACAAAAATTGAAAAGAAAAAAAAGACGTGTCCAAACCATCATTTTGTTTCTATCTACAGCATTAAAAAACCTGTAATTTCATGTGTATAAATGATGCAAATTTGTTTGAACAAGTTACCTCATCGTCCTTGTTCCCCCACCTGTCTCAGTTCTTTTTCTGTCACTATTGCAAAATCTCTGCTGCGGGCGAATTATAAAGAAAGGTTTCTTTCGTTTCTTGGTTCTGGAGGCTGGGAAATCCAAACCAACATATAGTAGTGTTTTGTGTGCTTCTTCTTCTAAAAAATAAATAAATAAATAAAAAGATCTAAAGCTTTGACTTGTGATTGAAAGCTCAAGTGCAGGCCAGTACTGAGGTGGGGTCATCTCCCTGACTCCCAATGCATTCCTACAAGAACAGAATTAGTCCACTCTGGGGAGGTTTGTTCTAGGGCACACATGCCTTCATAGGGCTCCTCCCATTATAGTTATCCTTGGAATTAAGCTTCAGCCTGAGTTTTGGGGGAGACTATATTCAAACCAGATGCTACTTGACAAGTATGACCAGACTCCAGTCACCTTCATAGGGTCCTTGTTTTGAGCACATCCACGTATGTCTGAGTTAAAAACTTCCTTCCCGTACACTGTTCAGGACCACTTACATCCAAGAAAAACAGTAGCTTCCCATTGGTGTTCCTTTTCCCTGTATGTGCCTACCAGCGTAACCTAGTCTGTCTCTTGGGGAAATCATGATGAGCCATGCTGGAGAGAAAATGGGGCATCTGGATGGCAGCCAGCACTCCTCCCTAATAGAAAGGAGAGGAAAACATGTGTACAAGGAGAAGAGATTCTGACGTCTGAAATTAGGGTGGCAGCAAACTCCTGGGAAGACTGAAGAAGGTTGTCAGCAGAACATGGAGGAGATTCTACATTGTTCCTCCATAGACTTGAGCTGCCTCAGAACCTCAGAGGTATGAGCATCCGCAAAAAGCATGACCCATGTAGTTCTGGGCAGCAGGAGTTGAGGAGGCAGTCAAAAATGGTATTTTTCTTTCATTCGATGCTTTCTCTAAGTGACTATTTCCAGAGCACATGAGGATATCCTAACATACAAGAACTTGAGCTTTCCATGCAACAGATGTAAGAGAGCTCACACTGCTGATAACACTGCTTGGAGGTGAGCTCTGGACATGGGACCTCACCCCTCTGTTTCCACTCTAAGCTTCTCTGGGCTTAGAAGAGTTGCTGGCACAGGGCAAGGCTCTGCTTCATACTCATTGAAGGGGCTAATTAGGAATGCTGGGCAGTCCTCACTTCCTTTTAGAATTAAGTTTAAGAAGGAGCTGGGAGAGTAGGAAGTGTGTGGACTATAGATGCATTTAGACTTTGACATAGTATGTAGGGCAAGCTGTGGGTAGCTTTGACTTTGTTTCATTATAAAAGGGGGTGGGGAACTACCCTGCAACATGAGCTGAAGCTGCAGTCTGGTGCAGACTCAAGCTCAAACAAAAACTAGAATGACTCCAAAGTGCCTAGCACAGTACCTAGTACACACGGTGCTTGGGATGAGAGTGAACATCCCTCCTGTCTCAGAGACCTGTCTTCGAAGGATATAGCTTGCTAGATGAAAGGGCTTCAGTTGGCCAGGATTCAAAAATCTACAAAGTCAGAAGTTTATTTCTCTGTCAACCTGTGGGGCTGTGTGGAGTTCTCATCCTGTGACCCCTGTCACAGACTATTGATTCACTGTGCGATGACTTGCTGAAGATCTGTGTGAATGCATCCATACAATTTTTCTCTGCTGTATGGAAAGTGGATCCCATGAGTTGAGTCAGGAATGCAAAGCTTGTGTGTATGTAGAGGGGGTGACTTGGGGGAAGCCCCGTCTGCCTCAAGGCTTTGATCCTTTGATTGAGGTAAAATGATTAGGCCTTGCATAGCATCTTTAGAATCCTATTTTAAAAACATCTTGTCAGTAACTGTCCCCCTTACAGTTTAGTGACTGTCTGTGCTGACCGCAGCTCTTTGGGTGGTTCATGCCACTGTTTCCGTTTATTTCTCAGTGCTGAATAAACATTTATTTCCCAGCCACTTACTGGTCTTGTCTCTGGAGCTGTCACAGTCTAACCTCAAGGTGTGGAAGCATAGGTCTCTCAATCCCTGTCTCTCTGTAGTAGGGAAGAGAAACAAGTAAGTCAGTTCCCCTCACTAAACATGTTCAGCCCCGTCCTTGGTTATGCATGAAGCTAGCTCCAGGAGCAGTGAGTGGGAGACCAGAGCAGTCATTGCAGGGACTGATAAATGACAAA
Source organism: Mus musculus (assembly GCF_000001635.26). Lineage (NCBI taxonomy): Eukaryota > Metazoa > Chordata > Mammalia > Rodentia > Muridae > Mus > Mus musculus. Next base: position 26,965,072 of record NC_000078.6, read on the forward strand.
ACATTGAACTATGCCTTATCCAAGCCCCTTAGAGAACCAGACTCTTCACTGAGTGAGTTCTCTAAAGCATTGGGCTAAGCACCCAGAATGCACTTCTTCCCCTGGGACTTAGACCGGGCGTTCAGGCGTGGGTATTTCATACATTTGTGATCTGAATTCTTCTCCAATGGCTTCTCCTTAGAAAGCCCTTTCTGAGAGGAGGAGGAGAGCCAGTCTTAAGAACTCCACCGGGAAGGATGCTTTTAGAGCTCTGTGCATTGTGTATAAAACCTCTGGAAAGCCTTGGCAGAAATGAAACCCTAGCTTTATTGATTGCTCTGCGCTGTCGGCCACCAGAGAGTCTCACTGCATGTTCTGTCCAAGAGTGGGGTTCCTGTGGCAGATGCTCCAGGGGAAGAAAGAAGCCTGACATCAGGCAGCATCAAATCACACTGAGGACTTTCTAAGTCCTTAAGTAAGGAAAGAATTAAGAGAGGTTTGAGAAGGGTTCCCCCTTTCGTTTTTAAAAGACTATTCTATAGCTTCTAGAATAAGCCAGAGAGTGTTCTCCCCTCCCTCCTCATAGTACGTTTGTTGATTCTATGCAGTCCTTGCTTATGGAAGAACTTTAAGTCCATCAATTAAAATAATGGCTCTAGGGTTAGAACACTGATAAGGCAGGGCAGTGTGTTAGAGGGGGCACTAACCAAAGTATGATTTATGGCTAGGCCACTGTGGGTTTTTGTTAACATTGTCAATTCCCTATTCTGTAAATCAGAGTACCAGTCCCTACTGTACAGAATTGGAGATTAAAAAAAAAATATGTGAAGTGCCACCACCAGGTGTGGACATAGTAAATGCTCATTAAACAACAGGCATTATTATTATTATTGCTGATGTATTGAATGAAAAATGTTCCCTCTCAGTAGAACATAGACAACCCAGGAAGACATTTTTTATAAAGTCATCTGATACTTGCTGGTATACATTGATCGATTCTATATATATATATAAAAAAAGAGAATAAAGTAAAAGTATCTGTGAAGCAATGGTTTCTGGTTTACAAAGCGCTCTAGAACAACAGCTGTCGTGTTCTACTTTTAGAAATAGCTATTGGTGAACATCTGGCGTGTTCTAGATTTATGGAAGTATTTAAGACTGGGAGATCTCTTCTTAGCCTCTTAAAACTTATTACTATCTCAGTCTCTCCTTTGTTGCTATAACAAAAATATATGTGTCTGTGTAACTTAAGAGTGGATAATTACTTAGTTTACAGTTCAGAAGGCTGGGAAGCCCAAGAGCATGGCACCAACATCTGGAGACGACATGCATCGTGAGACGCAGAAACATGCTAGCTTGGGTCTGCTTCTTTTTGTACAAAGCCACCAGTGTACCACAGAGGGCCTCTTCTGTGACCTTATGGAACCCTAATCACTCCCAAATGCTTCTACCTCCTAAACCCAGTAAGACACGAATTTGAGGACATGTTTAAACCGTGGAAGTTCCAAACCTTCTTCATGGGATGAGGATGAAACCTTTGCAGTGTTGGCAGATGTTGCTGACACTGACAATCTCCGAAGTTACAAAATCAGACTCTTCATGTTCCAGCCAAGTGCTACTAGAAGGCAGAGAGGAAAGACCTGTGGACCACATTGAGAGCTATCCTGGCATGTGGAAGACTGGTGTTCCATATACCTGGCCTAGGCTAACACCAACGGAGCAAACACTCCAGGAAGCCTGTTACCTGAGCCATCAGTCTTCCAACATGAGCTCTAGGAGGCAGAAACATGGACAGCCATGAAGAAGGTACAAGGGAGGGAGGCACTGCAAGAGCCCTCTGCAATTTGTCTCTCAAATAGTCTAGCACTGCAGACCCTGTCTTCAGGGAGCTCCTCAGGATCCCAGCCCCACTGGATCAGCATAGATCGGGTTCTATCCCATTGATACGGCAGAGAGTGGTGTCACAGGTAAAGAAACAACACCTGCCATTGTTGAGAAATTGGCTTCAGCACTGAGCAATCTGGTGTGAGTCTGTGTGTGGGTGCTTAGACAAGACTTGAGCCCCTGCCCCCCCCCCATGTCTGCTGGAGGAACAATGCCCCAGCATCGTGGAGATCTGGGTTCAGCAGCGGCTGAGGAGCCTCGCTCTGCGCTGCAGGCTAGGATTACTCCGACTGCACTCCAGGTGCGAGGCTGGCGAGTCATCTTTCCATCCGCCCGTCCTGTGATATTGTGAAATGAAGCCGGTTCTGCTCAAACACTTAAGGCTGGTGTTGTTCCCGCTCAGACTCCGCGGTAGGGTTTCACTCATCTTTATTAGGTTTGCAATATTCCAATCCTGCATGAAAGAGCTATTGTTTTGCTGCGTTAGAAAAATAAAGTCTTTAAGGAGTGGAGGACTTTGATAAGAAACTGTGCCTGTGGATAGAGAGGGCGTTGGGCTTTTGGATGTCTGTTTAACTGAAGCCAGGACTGCTCCAGCTTGCCTGGAAGTCTGAGCCACCACACAGGCAGCCACCGGCCCTACAGCAAGGTGCAGATTTCTGCTCTGTTTGCTAAATGGGGTGTTACTTTGCAGTGTGCCAGTTTGAAGCATGTTCTTTCTCTTTCCATAGGCAATGGCCCTCATGTGTACAGTCAGGATGTCAGCCTGGATTCCTCAGCCAGCAGGAAAACCAACACCCCAAACCCCTGTTTCTTTGTATGTGAAAAATGAATTGTCACTGCTTTGGGGGAATGCTCCTAAAAAATAAGGATCCATTAAAGAGACAGACACAATAAAAGGCTTGAGAGTGTGTGTCTATACAATGTGTATGTTGGTGTGTGTGATTGTATGCACATTCTTGTATGAATGCAATAACATACATGCATTGACAACAGAGCACAACATCCAATATCTGTCCTCAGCACCTTGTTTGAGGCAGGGTCGGCTGTTCCTGGCTTAGTAACCAGACTGGTTGGCCTGAACCTTACGGAATTTTTCTCTGAAGTATGAATCCTGAGATGACAGACACTAGTTCTACATATCCAGACCTCATGCCGGTTCTGGAGACTGCAAACTTGGATCCTCTTGCTTGCACCGCAATAGTGAAGGATCTCTGGAGCCCCAAAAGAAAAGATCAAAGGCTTAGGGAGAAAATATACCTGAAACAAAAAATTTTAGTGTCTACTTCAAATGTGCTTCGTGCACATTTGGCTTAATGTGGTGGTGTATGTGAAACCCTGTGTGTGAAATCCTGCATGGCAAAGCCTGTCTGTGACAGCCTGCGTGTGAAAGCCCGAGTGTGAGAAACCCTGTGAGCTTGTGTGAAAACCTGCATGTCAAAGCCCGTGTGTGAAACTAAATGTGTGAAAGCCTGAGCTCTACTCCTGAGATCCTTGTATGTTAAAATCCAATTCCTGAGTGGTGGTTTTGCAAATGGGACTCTGGGAGACGACTGAATCCTGGCAGTGAAACACCACAAAGTGTGTTGGACGTGTAAGAGAGGACAGGAGCATGTGAGCCCTTTCCACTGAACAAGGCATCCGTGAGAAGGTGCCTCTCAGTCAATGGAACCTCGCCGGGCACCAAATGTCTAGTTTCCATAGTTGCAGCAAGCACATTGTTTAAAACCACGCTGCCAGTGGCATAGAAACCAGAATGGACAAGACATGGAAAGAAAGCTCTGCTTCATATCTCCAATACCTTCTCTTAAAGGTTGTGAGCTGTGTATCAGAGCCGTCTGAATCTCTGGACAGAGTCAGTGTGAGATTTGAATCTAGATTTGTTTGTTCACTGAGTTCACAGATTTGCCCTCCAGAGCTCCTGCTGCATCCCTTACATGTCATTCTGTATTGCTAGGACAGAGAAGCAAGCTCACTCGGGGGCTATGAATGAAAGGGCTATCTATGGTACCCGAGACAGAGGTATGGACTGTAGAAACATCTATAAGCATCCCATGTTTGTTAACAACTGATACAAACTGTTAAAGAAAACTCTGTACTTATGACTCAGTAAGACAAACACCATCAGTTAGGACTACAGATCCATTCCTTCTTGACCTTGGGACAAGGGATCTAGACATGCAACTTGTGGACATCGATTAAGCCATATTCTTCTTCAATATAGGGTTTTCTTTACAAATCTTCCATGCCAACAAGTTTTCAAGTCAATGAAGAGTACTCGAGCTGGGGTGGTTCTGATGATGCAAAGGAGATACGCTTTCAAGGACCTTTGTTCAGGCTTTAGACCGCGTGCACATCAGTGTCTTCATCCAATGAAGAATCCTGCAGCAGGCATCCTACAGCCCCCTGGGTCAGTAACTCCACATAAACCTCTCATTCCTGCCTGATTACAGTGAGTTCTGGGATGCGCACCTAGGGTGAGAGTGCTTCTCAATATTTTTCAGACCAACATCACAATCATAGCAATCTTTTCAAAATTCTAAGAGAGTGCACTCCAAGCTGCAGCCTGTATTGACACGTGACCTCCCTCTTGGAACACAGTGTAGTCTCCTGAACTCCTTGGCTATCTGTATTATCATCCCACTACATCCAGATGCCCTACAGCAGACTGAACTGTGGCTCGCAGACCTGCCAGAGCCTGTCCTTGTGGCCAGCTTGTGAACACTTTTATCTAATGCTGACCCCTCTGACACTAGACCTTGGTTTTATTGGCCAAGTGCTATACACATCTGGTTCTTCTTCCTCTAGAATCACTCTTTGGACAGTTTCTCTCCTGGGTTCTCAACATACGGACCACCCCCTTCCCAGGTGACACCTGAATGCCTTCCCACACATACTGTAGGTCGTCTCCTGAAACTCTTTGGTGGAGCGACGGGAATAAAGCAGCCATCAATCCTTTACCTTACAAGCACAGGAAACACGCTATTTGGCTTAGACTCTCAGAGTTCCTGCATTAAGTCAGCGAATCTACAAGCTGGTTGTTACCATTCAGCTTAGCTTTGTAACTCCCTGGAATCACTTTTGTGCTCCTCTATTGCGCACATGCTTTTGAAAATAATACAATATCCATTTAATGGAGATGGAGCAGAAGGGTTGCTGCAGTCTGAATGCATGAGTGGCTTCCACTTTAAAATAAATATCCATTAAATAACAGTAGCCTGTTCGTGAATCTTATCAAAGTGCTTGTAGGCAGTCACAGTTAATGAGTTGATCATTATTACTCTTAAAAAAAATCATAACTACCCAGGGAATGTGACCGGTTTTGAATGCAACTCTTGTAGTCTGACTACAGGCATGGATACAGGCTTTCTCTAACACATTGCTTTTTAACATCAGGAACTGGAGATCCCTCGGTAGCCATGTTTCTGTCTATTGGTAGATCTTGTCCACTTCTAAGCTGATGTTAAGAATGCTTATACAGCTCTCCTCTAAGTAAATGTTGTTTTGCCTGTGGAGGTATTCTCTGAGTTGCAAACCCTTCCCAAGTCCTGACAAGATCGTCCTCTCCAGTGTGGGCATCATGGAAATAGTACTATAACCTTCTCAGTTTGACTCTCAAGCTGATGATCTAAGTGATCATTCTGATCATGCTCAGTCTATCCCAGAGTACCTGAGAGTCAAGGCAGGCAGAGAAGGCATTATTTTGTTCTGTATTGTCCATGGCTGTTTGATTTTCCCCTGTAACACAGACCGAGAAGCTTGCTCCTTTTTTGTGTGTGTTTTTGTTGTTGTTGGTTTTCGAGACAGGGTTTCTCTGTGTAGCCCTGGCTGTCCTGGAACTCCCTCTGTAGACCAGGCTGGCTTTGAACTCCGAAATCCGCCTGCCTCTGCCTCCCGAGTGCTGGGATTAAAGGCGTGCACCACCACTGCCTGGCACAGCTTGCTCCTTTCTAAGGAGGGTTTCAGAGAGGTTCAGAATTTGCATACAACTTGTGACATGGCCACTACACATTGTGTCATATGATTCTCTTTCAGTAAAACCTAGAGGGGTTGGAGATTGCCAAACAGAGTGCAAATCCTTCATGTAGCTTGACAGTCTGTTAGTGCCTACAGTGCTTGCTCTAAGAGGTACTGACCCATTTCTAGTACAAAAATGATATTGGTCTTCCTAAATTAATGTTTTGTCCTTAGATGGTCACAAGACTGATGCTTCTTCATTGTTGCTCTCAAGACCGTGGTTACATCCTTAAATCCGACAATCCTGATAAGAGCCACTCTCAAACCTATCCCTGGGGGCTGGAGAGATGGCTCAGTGGTTGAGAGGACTAGCTGTTTTTCCAGAGGACCTGGCTTCAATTCTTATCACCCACAAGGCACCTCACAGCTGTCTGTAATTCCAATTCCAGGGGATCTGACACCTCCATGAAGACATACATGCAGGCAAAACACCAATGCATGTAAAATAAAAATAAATAAGCCGTTAAAAAGAACGATTGCCCTTCCTCTCATAGCATCCAGTGAGAAACCAAATTATTTCTGTATTCATATATGTTTACATCGCCACATTTTTCCAAACTTGGTGAGAGCAGGTGTATGCCGAACCTACCCAGTCTTGGCACCTTAGCGTGTCGCATGATAATACCAATGTGTGGGAAGAGTTCAGTGAATCACAGCTAAGTTAACAAGAATGAGGCATAACATCAAATCAGAGAATCAGGTAAGAGTAAAAGCCTGTGCTTGGAACTGGGAACCAGGTTCTTCCTTTAAAAATAAATCTGTAGGAGAACCCAGGACAATGTGATGGCTACCAGGGAAATGCAGGTCTTGTCCTGCCTGTGCATAGTTTGGCCAAGCCGTAAGGAAAGAGCAGTTGTTTCTCACTCACAGGAGATGGAGAAGAGGAATATGTCAGAGCCCAGCTAGGGAGGTAGCCAGGCAGGTGCATCCCTCTGCCTGCTCTGCTCTCCCTGCGTGCAGCTTTAGGTCTAAGGGTACAGGAGAATGTCACACCACTGAGAGTGACGTGACAGGTGGGTGAATTCTCACTTACAAAACATCTTTTCCAGGCTTCTTCATCCTCCTTTTACCATTGTATTATTGATCTTTATATTTACTACACATTAGACATAGACTAGAGGATATATATATATATATATATATATATATATATATATATAATTTACATAAGCCTTATGTATAAAATATATACCTATTTTAGATATAGTTAATATAAATTATCCATAGGATTTATCCATAGAAGATAGAATTCTTCTCTGATGCACTACACTCATGATGTGTAAGGGAGTCTCAAATAAGTCAGGTCAATAATATCCAAATGCATTCTACCCATGTATAAAATAACCAAAGAACAAATAAAAGTATGTTTTAGAATCATTTGTAGTTTGCTTCCTATGAGTCTATTGCAAATAAAATGTAGGCCCAGGATCATTTTCAAGAACCTTAAGACTGCAGGTCGGAGAACACCCTAAGGACCAGGCATCCCCTCTTCCTGCTCCTCCTCTCAGATTACAGCCTCCCACATGGCCAGCACTTAGCCGAAGAACCAAAAGAAAATCCCAAGCATTCATCAGAATTTTCTGATGAGAAAGCTTACAAAGTTCAGGGAGGAATACAAGATGAACTGCAAGTCACTTGTGCTCTGTACAGCCATTGTGAGAAGCTCACATCTGCCCTGGAAGCAGAGGTAGACCATGACCTGCAGCTATAAACCTGGGAGCCTAACCCTACCTCTGTCTGTGGAGCTTGCAGGCACAAAGAAACCTTATTCTTTGATTGATTCTCTAGCAGGTCACCTTCCTCCTGACCATCGGTAACCAGAGCTGCCTCAATTATACCCCATCAAGAAGAACAGATAACAGGAAAGCCAGGTTCATGGAGACGGCTGTAATTTTAGAAGCACTTCCTGTCATGAGGCTGACTTTTGATCTCCGGATGGTGCAGGTCAGTGAGTTGAAGCCAAGGCATGCATGCATCACTGTCTCTGGCTGCTGAGAACCTGGTGTGTGCATGACTAGAGTCCTACAGGGTTCTGCTTGAATCCTATCTGAGAAGCCCACTCTGCTCTCAAATACAGTTTGGGCAGAATTTGTTGGCAGTTCAGATGAACTTAAACTGGGACTTACGATGCAGTAGTATTAGTGTTCTAGGAGTCAGAGCAGACTTGCTGACAGGTACCAATGGCCTAAGCAAATACTGAGCCCTTCACTTTGGCTATGAAGTGAGAAAGTTTCTAGATTGTTCTGCTAACAGGTGACAGGATGGAGCCTTGAATCTAATACGTGTATATTAGATTCTGCTTTCAATTTATACCTGACTCTTTAACTCCACCAAATGTGATATAGATTAGAGGTAGGTTGGGTGGTGAGCTTGGGGGATTTCTGCAATGACTCCCATGACAGGATGGAAGTAGAGTCAAGAAGTCCAGGTTTTGCAGTGAGGATCTACATTCCACATACAGGAAGTAAAAGGTAGTAACTTTAGGGGTGGTCACTATATAAAGTGAGAACATGACCTCTCCATGGTATGGTTAAGGGGAAGGCTTTTTGTTGTTGCTGTTTTGGTTCATTTATTTTCTTTTGTTTTTTTTTGTTTTTGTTTTTGTTTTTAGATTTGAGAGATGAACACCCAGGGCATCTCTAAGAGTCTAGAGTAGAAAGAGAAAGTAGTAGACTGAGCGTGGTCCGCAGACTGGACCTGGTCTTGAGAGAAGAAGGACCAAAGTAGAGAGGGAAACAGAGAAGAGAAGGTCACAGGGGAGAGGAGAAAGGGGGGGGGGACGGACAAGACGGGGGGGTATAGCTGAGATAGCAGGATCTTAAGGAGAAGGGGTAGCTGGGTCTAAATGTTTCTTCGAATTCTAGATAAAAAATTAACTTTCAGTATGTTCCCTGGTTGTCTACTTTAATTCTGCTGTGCTAATAAAGCACTCCAAACAAAAGCAACTTAGAGGACAAGAAGGCCTATTTCAGCTTAGAAAACGTCTATCTTTGAGGGACAAGAGTTCAAGCAGGAGCTGGAAGCAGAAACCACAGAAGAGTGCTGCTCGCTGGCCAGCTCATGGGCTCTTGCTTAGCGAGCTTCCTTATACAGGTTAGACTCTTCTGTCCAGGGAACAGTGCAACCACAGTGAGCTGGTCCCTTCTGCATTGATTAGAAATCAATATCACCTCCCACAGACATTCCCTCTGTCCAATATTGTCTGTGCCTTCAATTGAAACTCCCTCCCCAGGTGCTTCTGGGCTGTGTCAAGTTGACAAAGTTAACTATGATACACAGGATTTACACAAAGCCCCCTCGGGAGCCATGACACATCCACAGCCTTGGAACCGGGAAGACGTTTTGTCTGTGAATTGTATAGAGTCAGTAGGGAAGGATCTCTGGTTTCCTGTAGAGGTATGCTCTTGCCATAGGGGTTGCCTCTCTTCTATCAAGATCTCATTTGTCCTAATTTTTCAAAAATTTTTTTTCAAAAAAAATTTAGCCTAATAATTCCTAACCTTTCAGAATATTTTAAAATGAATTTTTGTCTCCAATATTTTGTGTATATGAGATATATATTCACACAAAAACATTAGAATAAAACTTAAAGAAATACAGACACACACACATACACACACAGAGACACAGACACACCTACACAGACACATACACACACACACACACACACACACACACACACACACACACACACACATACACACATAGTATAAATACAGGATGCAAACTAATTGTAGATGTCAGATGTCAGAAGACAGCACCAGAGTGTCAGCTTTCCCACTATGGAGAACCTAGGTCATCAAGCTTGTGTGACAAGCACATGTATGTACCTGCTTAGTCATCCCATGTGCCCTATAATATGCATTTCTTAAGAGAAACCCCTCATTGGGGAACTGAGCAGCAGAAACTCTCTACAGATGGAAGCTGGAGAGATGACTCCGTGGTAAAGAGCACTGGCTGCTTTTGCAGGGGTCCTGAGTTTGATTCCCAGCGACCACATGGTGGCTTACAACCATCTGTAAACAGATCCAGTGCCCTCTTCTGGTGTGTCTGAAGACAGCAACCGTGTACTCATACATTAAATAAATAATAAATATTAAAAAAAAAAAGAAGAAAGAAAGAAGTTCTCTACAGAGCAGAAGTGATAAGATCATCCTAGCTGTCACTTTGCTCTCATCTCCTGTGCTGTGCCTGCTCCTGGGGCTGGGACTGATGGCATTTGTTCCAGCATTTGGGCTCAGCCTTATCTTTGATATTTACTGCTGGATTCCTCCTTTGTGTCTTCTCGATTCTTGCAAGGGCTAGAGAGGCAAGGGCAGACAATTAAACAAATTAATGAGGTGTCCTTTTCCTTTTCCTTTTCAGCTCTCCTAATTTCTCCCTTCCTTCTCCCCACCTTCTATTTCTTCTTTCTTTTCTCCTGTCTACCATTCCATTTCTTTACACTGCCCTCATTCCTCCTTCAGTTGCCATCCTCATTGCAACAATCTCCCTACAAATCACCACCAACACAAAGAGGGAGCTCGACTACAGGACGTTATTTATGCTAAGCCACATACCCAGCTCCAACTCCAACTTCACTCACTACACGTCAAATACAACCTTTGCGGTGAAGGATCCAGAAGTAAAACCCAGACCTTGTGGTGTCAGAAAAGCTAACTACAGAGTCACCGACTCAGTACAGTCACTGCCAATAACAAACCTGCTTTACCAAGCTGACAGACGTGCAGCAAGTACCGCAGACTCTAGGAGGGGTGGCCTACTACAGAGGTGGGCTGTACATGGAACAGGGAAAAGCATGAAGCTGCTGTTCCTGGGCTCTTCTGGTAAGAATGACTCTGTGGATTGTTGTGCCAAAAAACCCCTCACATGTGGCTAGCACAGAGGCTACAGGAAAACTAGAAGCCAGACAACTTGTTAAAAGGGCATGAGAAGTGTGTAAGCTGACTGGATGTCATCAGCCTAGACTGAGAGGCATATGGATCCAACTGCGCTTCACTTGTTGCTCTAGAAAGAAAACACGATGCATTTTAAACTTTGTAAGCCAGTCCGGATACCAACTGTACATGAAAGGTAGTCTGTAAGGACGGCCTTCTCTGTGCTGATAAATACATCTTTACATTGTTACGGAGTGTGTGTGCCCCGTGCTTCACTTTCCTTAAGAGGACGCACAGTTATAAGGACAGTTTATAGACATGCTCATAAATGATGAATCTGATCATGGTGTGCATACATGTTCAACATAAACACAACCACTCTGCATACATAAACATAGCCAGGGACTCAGAAATATGGGACACCGCTGGACAGCTCTGCCAGACCCTGTTTAACTTTGTTCTTCCCTGGTTTGCTGTCCAGCCAGAGGAGGATTTATTTTGATTTTGTATATTTACTCTTGCTGTGTGTGTCTGTAGGCACGTGAGGTATATGTGCACATGTGTACACGAGTGCACATGTACATAGGGGGATAGCACCTGTGTACATTCACAGTGTCTATTGGGTGCCCTGCTCTATGGCTCCCCAATTTATTCCTTTATTAAAGAACCTCACATTGAACCCAGAGCTAGGCTGGCCATGAGGACATTCTTTACAAATTTTGTTTTTCATGCTCTCTCTCTCTCTCTAGCATCTTAACCCATTTTGTGGGACACTGTGGTTTGTTTTTGTTTCTAATTAAGTGAATTTTCTGGTCCAGGGCTTTTGGCAGTACCAGAAAGTGTAATTAAGTTCACGCTGGTCACAAGAAGAGACTTTTGGCAAAGCATATTTTATTCCTTCCTGTAAAAAACATTTTCAGGACGTTGGCCAAACTGATTGGATTTAATTGGGTATAAGGCTTAGAGCTTTAAACTCTCTCCTGTACTTGTGGGCCGCCAACCCTCAGGCTTCCGGGGGCCTCTGCTCTGTAGTTCAAAGAGCAGCTTTTAGATCCTCTGTAAAGCTTGCATTTGAGTGTGCCTCAGGGCAGCTCTCTGAGACTAATCCCATGGCCCCCTTCCAAATGAGACGCAAATGGACAGTCTCGCCTCAAATCAGAACCTGAGGGAGCCTAGGGCAGGGCCCTTTGACATAGAATAGGACAAGTCCAGTCACTTTAGAAGAAGCCAAATAATAATGGGTATTGTCTGCTGTTGGCTGGAAACAGTGATGGGTGAGGAGATTATACAGTGGTAGAGTGCTTGCTGTGAAAGCATGAGGGCCCAAGTCTGATCATCCAGAAACCATACACCAATGTTGGGCATGGGACACACTTTTGTAATCTCAGCAATAAGAAGATGAGACAGGTAGATTTCTGTGGCTTGCAGGCCAGACGATCTAGACGACTGGGTGAGACTCAAGTCCCAGTGAGGGACCCTGTCTGAAAAAAATGGCACCCAAGGAGCAAAATATGAGGTTTACCTTTGGCTTCCACCTGCATAGTTGTGTGTGTGTGCCCACATGCTTGTACATGCACACACACAGGCAGAAGAGAACACCGAAGAAATCTCAAAGATTCCTAGGGCAGACTTGGTGTCTAGCTACACTTACTTTGCTCGGTCACTCATACCTTGCTCCTTGGAGAATACCTGTCTTTACACATGCCCTCAGAGAGCAGCTGAAGCTTCTCTAAAAGAACTTACTGGAGCTGACTGGCCATGGGTTTGGTCCTTGATAGGATTTCTGTGGGAACAAATATTGATGAATGCTCACAGGAATATAGAGACAGAACGAGTTGCTCACAAAGTCACCCTATGAACCAACTAAGGATAATACGTAGGGAAACTGTATAGCCCTTAGATTAAAGTACATATCAGGAAACAAAAGAAAGGTAGAAAGATGGGGATGCTAGGACTAAACTACCAATCAAACAAAACACATGGTGGGACTCATGGCTGTAACTCTACTAGAGCAGAGGAGGGTCTAATCTGTCATCAATGCGAGGAGAGTCCCTTGGTCTTGGGAAGGTTCTATGACCCAGTAGAGGGGAATGCCAAGGCCAGGAAGCAGAAGTGGGAGGGTTGGGGAGCAGGGGGTTGGAGGGAGGGGAGAGGGGATTTTAAGAGGGGAAACTAGGAAAGGGGATAACATTTGAAATGTAAATAAAGAAAATATCTAATAAAAAGATTAAAAAAGAAAAAAAAAGATGGGGATGGTGTGAAAGAAGGAAAAAGAAACTATAGAAATGTAGAGAAACAAGTGTTGAACATAGAAGGCCTTAGATAGGATGACCCTGGACTGGTGACTTACTCTAAAAATTTACAAGATTAGCTTATATAATCTTGATGAATTTCTCTCCCTAATATGAGTGAGTGTATGTATATGTAAAAACAATCACATGTAACATCTGAGAGATGTCAGAAAGAAATGTTTTTGAAAGGCCAAGGCTGGTAGACTGTTGTCTCACAAAATGGCACAAACAAATATTGTCAATGACTATTAACTTCTCTGTGAGAACTTCTCTGCTCTGTGAGAGCGTCTTCTCTGTGGAATAGTTTTTATAGTACTTAAGGGTTTTACCCAGGAAACTGGGGGAGAAAGGTAAGTACATCTTAGTTTCAAGCCCTGTGAATTGCAATAGCAATTGGCTTGGGAAGATATACCCACTGGTACCATAATAGCATCAATGTTATCAGGGTGACTAACAACTTCCTGATTAACATAATTCATTCCTGGTACCATAACAAGGCCAAGATCTCATATCTGGGGATGTCAGAGGCACTAGGAAAGGATTTACTACTATTATTTTGGAAATGGACATAGTGTCAAAATGTATTCTAAATAATTATTATGCACATAGTTCAGTGAAGCTCTCAGCTGCCACAGAAGAACCTTCTTTTTGCAATGAATGGCAATTATTGAAACTCACAACCGGTTAAAGTAGATAGGCTAAAGGATATTAGAGTGTTCACCTCTAAAATGAGTATCATAAGTGGCAAGAGAGAGAATCAAGGATTTTAGGAGTCTAGGTTTTAGGAGGACTGGAGTAAATCAGTGCCTTCTGGGCATGACAGGACCACTGTACTCATGAACTTATGCCAGCCTTGGTTGCCTGTATAAACCTTGAAGTGGAAACTTAAGGGTATTTTGGAAAGTCTTTGGAAAACATCAGATGGTGTTTTTCTGAAGTGGACACAAGTGAAAGGATGTTTTGCTATAGCAGACATGTGAAGGGCACATGATGGAGGATTCTTCACAAATGACACACTTGTATTGGTTTGCCTTGATTGTGCTGTTGAGCTGCGTTGGATGGGACTCCAGGGAGAGAAACACACCAAAAAACTTCTGAGGCTGGCAGCTTCTTTCCTGCTTCCATGGTCTCAGGCTGATTGGCAGAGTGATATCAGCTGATACAGACTCACTTGGAGTTTTGCTAAGACACACTCTCACCTGCTGAGGCAAGACACATGATGAGGCAAGACCCATGGAGAACACGTGATATTTGGAGGGACTATACATTGGACTGTGAGATGGACTTGCTTGTAGAGCTAGCTTGCAACACCTCTTGGTCTCCTGTCTTAGCTGATCTCTGCTTCATTGAGAGAGGCAAAGCCAAGAATTTCTCCTGGTGTCCCAGGTGGTCTTAATCCCTCCTGCTGATTCATGCTGATTTGCCTGAGGGCCCGCTGTCCTGGTAGGTCATGCCACCACTACTGTTATCCCAATGTCACTGAACTGGACTGCTGGTATATTCATACAGTGTTAGCAAATAGAATGAGCTGCCTCTGGTGATGTATAAACTACACTGCTGATTTCCTGACAGTGCAGATGGGATTTGCTCCAAAGAACAGGTCCACTTCCTCTGCAGCCTAATAACCTGTCTTTCCCACTACCTCTGCTGGGTGCCGGGCTAGAAAGGAGCGGAAAGTGTTTAAGAACCATTTTCTAAGCCTACAAAACCTGCACAAGATCAAAATAGTCAACATCCCAGCATAGAGCAAAGAAGGGCTCATAAGGCCCCACCCTAAACCGAGAAGCTGTTGGCTGTTGATGGCTTCTGGGTCCAGGAGAATCTAGTTTCTTTGAGCATGTGGCCTGTAGAAGGGAGGAAGTAGGGAATTAATATAATCAAAACACAGTAAACACATGGAAATTAAAATTAAAAATATGAAATTCTACAAGAATTTCTAAATTTAAAATATATTGTTCCTAAGGGCTCCTTTCTTCCATTGTTCTATCTCTCATAGGACTCCATATTGGTGAAGACACAGAGGCATGTCTTTAATTTACTCTTGCAGGCTTCCCTAATGCGTGAGGAATTTTCATGTAGATGCTACTATTTAGTTGAAGGACTTCAAAACCATATATGTTTTCTGGCTATTCTAATATGTCTTTTTGGAAATTGGTGCCCTGGAATAATATCCTTTCCTTTGTACTTACATAGAATAAGTACTCACATGACCACATAGAAGAGAACTTTAACAAATGGCGATAGACTTGGGGTCTGAACGTATTTGTTGAGCTAACAAAGACTTAACTGGCCATATTACCAGGGTAACTGTCTTAGTCAGGGTTTCTATTCCTGTACAAACATCATGACCAAGAAGCAAGTTGGGGAGGAAAGGGTTTATTCAGCTTACACTTTCCACACTGCTGTTCATCACCAAAGGAAGTCAGGACTGGAACTCAAGCAGGGCAGGAAGCAGGAGCTGATGCAGAGGCCATGGAGGGATGTTCCTTACTGGCTTCCTTCCCCTGGCTTGCTCAGCTTGCTTTCTTATAGAACCCAAGACTACCAGCCCAGGGATGGCACCGCCCACAATGGGCCCTCTCACCCTTGATCACTAATTGAGGAAATGCACCACAGCTGGATCTCATGGAGTCATTTCCTCAACCTGAGCTCCTTTTTTCTATAATAACTCCAGTTTGTGTCAAGTTAACACACACAACACCAGCCAGTACAGTAACTAATCTTGATTGCCAACTTGACATCATTTAAAATAACCCAAGACACACGACTCTTGGATTGTCTTTATAGGAGTTTCTATACTGGGTTAATTGAGACTGAAAGATCCACTCTAAGTGTGTATGGCACTATTCCATGGCCTGGGACTCTAAACTGAATGAAAAGGAGAAAGTATACTGAGCACCAGCGTTCATCTTTCTCTTCCTTCTGAGTGTGGACACAGTGTAGTCAGCCTCCTTACTTTCCCTTCCCTTTTTTCCCATAGTAGACTGTACCATTAAACTGCGAGCCAAACCAAATGATTACATTGTTTTCATATGCAAACATGGGCTGATCACATGGCCCCTGGCATATATATGGCAGAAGATTGCCTTGTCTGGCCTCAGTGGCAGAGGATGTATCTAATCCTGTAGAGACTTGATGCCCCAGGGAAGGAAGGAGGAGGGGAAAAGAGGTGAGGTGGGTTGGGTGGAAGGGGGTAGGGTGGGAAGGCAAAAGGGAGGGGTATGGGGTGAAGAACTCTGGGAGGGGGACCAGGATGGGGGAGACAACATTTTGAATGTAAATAAATAAATAAAAAGTTGCCTTCATATGGTATTTGTCACACTATGAGAAGAGTAGCCAGTACACTTACTATGTTGTCTTATAAAAACAGAGAGGTCTGATAGCCACAGAGGGGGGGGGGGGGCTGAGCCAGATGATAGAGAGATTGATTGTTGAGTCATGTTGGTTCCTTCTGATTTTCATGTAGATGCTGATCCTCTTTTTGTACCAGGGATATAAGCCACTTACTTACCCAGTTATCCCCATCTAACTCAGCCTTTAACTCAGGTGCACACACTGGTGGACCTGCACATGCCTTCTCACATACACACAGATTTTTTTCAGCCAGGTAAATTCATTTTTAACTCTTCATTCTTGATGTTCATGCTTTATAAAACGTTCCTCTCACCCTCTTTAATATTTCCAAAAAACTCCTCTTCCAGGAAGTCCTCCCAGCCTTCTGGTCTTGTCTGTGCACCAACAGTGGACCATAGCACTAGGAATTCTGTGAATTTCATCAAACACTGTCCAAATAAGATTCTTTAAAGGCAAGAATGAATTACTTCTTTAAGGATACCTACTCCCATGTCCTGTCCAGGATTCCACCAATATTAGAACACTGGATATCTCAAGATACCAAGAATAAGATGCAAGGAGCCTAAGAAGACATGATCATTAGGGCCATGTATTCAAATAAGGGGTTTGTCTCCGTTGGATATTTGTTGCTGTAATAAAATGCCCAACAAAAGCAACTTAAAGGAGAAAAGTTTTATTTCAGCTCACAATTCTAAGTTACAGTCCATCATTGCCAGGAAGTCAAGACATCAAGAACTTGAAAGAGCTTGGCATATCCACAGTCAAGAGCAGAGAGGGAAAAAAAAATCAACATATTTGTGCATGCTTGTATTTCTCTAGCATTCTCTGCTCTTACACATTTCAAGACCAGGATGATGTTTCACATAAGGTAAAATTCTTCTCACCTCTGCTAATTTAATCATGATAATCCCATGGACCCAGTTTTTCTAGACAACCCTTCATTGAGACACTGTTCCCAAGTGATTCCTGGTTGTGTCAAGTTGACAGTGAAATCCAACCATTTCGGAGATCGGTAATGGTCTTCTGCGTTTGGATACTGATATCAGTGGACCTAGGACATGGACCCTGGGGTGCACAGGAATTATACACTGTTTGCTTTGCAGCTGTGCCCTTCACTGTGTTTTATGGGATGAGGTAACTTAAAAACCTTGGTAATCAGAATAGTTAACTGTGCCTCCCTTGTTTTCTTTGCTCTTGGAAGGTAACGGTCAAACCAGCCATAAAGTCAATCTAAAATCTCAGGTCACAAATGGAGAGCTATGTTGGGTAAAGAATTAAGACTGAACTTTAACTAGCAAGCTGTAAGGTAGCAAAGGCTCTGGAATGATAGAAGCTCTTTAAGAATTCACTTTTACTATTTGAGAATCAACAAAAATTATTGCTGATGCCTCTAGAATGGAGGTGCGGGGTGAGGAAGCCCCTCTTGTAGTTTGTAAACATTTTAATGAGCAAGAAGCTCCAGCATGGGCGTGAGAAGAACATCAACCCAGGAAACATCAGAGCAGTGCTCAAAGATCCCTTAGTTCACACCATTTACTAAGGCCTTTGCCCAACTACACCCTAAGAAGGGCTTCTCTAAGAGGGATTCAGGCTGGGCTCTGCAGATAGAAACAGAGTAAAGGGTCCATGTCACTTTCTTTACTCGTGGCTTCACCAAGGTGCCTGAACAAAGCAACTTGAGGAAGGAAAGATTTGTTTCAGCTTACAGTATGAAGTTTTTAAGTTTTTTTAAGTTTTTAGAAAAGTAAGCTGGAGGCATTCAGTTACACAGGGTACTTTGGCCTCTCTGCTACCCTTCTCTCTCCTCCTTTCCTTTGCCCCAATGTTATCACCTCCTCCTCCAGTCTCCATTCTCTTTTCATAGACTATACAGTGGTATGAATTTTGTATCTATGTAAAACTGAAGATTCCCAAATAATAGAAACTGTAAAGTTTGTCTTTTAGTGTTTGACTTACTTTGCTTAATATGAAAAACTTTAGTTACATACATTTTCCTGAAAATGACAGAATGTGCTTCTTGTTCTTATGACCATATAAATATAAATATAAGTATCATATCATATGCAATATAAATTATATTTATGCACATTATGTATAATATGCATGTTGTTATATAGAATGTATTGTGTATACAATATAAATATGTAATATGATAATATATTATGAACATATGACAATTTCTAAGTCCAGATAGATACCTTTCCATAGCTTGGCTATTATGCATGCTTGGGCAATAAATAAAGTGCAAGGATTTCTGTGGTGTATTTGTTTAGAACTTTTCTGTTATACAGCCAGGAGCTATTTATGCAGCAGTTATAAGATTTAGTTTTTGCACCTTCCAGCCACTGCCAGCCCCGGGCCACCTTGGGCGTGAACTCAGCAGATGGTCCCCAGAGGACTCTCCATGAGGCAGGTGCCCTAGCATGTCCAGGATTTTAGGATCACTGGGGAGTTGAATGCAATATCTGTTCCAAAATAACCATGAGGGGCCTGTGCCAGCAGGAGCAGGGACACAGCAAACCAACCCGACCAGCAGCTCAGGTTCCTTCTGGACATTACTGGTCTACCTTGGTTTTAAACATAGCAGACAACCCCTCGATCACCACAGGAGACCACTTCCAGGCACTGTAACACACCCAGGATCTTAAAATTCCAGGATCCCAGCATCTCAGGAGCTCAGGGTCTCAGAGGAAGCTTGACTGCCAAGAACTCTGACACACCCAGAATCTCAGGTTCACAGGATCTGGGAATCACAGGATCACAGAGAAAGCTGGACTCTGAGGAGTTCTGAATCAAGCAGTATTACAGGAAGGACAGGCTCCAATCAGATATACCGAGGGCAGCAAGCATGTGAGATAATAGGATGGCAGGAGGCAAACGTAAGAGCAGAAACCAAGGTGACTTGGCTTCATCAGAAACAAACTTTCCCACCATAGCAAGTCCTGGATACACCATCACACCAGAAAAGCAAGATATGGATCTAAAGTCATTTCTCATAATGATGATGATGGAGGAATTTAAGACAGAAATAAATAACTCCTTTATAGAAATACAGGAGAACATATACAATCAGGTGAAAAATTGAACAAAACCATCCAGAATCTAAAACTAGACCTAGAAACAGTTAAGAAATCACAAAAAGAGACCACTGTGGAAATAGAAAACCTAGGAAAAAAGTAGGAGTCATTGATGTAAGCATAACCAACAGAATACAGCTCATCTGAAAGCTCTAGAACAAAAGGAGGCAAATTCACCAAAGAGGAGCAGAGGCAGGAAATAATCAAAATCAGGGCTGAAATCAACCAAGTAGAAACAAAAAGAACTATACAAAGAATCAACCAAACCAGGAGTGTGTTCTTTGAGAAAATCAACAAGATAAATAAAACGCTAACCAGACTAAGTAGAGGGCACAGGACAATTAACAAAATTAACAAAATCAGAAATGAAAGGGGAGATATAACAACAGAATCTGAGGAAATCCAAAAACTCAGCAGACCCTACTACAAAAGGCTATACTCAACAAAAGTGGAAAACCTGGTTGAAATGGACAAATTTCTAGACAGATACCAGGTACCAAAGTTATATTGATTGACAATATAAACAGTCTCATATCCCCTAAAGAAATAGAAATAGTCATTAACAGTCTCCCAACCAAAAGCAGCCCAAGACCAGATGGGTTTAGTGCAGAGTTCTATCAGACCTTCAAAGAGGACCTAATTCCAATACTCCTCAAACTATTCCACAAAATAGAAACAGAAGACACTATACCATACTCAGTTTATGAAGCCACAACTACTCTGATACCTAAACTACACAAAGACCCAACAAAAAGAACTTCAGACTAATTTTGCTTATGAATATAGATGCAAAAATACCCAATAAAATTCTCTGAAACAGACTCAAAGAACACACCAAAACCATCATCCATCATGATAAAGTAGGCTTCATCCTAGGGATGCAAGGGTGGCACAGTATATGGAAATCCATCAACATAATTCAATATATAAACAAACTCAGAGACAAAAACCACATGATCATCTCCTTAGATGCGGAGAAAGCATTTGACAAAATCCAACACCCATTCATGATAAAAGTCTTGGAAAGATCAGGAATTCAAGGCTCATACCTAAACATGATAAAAGCAATCTACAGCAAACCAGTAGCCAACATCAAACTAAATGGTGAGAAACTGGAAGCAATCCCACTAAAATCAGGGACTAGACAAGGCTGGCCACTTTTTCCCTACTTATTCAATATAGTACTTGAAGTCCTACCCAGAGTAATTAGACACCAAAAGGAGATCAAAGGAATACAAATTGGAAAAGAAGAAGTCAAAATATCATTATTTGCAAATGATATGATAGTATATATAAATCACCCCAAGAATTCCAACAGAGAACTTCTAAATCTGATAAACAACTTCAGTGCAGTAGCTGGATATAAAATTAACACAAACAAATCAGTGGCCTTTCTTTACACAAGATAACCAGGCTGAGAAAGAAATTAGGGAAACAACACCATTCAAAATAGTCACAAATAATATAAAATACCTTGGGGCGATTCTAACTAAGGAAGTGTAAGATCTGTATGGTAAGAACTTCAAGTCTTTGAAGAAAGAAATCATAGAAGATCGCAGAAGATGGAAAGATCTTCCATGTTCATGGATTGGCAGGATTAATATAGTAAAAATGGCTATCTTGCCAAAAGCAATCTGCAGATTCAATGCAATCCCCATCAAAATTCCAACTAAATTCTTCATAGAGTTAGAAAGGGTAATTTGCAAATTCATCTGGAATAACAAAAAACCTAGGATAGCAAAAACTATTCTGAACAATAAAAGAACCTCTGGTGAAATCACCATGCCTGACCTCAAGCTGTACTACAGAGCAATTATGATAAAAACTGCATGGTACTGGTACAGGAACAGACAGGTAAATGAATGGAATAGAATTGAAGACCCAGAAATGAACCCACACACCTATGGTCACTTCATCTTTAAGAAAGGAGCTAAAATTATCCAGTGGAAAGAAGACAGCACTTCAACAAATGGTTCTGGGTCAACTGGCAGTTATCTTGTAGAAGAATGCGAATTGATCCATTCTTATCTCCTTCTGCAAAGTCTAAGTGGATCAAAGAACTCCACATAAAACCAGAGACACTGAAACTTATAGAGGAGAAAGTGGGGAAAAGCTTTGAAGATATGGGCACAGGGGAAAGATTCCTGAACAGAACAGCAATGACTTGTGCTGTAAGATCGAGAATCGACAAATGGGACCTCATAAAATTACAAAGCTTCTGTAAGGCAAAGGACACTGTCAATAAGATCAAAAGGCAACCAGCAGTTTGGGAAAAGATCTTTACCAATCCTAAATCTGATAGGGGACTAATATCTAATATATATAAAGAACTCAAGAAGTTGGACTCCAGAAAACCAAATAGCCCTATTTAAAAATGTGGTCCAGAGCTAAACAAAGAATTCTCAACAGAGTAATACCGAATAGCTGATAAACACCTAAAAAATTTTCAACATCCTTTTTCATCAGGGAAATGCAAATCAAAACAACCCTGAGATTCCACCTCACACCAGTCAGAATGGCTAAGATCAAAAATTCAGGTGACAGCAGATGCTGGTGAGTATGTGGAGAAAGAGGAACACTCCTCCATTGCTGGTGGGACTGCAAGCTGGTACAATCACTCCAGAAATCAGTTTGGTGGTTCCTCAGAAAATTGGACATAGTTCTACCAGAATATCCAGCAATACCACTCCTGGTCATATACTCAGAAGATGCTCCAACATGTGATAAAGACACATGCTCCATTATGTTCAAAGCAGCCTTATTTATAATAGCCAGAAGCTGGAAAAAACCCAGATGTCCCTCAACAGAGGAATGGATGCAGAAAATGTGGTACATTTGCACAATGGAGTACTACTCTGCTATTAAAAACAATGAATTCATGAAATTCTTAAACAAATGGATGGATCTAGAGGATATCATCTTGAGTGAGGTAACCCAATCACAAAAGAACACATGTGATATGCACTCACTGATAAGTGGATATTAGCCCAGAAGCTCAGAATCCTCTTAGAAGTGGGAGCAAAATGCTCTTAGAAGGAGTTACAGAGACAAATTTCAGAGCAGAGACTGAAGGAACAGCCATCCAGAGACTGCCCCACTTGGGGATCCTTCCCATAAACAACCACCAAACCCAGACACTATGGCAGATGCCAACAAGAGCGTGCTGACAGTAGCCTGATATAGTTGTCTCCTGAGAGCTTTTGCCAGTGCCTGCCAAATACAGAAGTGGATGCTCACAGTCATCCATTGGACAGAGCACAAGTTTCCCAATGAAGGAACTAGAGATAGTACCCAGGGAGCTGAAGGGGTCTGAAGCCCCATAGGAGGAACATCAATATGAACTAACCAGTACTCCCAAGAGCTCCTTGGAACTAAACCACCAATCAAAGAAAATACATGGTGGGACTTGTGGCTCTAGCTGTATATGTAGCTGAGGATAGCCTAGTCAGTCATCAATGGGAGGAGAGGCCCTAGGTCCTGTGAAAGTTCTATGTCCCAGTATAGGGGAAGGCCAGACCTGGGAATGGGAGTGGGTTTATTGGGGATTTTCGAGGGGTAAATTAGGAAAGGGGATAACATTTGAAATGTAAATAAAGAAAATATCTAATTTTTTTAAAAAGGGTCAAAAAATGGGAACAACCACGGGCCGGTTAACTGATGAATGGGGAAAGAAAATACAGAACATGCATTATTCTACCATAAATAGAGTGCTATCCAGACATTCATGGTAACAAGAGGGAAACTGGATATTGTGATATTGAATGAATTAAACCAGATCTAGAAATACACACACACACACACACACACACACACACACACACACACACACACACACAAGATTTAGTTTTTGCTCCATATTGATTTGCATAGTCATTAGACTAGTGTAAATCTGTTTTCCATGTATCTTTACCACCATTTGTTGTCCTTTATTTCTTTTTTAATACTTTCCTTTGAAAATAATTTTAATTGTACATATACATATATATGTGTGTATATACATGTATATATGTGTACATATATATACATATATGTGTGTATACATATATGTATGTATATATGTATGTATGTGTATATATGTCTATGTGTGTGTGCACATGTGAGTTCAGTGTCCACAGAAGGCAGAAGAGGGCATCAAATCCCCTGCAGCTGAAGATACAGCAGTTGTGATTCATTTACTATTGGTGCTAATATCTGAACTCAAGTCCTCTGCACAAGTTTCATATGTTCTTACCTGCTAAAACAAAAATATTCTTCCTAAAACAAGTCAACACACTTCTATCTTTGTAAGGAAGTGATAGAAATAGTTCTTTCTCCAAATTACTCAAGATCTATGGTTTCTTTTACATCAAAAGGACTGTCAAGAGGATTTGACTTTAATTCATAAATCATAAATCCAATTGAATTTTGCCCCAGCTTTTTAAAGATCTCTCTTCCTGACAAGCATATCATGTCTCTAAGAACTTGAATGTTGACAAGCTGTAATTGTGTTTATTTATGGCCACGTTACTCCAGTCTCTGACACAATAAGACACCAGAAACCAAGTAAATAGAAAAGGAAAGGGAAGACTTAGTGCAGTTTTACCACTAACAGTGACCAAGACAGAGCAGAGCACCCTATGGTGGGCACTGAGGCATGTGTCTGTGAGCAAGCATACCCCTGGACTTCCTTTACATACATGTCCTAGAAGGACATGAATCCCGGGCTCTCGAGTGGATGGATGGATAATCTTATCTACTCCAAATCTTTTTCTAAAAGCCCCTCCTCTAGACATGTCAGGTTAAAATTTGAATCCCTTACTCTCACAGTGTGATTAAGTCTCACTGCATACTTTAAGGGAACAAAGTATTCCAGTCTCAGATTTAGCTCAAATCCTCTGAAGACTCTGTTTATTAACCATTACTGACTTATGTTCAGATTTTCAACTCATGTAACTATACTCATTTGCATCAATACTTACGATTGTCACTTTGTATATCTTGCTGAATTGTCTGATTCTTATTTAATGAATATAATGATTTAATATGAAAAATAAAACGTATCAGGTATGTTTCTATAATATTAGCTTAAGACAATGTTTTACTCCTCACAAAATTTAATTATGTAAAGTGTGTGTGTGTGTGTGTGTGTGTGTGTGTGTGTGTGTGTGTGTGTGTGTATGCCTGTATTCATGGGTTTGTGCACATGGATACAATGTCCACCTGGAGCTGGTATTATCGGAGCTCATTAGCTGCTTGATGTGAGTGCTAGAAATTGAACTGGAATTCTCTGCAAAATAGCATTGCTTTCTTAACCTCTGAGATATTTCTCCAAATTTAATTCATGTGTGTGTGTGTGTGTGTGTGTGTGTATTCTCTCCTCTCTCTCTCTCTCTCTCTCTCTCTCTCTCTCTCTCTCTCTCTCTCTCTCTCTCTCTCTCTCTCTCAATATTGAAAGTTGTTGTCTGTCTTTTCATTTTATTTTATTGCTGTAAATATGACCTAGACTTTTTCAGTTTTGAAATGTATCATATGGGACTTAACATTACAACTGGAGAGTATATCATAAACATGTGAAACAGAAGAGCTGTACATTGAGAGCAACATTTTATATACATGTATATGTCAACCTCATTAATAAAATAATTAACATTTTATTGTGTTGGAAGGGCATTTAGCTGTATGTTTCTCTGGAGTTGGTTAACAGTGGCTCATGTCAACCAGGTGCAAATTAGTTGATCATATATAGCCTGGGGAAGGATAGTAAGAGGAAACCATAGTGAAGTGAATGTTACTCAATTGCTTCTGACATACAATGTTGTTTGAATGAAAAATGTCCTTTACAGGCTTATGTATTTGAACACGTGGTCCTCCATCAATGGATCTACTTGGACCTTTAAGAGGTCATCTTGCTTATTTCTATCACTGTTGTAAAGACCATGACTAAAAGCAACTTGAGGAAGAAAGAGGTTGTTTCCATTTCCAGTTAAAATTGATCTTGAAGGAAAATCAAAGCAGGAGCTCCAGACAGGAACCTGGAAAACAGGACCTGAAATAGAGACAATGGAGGAATTCTGCTTATTGGCTTGTTCCCCTTGACTTGCTCAACCTGCTTTCTTTTCTTTTTCTATTTTTTATTAGATATTTTCTTTATATACATTTCAAATGCTATCCTGAAAGTTCCCTATCCCCTCCCTCCATTCTGCTCCCCTACCCACCCACTCCTGCTTCTTGGCCCTGGCATTCCCCTGTACTGGGGCATATAAAGTTTGCAATTCCAAGGGGTCTCTCTTCCCAGTGGTGCTACATATGCAGCTGGAGATACAAGCTCCGGGTACTGGTTAGTTCATATTGTTGTTCCACCTATAGGATTGCAGACCCCTTCAGCTCCTTGGGTGCTTTCTCTAGCTCCTCCATTGGGGGCCCTGTGTTCCACCCTATAGATGACTGTGAGCATCCACTTCTGTATTTGCCAGGCACTGGCATAGAACACCCAAGATACATTTTGCAAAACACAAGAAAATCAAGAAGAGGGAAGACCAATGGGTGGATACTTCATTCCTCCTTAGAATAGGGAACAAAATGCCCATGAAAGGAGTTACAGAGAGAAAGTTTGGAGCTAAGATGAAAGGATGGAACATTTAGAGACTACCCCACCCAGGGATCCATCCCATAATCAGCCACCAAACCCAGACGCTATTGCATATGCCAGCAAGATTTTGCTGAAGGGACCATGTTATAGCTGTCTTGTATGAGGCCAACCTGCTCTCTCATGTAATCCATGATAAGCCAGGACCACCTGCCACAGTGACAGCAAACCCACAATGGGCTGGACCCTTCTACATCAATCTTCAATCAAGAAAATGTCTAACAAGCTTACTCACAGGTGATCTTTTGCACACTTTTCCTCCTTTAAGAATTACTCTTCTCAGATGACCTTAGCTTGTGTCAAGTTGATTTAAAAGAGAGAAAGAGATGGAATCCTGCTGGAGGAAGTATGCAACTGGAGGAGGGCTTTGAGATGTTATAGTACAGCCGCACTTGCTGTTCTTTCTCTGATTCTTGTGTGTGGATGAAAATGTGATCACCTCACTTCCTGTTCTCTCTACCATGTTTTTCCTGCCTCTCGGTATGACTTCCCTGCTGGGATACATCCTATCCTTCTGGATCTGTAATCGACAACAAACACATTTCCCCTAAATTGTTTTTTATTAGGGTATTGTCTTACAGTAACATGAAGGCTACCAATAAAGATATCAAGTAGATATCCCTCTTTGGCCAAGACTAGGTTAATTATTCCTAATATTGACACCTGGATTATGCTTATGTCTCACTGTGCAAGAGGAGGTGGGTAAAGGAGCAGGAATCTAATGTTGGTCGATTCACACACAGAGACAATTTCCAGTAGAGAGCTTGCTCACCGGTGGTCAGCTGTGTTTGTTGCTGGTGTCATTGTAGTCACACACCTTAAATATGATATTCATTTATTAGCTACAAGTTCAGCAATAGGGCTTTTTGAATTATGAGTTTTGCACGAGACAAATTAAATACAGTCTTCAAAAAATGTGTGTAATTAGGTAGCTGCATGGCAGCTGCCACAACCCAGGGAAGCTAACAAAATCCTGGAAATGTACACACTGACAGTACTTCAAATACCTACCCCAAACTGGCATTTGTTAAAGAAAAATTAAATTGTAATGTTGATCTATTAGGATTTTTCATTCAAATAATTGTATTTTTGACAGTGTTCAATTCCTACACCCCCACCCCAATTCTAATTTGTTAGTAGAAGACATGTAGCTATACTAAATTACTCTTTTCTATTTTAAAACCTCTATTTCAAGAATTTTGATATTATCCATCTTTTTTGAGTCACAGATCAGTTAAGACTTTCCCATGCTGATGATCATGTTATAGATTCCCATTGTGCCTGTCCACTTTTTTTTTTCTCCATCTCCTGAATATGTTGCATCATGTCTTTGCAGTAGACACAGAATCAATGTATATTGCTAGGAAAACAATGGATAAATCTTTCCTTATTCACTATGGAGACAGGAAAGCTCCCATTAGAATGGTGGTTGTCAGCATTGACACAAAGCCACCCACAAAGTAATACCCTGCACTGAAGCTATGAGATTTCCAGGGAAGCTTCCTAGCAGTGCACAGCACAGAGCTTCTGGTTCATGAACCTTCTCTTCCTTCTCTTTCTCTCCTTCCTGGATGTAATTAGACAAAGTCTTAGCCTCCTGTGTTTCCAATAGCGTACAAATAAAGTTGAGAGAATGCAATGTGTACTCAAGTACTTGCCGAAGCAAATGCTTCTCTCTTAAAACAACACATAAGGTCGATGGAAGGCAGGAAGATGAAACATATTTTACATAATGATATCACTTTTCTCTTATTGTAACCTGTGTGGATAAAAGCATTATTAGTTATAAGCAGATCAAAGTGATTTGAAATGGAGATCTGGAGTCAGGAGGAGAAGTAGGGACTAAGAGGTATGAGCCAGAAGATGGGGAGGACACTGGTGACCAAGAGAAGCTTCGGGAAAAAAGTGAATCCAAGACACCCTGAGAGGCTCAACTTGATTCTACTAGATCCTGTAGTGTTCTACTGGTGTGCAGTTCACACAGGACTCTGTCCAGTTGGTGTTGGGTTCTTTAGAAATAAATTTGTTCTGAATCTTCTGAGCTCCTGTTGCAGAGCCAGCTTCAGTGTTGAACACTGGGGGTGGGACATGTTGCAGGAAGAGAAAATGCAAAGTAAACCCCACTCTTGGGAAGTCTCTTTGATGTTATGAATATGTTCATCTTGTAAACAGGGTATTCCATGATGTGACACTCTTAAGCAAGCTTCCATCCACACCCTTTTTTTCTTAAGACATAGCAGCAAGTATTTGAAGGACTATGGCTTTGTGCCCAGTGTTCACTGAAGAGCCCCACTTGCTGTTGATCCAGGAAGATGGGAAAGTATATCACTCTTTAAAGCACTCAGTAAAACTCTAAAGATTATAAAGAAGGGGGTCAGAGAGCAAATGAACATACACAGAGGTTTGTAATCTCCAACTTCAACCTACAAGTGACCCTTAGTCTTGAATGGGTCATAAGTTCTACCATGACTACCCTTGTTACCCTTGTTGATTGTCTTCATTTTAGATATCTGCAGTAATTACAGGCTGAGATTCTACATTTGTTCGTTCTTTACTCAGCGAATGTAAATCTGCAAGATGCAAATAAAACAAAAGCATTAGCTCATTACTGTTCTTGCCCTAATCAGCTCCAGTAATAAAGGCAAGAGCCCACAAACCCAGATCATGTGTGCGTGGGAAAGTTCTTATTTCTTTACAGTCTTGCAATGCCCCTTGCAAATCTCTTGGCAGACAGGAGTTGTGTATTGTTTATATGATCGGAGCTGTGTTTCCACATCCAGAAAAAAGACAACTCTACCAGCAAGGACTTAGCTCATAGACAAGAGAGAGCCCTGTGAAACCCTGAGGCATTCCATAGGTATAATTACTGGGCTCTCTCTTCTCCAATCACTTTGGCATGAGTATGTAAGGTTAGAACAAGAAGAACATATCTGCATATTTCCACAATGTTGAAAATTATTGAATGGCAATAAATTTGCATTGTATAGAGATGTCATTGTCATCAATTCACTAGACAGTTTCACTTTCCATGATAGCTGTGGCCAAGGCAAACATGTTTTCCCCTTTCAATCTTAATCACTAATATTAACTTTCAGATCAAACAATATGCATCACACAATAAATTTATATATAAGTACATCATGTGTTTATATATTTACAATACATGTAATATGCATGCTATATATTACCATATGTAATATAAAATATATACTATATAATATATACTATATTGTATATTATATAACATGTTATAAAATGTATTGTGTATAATATATTATATTATTGTGTATCATATATTGTATATTATATAGTATATATAATATCCTATATAGTATATGACATATACTACATAGTGTATATATCCATTACATACCCACATAACCATATATATATATATATATATATATATATATATATATATATATATATACACACACACACTATATTTACAATATATAAACAGTGTTTTATTATACACTATATAAATGCTGTATGCATATAGTATACATACTATAGCATAAAGTGTATATATATATATATATACTTAATATATAAATGCTGTATGCATATAGTATACATACTATAGCATACATAACGTATATATATACACCATATGTATAGTGTGATATATAGTATAATATATAGTATATATTATATAGTATAGTAAAATATACATATTATATCATGTATAATAATGTATATATGATATAATAATATATAGTATATAATAATATATAGTATATGTATAATATATGTATGCTATATACTATATGTAATATGCTATATATTATTGAACAGCACATAGAGTTAAGGGAGAAGATACAAAATTACAATCACAGTGTTGAGAGTCCTTCTTTTTCTAGAGTCCAAATAAGTGATTCATCTCTCTTGAGTCTGGTGTGCCCAATACATTCTTGTACTTGGTTTAACTGGAATGGTTTTAAAACACTCATGTGTCTCTACAGTCCCAATTCACCCCCAATACATTTATTGGGAAACTCTCTTCTACTCCCAGGAATAAGCCATGTATCAGCCTATACTATGTGGGTAGCATGAAGTGTGCAGCAGTCACAAAGTCATCGTCCATCCTAAATGCTCAGACAAAACTCTGGTAAAATGAAATTTTGGGGGACAAAGCACTGGATTGCAAACCACTAAGGTTAATGGCATAGAGTCTTAGAGCAGGGTACAGCTTGACCACAACATTGGCTTTGAGCTAGACTGTCCTCTGCAGGTCACTTTACTCACTTGTTTCTGTCCTGTTCTGCATCTCCTCCAGTGGTCAGCTTGCTGTCTCATAAGCACAGTGCATTTTTCAGTTTTAATTAGAAACCCAGGAACCTCGCCTGTTTTAGGAAGCAGACTTGAACTTTTCAAACCTGATTTCAAGTGAATCAGGTGAGAACTCTGAACAAAGATATGATTTTTATTTTGAGCAATAGAGTCAAGTTGTCTGTGGGTGGGGCCTTTAACATTAACACTTTCAAAAGCTCCTATGAGAATTAGTTCAAGTAAGTAAACATGAGTCACCCATCTTAAAATGTAAAGAAAGCTTGAGAGATGAAGAACACTGACATTTCTGAAAGGCTAATGGAAACACACTTCCCTGGGGACTTCCAAAGTCTAAATTTCTTTGAATGTCAATATGCATTTGTTTCCAAGGAAAAGGGGATGAACACTTGAGTTTAGCATCGCAAAAGGAAGGCCCTGTTGACCTGTCAATGCAGTATGTATAAAGTAAATATTTATGAATGGGTGAAAGAACATGGAATGTAGAGAACATGAGAGATCCTGGGCAGGAAACACCTGCTGAAGCATTGGTCCATCCCTATGTAACATAGGAAGGTCCCACAGTGGATTTTATGACTCATCCACTTACTCCCTGGTATTCAGTTTTCCACAGGGCATCGATCTGCAAAAAAGTGACTACATCTGAAATCTTCCTTGAGAGAAAAGTAAAGCCAGGCAGACTGCTCATTGGTTCTGTTTGTGTGTTTGTTTGTTTTTTCAGTGACAAATACATGACCAGTGGATTCTAGCTCTCTGCAGACATGGTGCCTTCCAGCTTACCTCTCACCACATTTACTTTCAGCTCCTTCTCAAGCTCTGTCTGTGCATGGGCACATTCAAGTCTCCTCAGGATTCTGTCAGCCACTTCAGTGGGTGGAAAAGCAGGTTGGGGGCACCTAACTCTACCTATAGCTATCTCACATAAAAGATGGATAAACTTACATGACCACATTGCAGGAGGCTTGAATACTGGACACTGAGAGAAAATGTAAACACCATCAAATTCTTCTTGAGAAAAGGATGGAGAAGAAGGTTTAGTATTTGATGTATAGCAGCACTATATGGCTCTTCATACTCTCTCTGTCTCTCTGTCTCTGTCTCTCTCTCTCTCACACACACACACATACACTCACACACATGCACATAGACATTCATACATAGAATGCACACACAACAGCATTCATACATAAATCTTGTGTACACACACTAACAAAACAACATTCATGCATAGAATGTGTATATGCAAGTGCACAGATACATACAAACTAATAACCCTTATGAGCCAACAATAATGCCTGAGTCATGTGCACTATTTATGGATGGAAACCTAAATTCCTCTTGCCTTACAACTTGTTTGACAGTGTAAGCAAGTGGATTCATTTTAAGCACACAGTTTGACCTTTTCAGTCCTGGAGTTGGGAAGAGGTGTTAGCCTTACTCTATCACCCGGTGGAATCGTTACCTTTTGTTTGTATGATGTGTCCTTTAACACACACATTAATCTGTGCTTCACTGCTGGGTACTAGTATTCTACTGTGTTTATCTGTTAAACATGCTGTGGTGGTTTGAATAAGAATGGCTCCCATAGTGCCATATATTTGAATGTTTAATCTTGAAGAAGTGAAACTATTTGAAAGAATTAGAAGGATAGAAGGTTTCAAAAGCCCATGCCAAACCCAGTCTCTCCCTGTCTCTCTTTCTCTCTGTCTCTTTCTCATTCTCTCTTTCTCTCTGATTCTCCCTCTTTCTGATGCCCAAAGATCAGAATATGGAACTTCCAGCCACTTCTTCATGTACTTATTCTGCCTTCATGCCCCCATGATCACTGCCATGATAATAATGGACTGAGCCTCTGAAACTCTAACCAAGCCAATTAAATGCTTTCCTTTGTAAGAGTTGCCTTGGTCATGGTGTCTCTTCACAACAACAGAGCTCTACTATATTGAAATAAAAATCATTTTGATTACTTTGGTTCACGGTCTTTGAATAGCCTTCTTGCAGACTGTAACCAATTGCTTCCTTCCCAAAATATTTAGTCCACAGCCTTTGGGCAAAGCAAAATTACTACAGCTAATCCTCATTAAAATCAAGGCAGAAATGTCCAGTTCCCAAAAAGTTAACTGACCTGTGGGATAAAAAGTCTGCACAAATGGCACTGACTTCAGGAAATAGGTAAGCAAGGAGCCTCCTGTTATAGGACTGAGCTAGCAGCAAAGAAGCAAGGATCACCCAAGGATGTCTCCTGGGGTCAGCTGGAGGGGTATGGCCAAATACAGAAAGAGTGACAGAGTAGAAACAAATGCCATAGGCAGCAGGAGGACTTGTGTATTCATCTGTTCAGTTTACATTAGAGTGGGACTCATTATCTGACTCAGTTCTCTAAACCTTAGAATCTCTGCACTGTAGTGGTTCATAGAATACTTGAATACCATGGAAGACCATCAGATGGATGATCTTGAGTAAAGTGTTTAATTTCTCTGTCTTACCTTTCTGTGTGTGATTTGGAGATGCCGAGGCTAGCACCCCTGGGTCCTGGAAACTTGATATGAGAGATTAAGAAAGACAGACACCAATGGGCCTCTCCTCCCAATGATGGCAGACCAGGCCATCTTCTGCTACATGCTAGCTGCTTCATGCAGCTAGAGACATGAGCTCTGGGAGTACTGGATAGTTTATATTGTTGTTCCACCAGGGGAACCCAGGGCCCAGAAGTGGAGTGGGTGGGTAGGGGAGCAATGCAGGGAAAGTGTATAGGGGGACTTTTGGGATAGCTTTTGAAATGTAAATGAAGAAAATATCTAAAAAAAATTGAAATGTAAAAAAATAATAATAAAATATAATAAAGATAAAGAAAGACAAACACAAGCTAATCCCTTGGGAATGTCAGTCATCCAGTAATGTTCCAGGTCAAAGAGAGACCGTTTCTCACAAAACAAGGAGCCTGGCTCCTGAAGAACCAGCCAGAAGTTGAATTTTGTCTTCACACACATCTATATGCATGTGCACACAGGAGCACACTCACATGAACACACACACATACACAGAGAGAGAGGGGGAGAGAGGGAGAGGGAGAGGGAGAGGGAGAGGGAGAGAGAGAGAGAGAGAGAGAGAGAGAGAGAGAGAGAGAGAGAGAGAGAGAGAGAGAGAGAGAGAAGAAAATACTTTGCAGGGATTATCGGGATTTGTGAGGCAGAGAGTTAGAGTGGAAACCCTCAGGGAATGCATGAAGAATGACAGTTTAAAGCTCTAAGGGCACTGCTGGGTGCAGTTGTTTCAGACTGCCCATATGCTGGGGACTTGTTCAGACTTGAGGCCAGAGACTGACAAAGACCTGAATGCCAAAGCATTTTGTTCCAATGAAAGGCAGAGGGAGGAAAGAGACTAAGAGAAAGAGAGAGACAGAGACAAAAAGACAGAGATAGAGACAGAAACAGAGACAGAGAGAACTGCAGATATTTTAGAACTCCAAATTTTCCATTAAATTCCCAGGATAATTTTTAGCTTAAAAATATAAAATAGAAGCTCAGGTGCTAAAACTACTTGGATACTTGGAATTAAGTTTCTCTTCAGCATAAATGATGTAGCACAAGCCATGGCTTTGTTCTATCTCTCTATGTCACAAAGGATGCTTATGGATTAATATGGTCTGAAAAACAAGCACTTGGAATTAAATGTAAAGTGAGTGACAAATTAGAAAAACAGTGATCTCCCAACTGTGTCACACCTTTATAGATTTCAAAACACTTGAAATTCCACACTATTAGAAATAGTGCTTAAAAACAAATTAGAAACCATAAATCAATTTGCAGTAAATATAATGCACTATTGGTCTTCATCAGTCTTTAATTTCTTTCTCCATGATGATGCTTGATATTCAAAATCCAAACCTGCTCATCTCATACTCACCCTACTCATTCTGTCCACTGCCCTGTGATGCCTGCATTCACTCTTAGATTCCACACCTCTGTGACAACCTGATTGGCTCAGAACAGTAGCTGGCATGTTAATTTTGGCACAGTTCTGACAGGCAAGAGGACAAGATGAAGGTTTTTATAGACTGATTCTTTCTGAGGCTGTAAAGAGCCTGCCAAGTACTCTCACCAGCTGCTGGCCATCTTTGCATTTCTTAGTATGTAGAAAGATTATTCCCATCTTTCTCTTCATTTCTACATGGTACTCACTCTCTGAAGCTCTGTGTCTGGTTCCAAACTCCCTCTTTTCATAAATATACAACATCAGGCTAGGGTTTCTCCAAAAGAACTTGTCTTAATTAACTGCATCTATAAAAAATTTATTTCCTAATAATGACACGTTGTTAAACACAGGACTTAGGAATTTTTAGGGGATGTAATTTGATCTCTAAATTTTAACGAGAAATAACTGTCATTATTTCATGGGTTCTGACAATAGTTAATTTTAGACAAATCAAGGCATGTGTAGGCCAATTACATACATCAAAACTATTTTAAAGTGAGGGTGACATATTGAGTTAGGAATTTATAATGCCTTAGCAGGGTGTATGTTTGTTTGTGGGGAATGGGGAATGGGTAGATATATGTTCAACTGCACCACAGTAGTGGCCAGACAGTCCTTATACAGACCTTGATGTGATCTGCATTCTTCTTCAGCTCTCACAGAATACCAGCCAGACTTTGGTGAACGATGAGCGATGAGAAGATGCAAAGTATGGTAGGAGACACAGGTTTCAAACTGTAGAGAAAGCCATGATGAGGAATAGCAAGTATCATCCACTAGAGAAGCCAGAGAGAGTCAAAGACTCTCAGGCACACAAACCAGAACACCAGAATGTGAAACAAGGATGATGGTCTTTAAGGAAAAAAGCTCACAGCAAATGAAGGTGGGAAGGTAGAATGCTGAGTTCAAAGACTGAGCAGGACAGACGCCCTGGATCCTGAACCAGACTACATCCCAAGTTGGAGACAACAGAGTCCAGCGAGGAATAACTTGACTCACATTTGATTGAATTAACAATTAAACCGTGAGAAATGAGAGTGAAGGAGAAAACTCAAAGAACCACTGAAAGATGAGAATTCCCAGAAACCACACAGCTGAAGCATTGGGATAATGCAATGGCATCAAATGAACCTTGACTTACCAGGAAATGAAGGGGCCCTAGATCCTGACCTTGCAGTGGGTCGACAGCACATCTGACATGGTAAGGAAGCAGCTAGGGAAGGAACCACTTGGATCTCCTCTCCATCTTTGGGTTTTAGCTGGGGACTCCAAGAAATCCCTTCCCTTCTTGCTGTCAAAGACCAGGTCTCCATGAGATTATTAATGGCAAAAGCATAACCTCTATAAAATCAGGTGCTGGGGAAGACAGAGAGAGAGAGAGAGAGAGAGAGAGAGAGAGAGAGAGAGAGAGAGAGAGAGAGAGAGATTCTCCTTATTCCATTTTACTCTGCAAATGTGAATCTAAAATGAAGAATTATAGCCTTTATAAGATGTTATGTACTTATGAAATAGAAGCCAATTTATGTAAAACCGACAAAGCAATGTTTTGTTTTGTTTTGCTTTGCTTTGAGTTATGGCTCAGTAGCTGAGGTTTGTAGTAAGGTACAATGAATGGATATAATTATATTTGTAATATGTCTGCCTTGTGTATAGATCTGTGTATTTATCAGATGGATGGATGGGTAGATGACAAATGGATGTAAAATCTTAAATAGTACTCTTACAGTGCAGTGGATGTATGGAACTCTGAGTTTTGGGCTTTCACTGTCACCAGAGATGCTAAAGCTGGCATGACACATCTATCAGGGTAAAGGCAAGGATAAAGTGCACAGGTGTGGAAAATGTACTTCTACAATTTGAACTAGATTAACCATAATTTTCCTAATCCCTTTTTCTCACAATTTGTGTGTGCTTCATAAAGAATTCAATATCCATCTGTTTGGAAATCTCCATATAAACACAACCACTCATTCGTGTGTTGCTTCCAAAGGCTCGTGAGCTTTCTCATGGGCTTTTATTCTGTCAGGATAGTTCAAGACTTCTGTCCCTGGAGTATTGTCTCCCATGCTTGCTAATGTTTTCTGATATTTAAATAACCAAGAAAGACGGTCTGAACACCAGTGGTCAGTGCTCCAGAGACATGAGGGGTTTGTTATATTTGAAGTAGATTTGCATACCCAATGGAAATTAATCTTTTCAAAAAATAGCTCCATGTACAAGCTCTGTTCAAATAAACATCAGAAATGTTAACCTGGCCTGGTAAATGGCAGCCACAACCAGTCTCTTAGAAGTATATTCTATGGAGTTCAAGGTTTTGTTGAGGGGGTGGAGATTTGAAATGGTGGTCCCCCTAAAAACAAAGGAAAAGATTGGATCTTTCTCCAGATCTATGTGGTTATTCAAGCAAATCAGAAATTCTTCTTATAACTCTTCTTATGGTTGTGACTAGATACCTGAAGCAAGCACACTGAGCCACATTCCGCCATGCTGAGAAGGCATGGCTGCTGTGCAGGAGTCATGAAGACAGGAACATGAAGCAGTTGGCCACAACTGGAGCAGTCTCATTACAATGACAGTCAGAAAGCAGAAAGAATGAGGTGAATGCTCAAGTTCTGCTTAGTTTAACTTTTCTCCAGCTGTGTAATTAGGACACCAGCCTGTGGAGCAGTGCCATTTACACCTAGAATGTATCTTCTCACCTCAGTTAACCCAGTCTAGAAAACCCGTAAGAGAAGGCCATAGACTTTCCCTCATGGTGACTGTAGAGCCTGTGAATTTTAAAAATCTGTATAAATCATTTTTCTCTATAATCACACTTTTTGTTGTCAATACAAATAAGGAAGCCATTTAAAGAGAGGAATGAAAAGGTTGGCTTGTAATTGGAGAAGTTTCAGCCCCATGGATTGAAAGTTGGTGATGAGAAAATGCATCATGATACTAACATGTGAGGAATCAGAGCTATTGGCTCATAGCAACCAGAAAGGACAAAGACTAAAAAAATCTTCTTCAATGACAAACTCACTCTAACCACTCTAACCAGTCCTACCTCCTATTCTCCAACTGATGAAGTCAGCACCCCCATGATCCAACTGCCTCTTGATAGTACACCCAAACCTTAAGAAGGGACACTACATATCCAAACCACTACATAGGGTCATATCCTTTCATTACTATGCTAGAAATGAAACCATTTTAAGGTTGTTCATAAAGAATGAGCTACCTATGATTACTGTTGATTGTTTTAATTAGGGGATATCGAATTTACATAAAGGAAAGCACAGTGAATGATTTCAGCCAACCAGCATATAAAATTTGTCTTCACCACTTAACCCTGCTAGCCCGCATTGGTAGCAACAAAAGAAGTGTGCTCACCAAGGAGAGGCAAAGGCAAGCAGGTGAAAATCAACAGCTTTGTCATCTGACCTCCTTGTATCTGGGTTACCACCAGAAAGTTCTCAACACTCTGGGAAAAAACAATATTTCTGAGAAATAACATCTAGACATACCCAGAAAACTGTCTCTGTTGATTTCAGATCCAGTCAAGTTAACAACCAAGGTTGATTATAACAGTTGCTTTTGTTCTGTTACCTGAAAGGCTATTTCTCTTCTCTTTAATGAATTTCTAGGATTTTCTTTTACCACACTTGTTTCAAAGAAAAGATTTAAGTCCCAAAGTGGCAAATTTTCTGTATTGATCTTGAGTAGTAAGTTGTTAATATCTACCTACATGAATTGAAATGTCCCTAAACCCTGAATTTAGCAGATGTAAACATAAAATAGGCAATTATTTTCCCATGAGAAGCTGATGAGATGTGATTTATTTTATTAAATTTGAAGATCTGGGTCAATCATTACAAAACTCTTTAATGTGTGCATCTAAGATCAGTTTATTACCTTGTTTTTTAAGACCTATTTTAATGTTTGTGTCTCTGTGAGTATGTGTACATGCAGGCAAGAAGGAGGGGTTGGGGATCCGTGGAGATGTAGTTGTGGGTTTTGAGCTTTCTGTGATGGGTGCGAGAAGGAAACTCAGGTTCCTCACAAGAGCGGCACACTCTTCAGTACAGAGCCATTGATCCAGCCCCATGTCAGTGCTTTACACTGGGTGAAAATGCCTCGCTGGTGCTCGCGGAGAACGTGGTTATATACCTGGTGAATAACTACCGGCAGTGATAAAATCCAGATGCCAAATTGCGAAAAATGCAGTCCTTCAGCTTGTCCTGTGATTGTTCTAATGTTTATTATGTCAATCATTTTTTTTTCTTCAAGCTAACTATAGGAATTGAATTTTAAATACTTGTTTATTTTTTGAAATTTTCATACATTGATACAACATATTTTTATCATATCCATCCAACAACATGCTGCATTTTACATTATTAACAGATGGGTTATAATTACAGTGAAACTCCATAATTTAACTTTTACAAAATCAGAAATTATATTTTCTAAATTTTCATAAACTAACAAGAAATTTGGTTGCTATTTTATTTAAGCAGGTGAATTATTGATTTGGGTGATAAAAACCACAGTGACAAATGTTTCTGAACACCTGTTTCTGTGATATTTTTAGCAAATAGTCATGGTTTCTTTTAAAAACAACAATTGCTTCTGCACGTGTCATTAAAATGTCATATCCACTATGAAGATTGAGGATGTTGCTTCCATGTGGTCCTGCTGGGAGGTGTATATTGACTGTGACTGGAGTCCTTTGTAGAGTGGCTCATGCAGAGTTGCGGGCAGCAGTCAAGCCTCAACTTTGCTGTCTTCTTCCTGTTCACACGTGCTTTGATTAGGATAATTCTATTATTTCTCTATAGAAATCTACTAAAAATGGTTGATCTTTCTATAGTACTATCCAGTTGAACATGGATGATGTAATCTATGCATTCTATAAAGCAAAAAAAAGTCAAAATACCCCACCCTATATTTGCTGACTTTGAGCAAGAAAGGAAGACTCCTTGTGCATATACTACATCTCATTTCTTATGTAGCATGTGACAGGTGTCTATCTGATGGATGAAAGGGAGAGGAGGTTAAGACAGTTCATATGGAAACCATCAGGTAGGAACATTGTTGTCCTGTGATGATGCTAGATAATATAAATAGACACTTTGGTATTTGACCTAAGGACCTCAAGGCAGAAATCCTCTCTGAACTGCACTGTATGTTGGATGGCATTCTCTTCTGCAGTCAGATACCTGGAGTTTGCAGGTGGGATTAGAACTTCAGCAGCCAGTGGGGACTTCTCAGCTAGACTCTAGAAGACTTGGCCAACAGTCTGAGGAAGGGATGGATTCTATTGTTTGTGAAGCTGAATCTTGAAATACCATGGCTCAGTTTTTGTCATGTTTAGTTGGTTGCTCCCATCGTCTTCTAAATGATTATATTTTCCACAGCCTTAACATGTCTTCCTGGAGGCACGTCCTCTTCACCAGCTCCCAGCCCATCTTGGCTCTGTTTGCAGCCTTATCAAAATGTTTTGGGCCTTTCATATGCTTTCTGAATTCCTTGAACCACGCAATCACTTTCTATTAGGGACAGCTTCTCTTGGCTAGAAACCTCGTAACTCCTGAATGCTTTCAACACTGAGCTCAAAAGTACCCCATCTCCTGCAGCATCTTCACATTCACCTCACTGGCATACTTCTCATTCAAAGCTATACAAACTCAGCTTCTTATTCTGTCACCTTTTACTAAATGCGAAGTATTTTAAGTCCAGATGGGGCATCACAGGAAGGAAAGAGTACAGATCATGCTATGAAAGGACATCTCAAAAAATATTTCTTTTCATAATCCATGAGAACTGGTATGTTGCTTGTGTTAGGTGGACCAGGGCCTTGCTCTTAGGGCTTTAGTGTAAATACAGTACCAGATTCCACTCTTCCTGAGTCTAAGCCAAGTGGTATCACAGATGGATATGGGCTTTTCTATGTGGATCTCATCTCCTTCTAGTCTCCTATGTCAGCACTTCTCAGCCAGATATAGTAGTAGTAGTGGATGCCATCTTCATCACTGGCTTAGTTTGTGAACATTTCTTTTTCAACATTACAAACTAATTATTCTTCTTAATGTTGAGATTTGAATATAAAAGATCCCCCACAGGCTTATGTGTTTGGACTCTTGATCCCCAGCTGCTGGCACTTTGGGTGGGGTGGGGGGACTCTTACAAAGTATGACCCCTCCTCAAGAAGTGTGTCACTTTGGCTAGCTCTTAGGTTATCTAGCTTAACTTAGTCCGTGTTTTATTTTTTTTAATCACCCATAGTCTCTCTATGCATCCATAGTTCCTATAGAACTAACTGTCTATACCAGGCTGGCCTCAAAGTCATAGATAGCCACCTGTCTCTGCCTCCCAAGTACTAGGCTTAAAGTCATGAGCTACCACCCTTGGCTTCTACTTCTTTATACTCTCTCTGCTTTCTCTTCCTGATTGCCAGGATGGTGTTATAATCCTATTAATATGCCTGACCAGCCATGATGGACTGTATTCCTCTGGTATTAAAATCTAAAAGAAACACTTACTCCTGTGCATTGCTTTTTGTCACTGTAGCTATCAAAGCAGAGTAAGTCTTCTCACTGTTTCCCAGGTGTTTCCTTGGCAGGTTTATGTCCACAGACAGTTCTACAGTACCTTTGGGCAGCAGAGTAGAAATTCCCCAGCATGTGGGAATCTACAATATTGTTGTCATTTAGGACATCTCAGGCCCTCTTGAAAACACAAATAGATAGAATGAGGAATTGACAGTCATGACTTCCTCTGAACTTTATATGAATATTTAATTCCTTTTTTAGATGAAGAAAGAAATTCTGTTTTTCTATAAAAAGGTCACAATGCTTCCAGAGTCAGGTGCTTGATGGCGGAAATAGAATGGACGATTTAGGGACCAGTGTGTGTAACATCTCCTGTGTAACCTGGCTTCCTGAACATGTATCTTCTACATGGAAGATACATGTTCAGGAACATGGAAGATACATGTATAGGAAGAAGACAGCATAAGAAGAAAATGGGAACTTAACATGGGCCTCCTTTCTCGCTGCTGGTTCTAGAGCAAAAGCAAGCAGTGTCAGCTGTTTGGAAAGCTCTGTGTGTGTGTGTGTGTGTGTGTGTGTGTGTGTGTGTGTGTGTGTGTGTGTGTGTGTGTGTGTGTGTTGTAGATGTATACATATGTTCAGAATGTGTATATATGTGTGTGTGTGTTTATATGTCTGTATTTATTTGTGTATACCCATGTGTAGCTGTGCTTGTGTGAATGCACATGTGTTTATATCTGTATGTGGCCATGTATGTGTGTGTGTGTGTTTACAGATGGAGGAGTATGCATGTGTGTGTGGGTGTGTGTTGTGGCTGTATGTGTGTGTATTCACGTATGTGAATGCATCTATGTGTGTGATAGACAGAGCTGGTGGATCCACAGCTTACCCTGGATAAAGCCTAATCTCTGTTCTGTTTCTTTTTCTGTTCACAGGAACTAAAGAGGCAGCAGCTCACTACTCTGAGACCTAGAGGGCCAATCTGAAGAACAAGTCAAGGAATAGTCTAGAACACAAAGAGAAAGCCAAAGTTGGTTTGGGGAATGGCTCAGCACTTACAGTACAAATGTGAAAGCAAGAGTTGGATGTCAGAGCTGTAAAACCAAGACCTCCATCTCTCAGATGTTTGCTCTTATGAAAGAAGTCTGGTCTCACTAGCTAGAGAGGCAAGCTGCTCACTCATCCTGGCTTCAGCCATCAGAGATCAGCAAACACCTGGAAAGATAACAGAAGATGCTGGAGCCTAGCCAAGTCCCAAAGAACTGCCCAGCTGAGCTACACAAACCTTCATTGTGGGTCTTAGTCTGTTAGGATTTTTTATGTATATGAGAATATTATCTATATGTATGTGTGCCACATGCATGTAGTGCCCTTGCAGGCCAGAGGAAGCATCGGAACCACCTGAGACTTGAGTTACTGATGGTTCAGAGCCACCATGCAAGTGCTGGTCATCTACAAGAGCAGTAAGAGCTCTTAACTACCTCACATCTCATCTGTCCCTAGCCGATTTTCTTTTGCTATAATAAAATATCTAGAGATGAATAATGCAGCAAGAAATATGATAATTCACCCCATAGTCTAAAGAACTCAGGAGTTTGGCATCAGTATCTCCTGGGTTGTGGTGAGGACCTTCAGGCTCCATTTCCTACCAAGTGGGACCATGTCAAGAATAGAGGTTACATACAGATTCAGTAAGGCAGAGACTTGCTCTTTATAAAGCAATTTGGTCCCTTAGTAACTGGTCAGGGTCCCATAAGAACAGCATTAATGCTTTAGTAGTATTCCTGGGTACCTTATCAAATTCTATTAGTACTAAACTTTACTATGGCCACATTGGAGACCAAGATTTCAACACATGAGACTCTGTGAGAAACAATATATAAATCATGGAACTTTGCTAAGCCACAAGAGGATTTTTGTAATTATTTATTGTGGCCAAAGCAACTAACATAAACATTGTAAGTGCAGTATACATGTATATACACATATATTAAGTAAGGCTCTTTCTCTTAAAACACTGAAATTTGGAAGGGAGAAAGCCTTCTGGACATAATTGTTCAACAGGGAATAGTGAAGAATTAAGAATCAGAAGTGTCTAGGGTAACCATGAAAAGGGCTTGTCCAATACTTAGTGATTTAATAAATGAGGATTTTCTTCTTCAGTGACAAAATGGATTCCATGGTTATAGAAATGCTTCTAGATAGAAATGCTGATATTTACACTTTACTCATGAAAGGGAAAGGATAGAGGGAGGTATGGAAAAGGCATGGAAGACTTGAGTGAACCCTCATTCTGACATAGGCCATAGCACTTTCTGTTGATGAGGTTCTGCACTTTCTGATGGAAGAAATGTGGGATGAAGGGAGGCATGGGGTCTTGTGAGGTTGTGAGGGTTAACATTCATTGTCGACTTGACA
Organism: Mus musculus; assembly: GCF_000001635.26. Lineage (NCBI taxonomy): Eukaryota > Metazoa > Chordata > Mammalia > Rodentia > Muridae > Mus > Mus musculus. Next base: position 27,008,392 of record NC_000078.6, read on the forward strand.
AATCCAGAATCATGAAGGAGACAGGCTTCTTGGGGATGCCTGTAGGGGATGATTTAGCCTATGATATCAAGGTTGGAAACCTTACCCTAAACTTAGGTTGCACCATTTCATGTGCTGAGATCCTGAACTGCATAGACAGACAGTGAGCAGAGTGTAGGGTAGTCTTCTCTGGGTGTGAGGAGGCCAATTGCTTCAAGTTTCATTCCGTCCCCACTGTGGTGGATTAGACTCAGGATGTCAGCTAAAATAAATTCTTCCTTCGTCTATTTTGTCCTCTTGGGTATTTTTTCAGAGCGATGGGGAATGTAATGAACAGTTCTGACATAACAAAAACCTAAACTCTCCAAAGAAATATGTAACACAATTGAGATAAAACATCAAAGAAACCTGAATTCATAGTCGAAAGTTTCTATGCAGAAAGGAAGTATCATCAGAAAGGGCATATAGCACATATAGATTTTAAAAAGCAAATATCAGAATCACCATATATGGAGCAACTGCCTCTAACTCCTTTTAGAAAATAGTGTTTTCAAAAAGTGATGACAGAAACTATCAAAACTTACTGAATTATTTTCCTTTGAAGGAAGATCATGTAGAATCTAAGAATAATGAATGTAAAAGTTAGGATTATTAACATGAAAGTAAAAACATAAAAAATTAGACTCAGCTGAAAAGAGAAATAGAAAATAGAAGGACAGACATGAAGACATTGGGATCCAAAGGAGACAGTGATGAAGTAAGAAGAAAAAATAAACCATCTAAAATCAAATGACTTTGGGATTAAATGGGAAGAGCAAAATTAGATCTAGTCAGAATACCAGAGGGTATCTTTTGAATAAAATAAATGAATATGCAATAAAAAAGCCAAACAATTATTTTAATGACACCTATCTTATGGCTAAGAAACCATTTTCATAAAAAGGGATAAGTACAATGAGATACACATCTTCACTATATCACTACATTAGGGCATTGTGCAAGAAACAATTCCCATAAGCTCATTTGAAATATGGATTATCTATTAGGTATACCATTCCAGTGAATTGTCATGTTATATTTTTGTTCTACTAAAGATTGACATCATTTTTTTAACTATGGGCCCAAAAGCATCAATATTCAGTTAGGACAAGGGTTTTCCTGTCTCTCATAATGTTAAACATAATTCTTGATATATAACTCAGTCACTCCCTAGAAGAATTAAAAACATCTGTTTTTATACAGACTATACCCAGATGTGCAGGCAGCTTTGTCTGCATAGCCAAACACTGAAAGGAGAGATATCTGCACAGTTAGACAGTAATGTATTGATACTGTAAGAGACACTCTGCAGAATGTGTTTAATAGCATCTAAGTCAATGATTTGCCATACAACTAACTCTAACACACTGTATAATCTAACTTTCTATTCTTTGACATATGCATGCATGCATGTATGTATGTATGTATGTATGTATGTATGTATGTATGTATGATATGTATATGCTTGTATACATGTTCACATGTGTGTAAGAATACAGCATGTTAATGTGTAGTTATGTACACATATGGCTATGCATGTGTTTTGAGGTCAGGGGTTAACAATTGGCTATCTTTCTTGATATTTTCTACACTTTATTTATTGAGATAGATCTTCACTTGCCCCTAAAACTTAGAGCTGGTTTGCTCCAGGGATCCAGTCTCTGACTCCAGCTCAGGCGATTACAGGCAGGATGTCACTGACATCTGACATTTGCATAGGCATTGGTAATTCAAAATCTGGCTCTCATACTTGCTGCGCTGAGTCACTTCCACAGCCCCTATTCTGTTTTAAAATTATCACTAGAGAAAAAAATAGACACAGTGGCTTCCTGGGGATGAGCTTCGAAAATGCAGATTGTATTCAGACAGACAAGGTGTTTGGAGAATGTTCAGTGTCTTCTCTTTAATCAAACCTCTTTAATTCTCTTGAATTCTGCCTGCTCACCAGAAGGTCTACTACTGAATCATATGTGTTGTGTAGAAGACACAATATAAAAATATCGTACAGTTTTGTAGTAGGGTTCCCCATGATTCATATGTGAGATATGAAGTACGAGCTTCCATAACCAGCTGCATAGTCTGCATTATTTCAAGTTTTATAATTTCTATGGCTTTCATATAGCAGTGCCAATCAGCTAAAAAAAATATTATCACTAAAATTGTAAGCTATTTCGGACTAAATTTCAACATAATTGTCAACTAGTTTGACAATATACACTAAATAATATTGTGAGGAACTAAAAATGAAATGAATATATAGAGAAACAATCATTGTCTTAACAAATGCAGAATTTTCAATATACATATAATACATATAATATATATATTTAATATATCATGTCTGATGACAGTGCCTTTCACCTTGCCTAAGTGTGCTCTGTATATCTTTTTTAAAAAAGTGTTTCAATAAGTTTTTTTCTCATTGTTGAACTTTGAGTGTTCCATGCCTATTATAAATAATAAAAGTTTTATCAGATGGTAGTAATTGCAATATTTTTCTTTAATTTTAGTTCTCTCCTGATATTATTTTGATTAGGTTTTTTTTTAAATAGAAGGGATTTTTTTTTCCAGTTTTCAATCATCTAATTTATTTTCCAAGCTAGATATATTTTAACATAGATACATTCTTGCTTTATATTGTCTCAAATACAGGGGGGAAACACCTTTTCCATCATTGTTTAAAGTTAGTTTTTATTATTCTTTCATACATAACCAGAAAAATTCTACAAGTAACAAATCAATGTAAAGTAATGTCAATATGAACTCTGAAACATTGCCCCTGTGATGGTTACTTGAATGGTCCACTTGGTACAATCTAGAATCCCCAGGGGCAAGTTTCAACAAAGGACTGTCAAGATCAACTCTCTGTGATATTGTTTTATTTGTCATGCTTTTTACATCATGTCTATGAAATCTTTGTTTCACAAAGGTGCATGATTCCTTCAAAAAATGGTGTAGCACTAGGGCATACCTTTATATCTATGAGCTATATTGAGTTCACTGGTGCTTATTGATTGACACAGGATCACATTGGCACATGTTGGCACTTTTTATTGGAAAAGCAACCCACACTTGGCTACCTTGACTTCTTTGCTTTGTCAGAAATAAGTTGTGTACATGGACATTGATTTCTGTGTCCCCTATTCTTTCCAGTTGATCTAGAGGTCATTATTTACATGAATATAAATATATATTGAGTGTGTGTGTGTGTGTGTGTGTGTGTGTGTGTGTGTGTGTGTGTGTGTGTGTTTGACAATGAACAGAAATAATATTGTGAGGAACTAAAAAGGACACAAATACATGAAGTGAAATACTTTTCTGTGTTGAACTGCCTTGTAAGACTTAGATCTAGTGTACTCTACCAACTTATTTTTCTCTTTCCAACATGGTGGCACCTTTCCATTAAAAAATGTAGCTTTATAAAGAGTTCACCTTCTAGCACTTAGTACTGAGAAACAGCACTATGAGGTCTGGAGCAGTTATTCTCCGCTAAGGCAACAGGAGCCTCCATGGACTTGGCCAAGTTGGGGGTGGATCCAGACACCTCCTGTTTGGCTGGTGGGAGAAGGCAGTCTCCTGACTCTCTCAGCTTCATATTGCCTATGCTTTACTTCCTGACTTCATATGCACTGCTGGTCAAGGATTGGCTCTCCGTAAAAGGAAACTCCCATAGTCAGTTAGGAGCCTTTTCTATACAGCTGTCTTCTATCTAAAATCTATCCTTAGGAACAGGATTGGAGACACAGCTGCCTTTGGGCTGGTTTCTCTACATCATCCATGCCTCTAAGGATGCTCAAGGTTGTAAGCTTGTACTCTAAAGCTCACCTCACTTGTCTCAGGGATTGACCCTTAAGCATGTAGAATACACATCTTGAAAGTATACATTGCTGTGTTTTGTTACTCTATATAGACAATGGATCTCAGTCCTAGATTTCCATCTTGGTCAGAAGCATAATTTGTAAGGCATATCTTTAGATACTCTGTTAGTATTCAATAGAAATTCCACCATATTTTTGTTTATCTAAACATGTTCTTCTATAAAGCCGTGGATAAACAAAGGCTGTACTGTGGTTTAAAATATTGCCAGCTACTTGTGTTTCATTCCTTCCACCTGTCAGAAACCAGAAGCTCATCAGAAAACTTCATGACACAAAAGTCAGTTGGGCAACTAGAGCTGGACTCACAAAAAGATTAATTCTATGTGGGGAGAAGATGAAAGCATTCTCCTCCTCTTGGGAGATGATGGCATTCTGTTACTGAAGAGTGTAGATTCTAATGTTTTATTGGGCTTGTTTGTATCCTAAACCCTCACAGTTGCAACGTGTTTTAATATTGATTCTAGATACTACTGAATATATCAGGTAGAATTGACTGAAGGAGTATTTTCCATCTTAGAAGCCATCCCGAAACCTGGGCTTTACAGCAGGATGCATCTTAAATTATAAAAATAAAATTCATATTATGCTATAGTCCCTGGTCATGATCCCATTTCCCTGAACAGCCTATTCTGTCCCCAGGCTTTCACACTAATTTATATAGTTTAGAGAGAGTAGAAGGAGTGAATAAGTAATGTACCCAGGGCAGAAAGAATAGAAAGAAGCAGAGGTAAGGGAGGAGGGAGAAAGACTTGATGTGCTCAGGAAACAGAAGACTTCAATTCAACTTCTCTTTTCAGATGGTTAACCTTAAGCACAGTTTCCAAAGCTCCTAGGACTCTCTCACTCCCCGTCTTCATTTGTTATTTGTAAGTCCTGAAGATAGAATTGCACATTGTTTAACCAGAAGCTGATTCAAGAAGAGAGAGGGGGGACAGAGACAGAGACAGAGGCAGCAAGAGAGAGCTCTTGGGACATGCAATAATGTTTACACAAGCTGTGTAAACTACTTTCAGTACATGTACAGTCAAAAATTATTATTCTTAGAAAAATCATTAAACTGAAAGAAAATTCACATTATTATGTCATTAGATGCTGAAAAAGTCTTTGAAAAAAATTCAACACCCCTTCACATTAAAAGTCTTGGGAAAGTCAGGGAATCAAGGCATATACCTGAACATAATAAAAGCAATATAGAACAGGCCAATAACCAACATTTAAAGCAATCCTACTAAAATCAGGGACAAAACAAAGATGTCCACTCTCTCCCTATCTATTCAATATAGTACTCGACGTTCTAAATAGAGGAATAAGACAATAAAAGAAAATCAGAGATACAGTTGGAAAGGAAGAAGTCATCATATCTTGATTCAAGGATGATATGCTAGCGTGCATAAATGACACCGAAAATTTTACCAGAGAACCCCTACAGCTGATAAACAACTTCAGCAAAGTGGCTTGATGTAAAACTAACTTAAAGAAAATCAGTAGTCCTTTTTTATACAAACAATAAAGGGGTTGAGAAAGAAGGGAAACAACACCATTCAAAATAGCTACAGATAATATAAAGTACCTTTGTGTGACTCTAACCAAGCAAGTAAAAAATCTATATGACAAAACTTTAAGTCCATGAAGAAAAAAATAGAAGAAGATATCAGAAGATGGAAAGATCTCCCATGCTCATAGATCAGTAGAATTAACGTAGTGAAAACTTCCATCTTACCAAGTGCAATCTACAGATTCAATGAAATTACCATCAAAATTCCAATGATTTTTTTACAGACCTTGAAAGAATAATTGTCAGCTTCGTGTGGAAAAAGAAAAATCTTAAGATAGTTAAAACAATCCTAAACAATAAAAGACCTGCTGGAGTTATCAACATCCCTGATCTCCAGCTGCACTACAGAGCAATGGTGATTAAAACCACATAGTATTGGTATAGAATCAGACGTTGATCAATGGAATCTAATCAAAGACCAAGAAATAAACCTAAACACCTATGGACATTTGATTTCTGACAAAGAAGCAAAAACCATACAATGGTATTAAAAAAAAAAAACAGCATCTTCAACAAATTGTGCTGGTCTAACTGGATGTCTGCACATAGAAGAGTGCAAATAGATTAATATTTATCACCCTGCACAAAACTCAAGTCTAAGTGGGCCAAGGGTCCCAACGTAAAAACACCTAGATACACTAAATCTAATATAACAGAAATTGGCAAATAGCCTTTAACTCATTAGCACAGGAGACAACTTCCTGAAGAGAACACCAGTGACTCAGGCTTGAGGATCAACAGTTAATAAATGTGACCTCATGAAACTGCAAAGCTTCTGTGAGACAAAGGACATTATCAATAGGACAAAATGGCAGCCTACAGATTTGGAAAAGATTCCCACTAACCCTACATCCAATAGAGGGCTAATATCCAAAATATATAAAGAACTCAAGAAGTTAGACTCTAGCAAATTAAACAACTCAATTAGAAAATGGAGTGCAAGCTGGGCGGCGGTGGTGCACACCTTTAATCCCAGCACTTGGGAGGCAGAGGCAGGTGGATTTCTGAGTTCGAGGCCAGCCTGGTCTACAAAGTGAGTTCCAGGACAGCCAGAGCTATACAGAGAAACCCTGTCTCAAAAACAAAACAAAACAAACAAACAAACAAAAAAACAAAAAGGAAAAAAAAGAAGAAGAAAATGGAGTGCAGAGCTAAGAAGAGAATTCTCAACAGAGGTATCTCCAATGCCTGAGAAATAAAGAAATGTCCAAAGTTCTTAGGCATTAGTGAAATGCAAATCAAAATGACACAGATTCCACCAAACAGAATTGTTAAGATTATTAACTAAAGTGATGGCACATGCTGGCGAGAAAGAGTAGTATTCCTCCATTGCTGGTGGGGTTGTTGTAAACTTGTACTACCACACTGGAAATGCATCTGGTATTTCCTCAGAAAATTAGAAATTGTGCTACCTAAAGACCCAGCCATACCACTCTTGGGCATATACCTAAAAGATGCTTCACCACACCACATATGTTCTACTATGTACATAGCAGCTTCATTTGTAATAGCCAGGAACTAGAAGCAACCACGATGTCCCTCAATTGAAAATTGGATACAGAAAATGTGGTTCATTTACACAATGGAATATTCTTCAGCTATTACAAACAAAGATGTCATGAATTTTGTAGGCAAATGGATGGGACTAGGAAATATCATCCTGAGTAAGATAATTCAGACACAAGAAAGATACGCATGGTATGTACTCACTGGTAAGTGGATATTAGCTGTAAAGCATATGGTACCCATGATACACCCCACAGATCCAAAGAAGTTAATCAAGAAGGAAGGACCAAGTGAGGATAGTTGAGTCTCACTTACAAAGGGTAACAAAATAGTCATAGGAGGCAGAGGGAGAGAGGGAATTGGGTAGGAGACAGTAGGAGAGGGGAATGGAGAGGTCAGGATCAATTGTGGGCAGAGACAGGAAAGAGGGCAGAGGAGCAGGGGAACGAATGGAAATCTGCAGCCACCAGAGGTGGTGGCATGGAAATCACTAGGAAGCCCCAGAGACCTGGGATGGGAGAGACTCCTAGGAGTCAGTGCAGGTGAACTTAGCCAAGATGCCTAACAGTGGGAACCTGAAGAGGCTACCTCCTTTAGCCAGACAGAACCCCAGTGGAGGTTCAACCCATCCACAAAACTTTCAACCCCAAATTTGTCCTGTCTAAAAGCAATGCAAGGACAAAGAAAAAGCAGAGACTAAAGAAATGGATAGCCAATAACCAGCCCAGCTGGAGACCCATCCCTTGGGAAAGCGCCAATCCAGGACACTATTAATGATATTCTACTAGACTGAGCCTGCTTTAACTGGCCTCTGAGAAGCTCTACTCAGCGCTGACTGAAACAGCTGCAAATACCCATAGCCAAACATTGGACAGTGGACAGAGACTCCTAGGGAAGAGTTGGGGGAAGGACTGAAGGCCCTGAAGGGGAAGAGAACCCCACAGGAAGACCAACCATGTCAACTAACCTGGGCCCCTGGGAGCATCCAGATTCTGAGCCACCAAACAAAAAGCATACATGGCCTGGATGGAGGTCCCCTGCAGTTAAGGCTGCCTTGTCAGGCCACAGTGGGAGATGATGCACCCAACCCTGGAGAGATATGATGTGCCAGGGTGGGGGGATGCATCAAAATGCCTTGACTTGCTCATTATAAATCACTCTCTCTCTCCTTGAACTATGAGACTATACACACTCCTCTTTCCTTAAATTACTTTCATCAGGTTATTTTCTGACAGCAACAGGAAAGGCATAGACAACCATGCACTTTAATGCTTATGTGAGTGTGCCATAACAAATGCTCCAACAGTCCACAAGACAGCCTTTACACAAGCCAAGATGTCTACTGAGTCATTGGATCACATTGCATCATAGAAATGTCACTGTATATGGCGTCCATTGCTGAGCAAAGCCCCATCATTCAGAGCACACTCTGAGGGGTGTGGTGTAGATGTGCAGGTGAGCACTTCTACAGCCTCGATGCCCTGTCAGTCAGAAGCTCATGGTGTTCCCTCGGAGCCCACGGACGTTCACCCAATTTTTGTTTTTGTTTTTGTTTTATTCTTGGCAGTGAAACTAATAACAACCAGAACTGACCAAGCATAGATTTGGAAAATGCCCTCCTTAAAATACCTCCTGCATACTCAGTTATTTCATCTGAAGTGTTATTGGCCCATTTTGCTAGTGGTGGGTGGTGTTTCGGGTCAGTCTTGTTCTTTATTCCTGTCTGGTCTGGCGTTTACATGACTCTTCCTCTGTCTCATCTCAACAAGACCTGGGATTGTCTCTGTGAGTCACCACACCTGGCTTGAGTGGTCCCTTTTCTGATGTGAGCCCTGGGGCATTAAGGATTGCTTGCCAACATCTACAGACCTGAGAGCACAGAGCTCGAGGTTAAACAGAGGCTGCCGGCTTCAGATGCCATCTACCTGTGACCTAACTAAACTGCCCTCAGAGTGACTTTGCTTTGGGTTTTCCTTATGAGGTAGATTTTTCAGAAAACTTGGAATCAAAACTGCAAGTTTCCTAAGACCAGGATGATATTTTTAACACTCAGATCTAACTTCTTAAGACGTGATCAAATCTGCATGGTGCTTGTGCTTGGTCTCAAGTGAGTCTGCAGGGTGCCAGCATAAACATTGCCAATGTTTTCTGCTTTTCCAGCCTCAGTGTTCAGAATTTCTCTCCCCCTTCTTCTTCCTCTGCCCTTCCCCCCACTCTCTTTCTTCTTCCTTCTCATTTCTTCTAACTCTTTTCAATCTACATTTGAGTCTCATCTCCAAACTAATGTCCAATTGATCTTCACATGCTAAAAAGAAGAGAAAGAAAATGATAATGATACCCCCCCCCAAAAAAAACCAACCATAACTATTAATGCCATACTTTTGACCTAGAAGTGATCAGAATGAAGTTCTGATTTTATGCCACCATTCTCTCCCCTCACACTCACCCCAAGTCCCACTCTTAGCCCTACCGTTTCCTCCAGGCCTGCCAGCAGAGAGGAATACTTACACATGCGCATTCATATTAGCCAACAGGAAACACTGGATAGCTCAGGTACCCACTGGGCTTTTCTTCGCTTTTGACAGACGCTATATGAAGTTCATAATTAAAAGAGAAATGAAAGAGTCTTCTGAATTGCTAGCAGAAGATGTTGGGTTTTTTAAACACCTCCCTTCCACCAGAGCTTCTGGCAGAGGAGCCTAGTGACAGCATGCTCCAACAAAAGAACCTTTTGGTGGCTGGCTTCCCACGAAGGTCAAGGCGTTATCATTATTCCCATTCAATTCAGAAAGAAAAAAAAAATCAATACAGGTAGGAAGCTGGCGCACATTGTCTGCCAGCCTCGGCATTTTAAAATGTGACACAAGAACACACAAAAGGGTCCCTCTGCAAAAGACTTCTGTCCATCTCTGCATCAGCAGACCATGGAGGGGTCACTTGGTTCCTTTATGGCTTGCAATTTCTGATACATTCTGCTTTATTGATTATTCCCCGCAGAATGCATTAAATTAACAGTTTTACGGTTTAGAGAGAGTTCTAATATTACCCACTTTGTTTTCTCAGGCATTCCCCAGTCTCAGAGGGCCAAGGGCTTATGTATGTTATGTGTATTTAATAAGACATACAGCTAAAAGAGCTCTGGAATGCTCCGTAGCTGGGAAAGCCAACAATAATGGCTGGCAGTGGAAGATGCTAGCTCTAATAGTGACTGCAGAGAGAGGCCAGTGCCTCCAATGGTCACGTGCTCGTTTGCAATGATATCTTTCAAACGGCACCTGAGTGGTCCATTAAGCATACTGAAAATGAAACGATCTCTCAGCCTGGCAGGTTTTTGTTTTTTTTGTTTTTTATATCTTTTTATCCTTGAGTCCCTGCTCTTCTAAAGCGTTTTTAAGAATATTGCAGGATTGTCTCTGGGTCTGTGGGTTTGTTTTCCTCTGCTCTTTCTGCCCCTAACCACAAAGGAATGTTATTTCTGGAATCAGCTATGTTCATGGGTAAAGCCTTATGCATTCAGGAACAGTGTGTCTGTACCACAGCTTTGTTGTATTTTCTGAGATAGAATTTAATAGTTTCATTTATTTCTTAATTGAGTAATTACATTTTTAAAAATTTATGATATACATGATGTTTTGGTACATGAGTGCCTCGTAGAACAATGAAATCAGGCTCATAAACATACAAATAACCCACCTCCACGTACTTACCACTTTGTGTATTTGTAACATAAATCCAAAGTCTAACATTTTAGCAAGTTTTCTGCAATTCAGAGTGGCCTTCGAGCTTTATAATAGATCTTAAAAATTATTCCTATTGGCTAATTGAAATTGTATCTTTGGATGACCATTCTGCAATCTGTGCTTCCTTCAGATGCTGGCTGAGTCATATTTAAATCGTTTAGATGGATATGTATGGATGTGAAATGTATATGTATGTGTGCGTGTGTGTGCATGTGCATGTGGGTGTGTGCATGTGCATATGTGTGTGTGTTTTACAAACACAAAAATAGGCAAAAATGTTTGCTGCCCCAATACCTGTTTAAAATAAACTAGACACTTTTCATAATTCCTTGGGGTCACAGTACACAACCAAGCATGTCTCTCTGGGGCAGAGGGTCCCTCTGCAGCAGGAGAAATGAGGGTCACAGTACACAACCAAGCATGTCTCCCCAGGGCAGAGGATTCCTCTGCAGCAGGAGAAATGAGGGTCACAGTACACAACCAAGCATGTCTCCCTGGGGCAGAGGATCCCTCTGCAGCAGGAGACATGAGAAGTTTCCTATCACAGCATGTAGATCACTGGGCAGAGTCCAGCTGTCTCCTGATCCCCCTCTCTGGAGCTTGACCTCCTATCCAGGCCAGCCTCAGATGAAGTAGGGAGGCAGCTCAGAGGCAGATGGAGGCAGGGGGACAAAACCTACTCACTGGGGACCTGTGGGGCAGTCCAAGGCAGCCTTGGAACAAGAGAGTCAAGGTCCCTTATCCATAGTAAGCCCCTGTGGGAAATAATCTTGGGTCTGAGCAGCGGGTAATAAAATCAGGAAACTTCCTAATCACACTGCATTTATTGACACAGATCGCAGTCTGTAGCTGGCTGGGCAGTGTTCCCAGAGTCAGGCTCTCCACTCTCACAAGCAGAGTGGGACTACAACAGGGAGAGAAGGAAAACCAAGGTTAAATATGACATGGAACGGAAGCATATGTTAATTTGGCAAATACTAAAGACAAATACATTTCGATAGACTTATATTTTGTCACTATAAAATAAGTTCAACTTCCTTATCACAAAGTCAAGAATAGGAATTATAGAATAGAAAGTACACAGGGAGCAACAACGACAAAAGCAGGAAATCAGAGGTATCATGTTATCTCACACTATTTAAAAACCATGGCTGACATTTTGGTACAGTTACATCTAGTCTTTCCCCCTCTCCCCATACTAAAAGAAACCATATGGGTCATGGAGGGTGCACAGTGTGTGCCATGCTTTTTTTCTTATATCATTAATTTATGAAAAAAACTAATTTATACATTTTCAATATGCATAATTGAGACTATATTTTACTCTACTCTGTCTTTGATGATAACATTTTAACCATTTTAGATTTATCTTAGATTTATCTTTAGATTTCCTCCTGATGACTGTAATTACATGAATATCTCAAGAAATAATATTTGCAGCTTTACCCATAGGATAGCAAACACATTCTGCTATACTTTTCCTGACTTGTAAGTTCGTCCTTGGGAGGCTGTGTCTTCTCCAAAAGGATTGTATCTGATACTGTTCCTGTGATGGGGCAAGTGAAATTTGGAAGTTTACTGTACATGACATTTTTATATTTGTGTGCACAGACTGTAAAATGCTTATATCAGACTAACTGATACACTAGGATGGTTAGCTTTAATTGTGACCTTGTCACAATCAGGAATCACCTTGAAAGAGAACCTCAGTGAAGGATATTTCTACAGTGGGTTGGCTTATAGATATGCCGATGGGGAATTGTGTTCATTTAGTTTATTGATGTGGGAAGACCCAGCCTACTGTGGGTGGCACCATTCTCTAGGCAGGAAGTCCTGACCACTGTAAGAGTGGAGAAATCAAGCTGAACACAAGCAAGCAAGTAAGTATGTGTTCATTCACTCTGCTCTTAACTACAGATGTGGTTGGCCATCTGTCTCAAGATCCTGCAGCTCTGACTTCTCTATGGTGAAGAACTGTATCCCAGAACTGTAAGGCGAACAAACCCCTTCTCTTCTGAGTTGCTTTTATTACAGCAGCAGCGATAGAGTGAGAATCCACATATATCCGTCACATGCTTATTTATTTATTTACTTACTTACTTACTTATTTATTTATTGTACTTTTTGTCTATTCCTTTGTAATCTAGGATGTAATTCGCTATTTTAAGGTCACCTGTCATGGGACCTTTGTCTTAATTGGTTTTCTGTGGTCATAAGCCAATTTCTTTCCCTAGTTGTCTAACACCATTATCTAAACTTTCATGACTTTTATAACAAATATTAATCACATAAGGTAATGCTTTTCTCTGTGACATTTCCATACAATGGCATAACATTTGCTCATACCCACCTCTCTGTCACACTTTATCAATCCCTCTCTCTTCTCTCCCTTTCCACTTTCCCCTTTCAGAGTGAACTTTTATTTCCATGCCTTTCTTTTTTCCCCTCATTTTCACATATGAGACAAAAATGCAGTACTTGTCTCTGTAAGTCTGGCTTATTTTGCTTAATATAGTCTCCAGTTAAATCCACAAACAACAAAAATACACCAGTCTTCTTCATAGCTGAGTAAAAAGAAGTCCATTGTATATACATACATTTTCTTTATCTATACACGGCTGGGCACCTAGTTCTAGAACTTGGCTATCATGAATAGTACAAAGATAATGTGCGCATGCTGATATCTGTTGGTAAGCTGTCATTGACTTTTGGGTATGAATCTCACCATGGTAGAAGATGATCATATGGCAGCTCTAGTTGTAACTGGGTCGTGTCCAGGATGATTTCCACAGTGTCTGGACTAGGAGGCATTCCCAGAAAGAGTTTACAAAGCTCTGTGTTTCTTTCTTTTTTTTCTTTTTTTTTTAATTAGATATTTTCTTTATATACATTTCAAATGCTATCCCTAAAGTTCCCTATACCCCACCCCCGCCCTGCTTCCCTACCCACCCACTCCCACTTCTTGGCCCTGGCATTCCCCTGTCCTGGGGCAGATAAAGGTTGCAATACCAAGAAGGGGCCTCTCTTCCCAGTGTTTCTTTATAACTTTATCATCATCTGTTTGGAATTGTTTCCTGACTTGACAGTTGCCACTTTGCCTGGAGTGAGCAGGAATCTCATCGTACATGTTTCTGGTTTGTACTTCCTGATAGATGATAATTCTGCACACTTTTTCACATGTTTATTTCCTGCTAGTTCTTTCTTTAAAAAAAGTGTCCATTGAGCTCACTGGCTGACTTATCATTTGAATTATTTTATGCATTGATGTTTTAAGCCCTTGCCTTCTTCATGCCATCGCTATCAATCCTTTGATTAGTGAGTAACTAGGAAAGATTCGCTCCCATTTCACAGGTTATGACTTTACTCTGTTGATCGTTTTCTATACAGAAGCTTTTAAATTTAAAATAGTCCTCTGTCGATTCTTATTTTTATTTTCTGAGGAACTATAAACCTTTGCTTGCTCTAGATCTTGATTATCTTTTACATTTTTCCGATAATTTCAAAGTTTTATATCTTGTATTAAGTCATCGTATATATAATTATAATTTTCTTACTAGTGAGAGGTAGTGATCTAGGTTCAGTCACGTATGCGTGAACAGCTAGCTTTCCTAGGACCATCTCTGAAAAGGGTGTCTTTTCATTGCATGCTCTTAGCACCATGTACAGAGTCTGGTGTCTGGGGCTGTGTGAAAGCATTTCTTTGTTCTGCTCTCCTGCATTAACCTATGTGTTTTCATGTCACTTTGTCACTATGGTTGTGTCGTGTGTTTTAAGATTAGCAATGGTGATTCCTCCACCCTCCTGGCTTTTGCTCAGGATCTCCAGTGCAACTGGAACTGCTCCACGAGGGACAGAACCTTAGGAATACTTTTCTGTTTCTAGAAGATGCCAGTAAGATTTGGCACTGACTATGCAGAATAAACATCTTCAGCTCTTCAGGCATTTCAATCTTCACCACACAGACTCATGAACTCTAGGGCTTTTTATCTCCAGGTGACTGCTAAGGGATTGTTGTTGTTGTTGTTTGTTGCTGTTCATTGTTTATTGTTCTGCATTATTCATTGTAGAGGTTACTAGATCTTGAATGAGTTCATCTACCTCTCTGTCCACCTTTTTTTTCAATGTTGTGAGTGGAATTAAATTGCTATCCAAAATGCCTCTCAGCAAGCTTGTTTGGGGGATTTTAGAAGAACTACTGTGTTTTGTGTGTTGTGTTTATATTTTTCTAGTGAGCTTAAAGTATTTCTGAAATCTAAAAGGCTTTTGGGGATTTTTTTTGATCTTTTCACCTGAAAATGTGGATAAGTTCTTCTTTTACTATTTCTACACCTTATGTTCCTCTTTTATGTTTCTGCTATAGCTAAGACGTCAAGAAGCATAAGAACAAGAGTGGCAGGAGTGAAGCCCTCACCTCACTCTTGATTTTCAAGGAAATTCTTGCCATTTCTAACAATTTAATATAGTGCTGACACCAGTGTATAGAGTGTATGGGTATGACCTTTCTAGACCTGCATTTTAAAAATATTTTAAATGGCATATCCACAGTTCTTTAGCTGCAGAAACGGTATCAATATTTTGATGCTTTGATGGAGCCAAGAGGGCCCTGACTGCATGCAGCCCATTGTATTCAATATTCCTCAACTCCGGACAGAATATAGTGAGACACTTTTGTGCCCTAGTTTGATCACCCTACCTTTCCAATGCTGTAATTTCCTTTCCTTCATAACAAGCACTTCCCATGTTGTTCTAAACATTTCTGGTCTTAATAATCACAACATCTAGCAGCTGTACAGTAAGCCATCGGGCACAGAGCCTTCCTTAAATTCAAACAGCCTCTTAAATGGAGGACTTTCACTTCTATTTTACTTTTTCATAATCATTTTTGAGAATTTTATACATGAGCATGCCATCACAACCATCCTCCCTCCTCTGACCTTCTCTTTCCCTCCTCACCCTGCCTCTTAAATTTATTATCTCCTGTTTATAATACTTGAGGCAGCATAATGTAAGAGCACCTACCTTTCCCAGTAAACCACCTGTAGTTCTTCATCTATGGGTAAGGCCAAGCGGATTTTCTTCCCTGATCCTAGTGTGTCAACTGGAGCTATTACTTGTTGGTCTTGTTCATGAAATCTTACCATAAAAATTTCAATGGGATTCTATCTGATAATGTGTCTGTGATGAGCAAGTAAAATTTGGAAGTGTAGTGTACGTGACATTTTGCTATTTGTATGCACAGATCATAACATGCTTAAATCAGACCAATCGATACATGGGGTGATTAGCTTTAATTGTGGTGTGTGTGTGTGTGTGTGTGTGTGTGTGTGTCTGTGTGTGTGTATGCAAACAACTCTTACTAGTGAAATTCAATTAGTGCATATTTCATTTAATAATTTAACAAAATTATAACTATTTTGTTTTAAGTCTCTGCCCTGACCTTGTAGATATACCATTGCCTAGACTCTCTCTCTCTCTCTCTTTCTCTCTCTCTCTCTCTCTCTCTCTCTCCCTCCCTCCCTCCCTCCCTCCCTCCCTCCCCCCTTCCCCCCCCTCTCTGTGTAAACTATGTAGAACCACTATAATTACTGGAATCTTTATTTACTATAAATGATTTTCTAAAGTTAATTTTTAACCCCATATTGGTGTTAGGATTAGTCTCAATAGGACATTAAACATTTATTCAAGATTCAAATCAATTCCATTTGAAGAAGCCAGCTTAAATTTTGCGAACCACAAAACATTCTTGGTCCCTGCCCTGAAGTGTTTCCTTCAAGTATAACAATTACCAACTGATAGTACTATATCCAGCAGAGTTGTACTTTGTAATTGCGAAAAGAAAAACATTCTAATATAAACACAAACTCAGGTTTTTATGATCCCAAATCCAGCACCGGAAAAGATAATTGCAAGGACCCTAGACAATAAAAGAAAAGATAAATACATCCATAAGACCACAAAAAGAATAAATAGCAATTGGACTAAACAAATGAGGATGTGCAAGGTACCAAAAATTCCACCCTAATATCAGTAATTAACATATAACTTTCAATAATAACTATAAATATAAATGGTTTAATTCTCCAACTAAAGGACACAGATTAGTTGAATTAAAAAAAGAGAGAACAGAGTAAAATAAAAACAAAATCCCACAGGACTTACCTATGTATTGTTTTTAAGAAATGCACCTTACAGTCCAAGGTAAACAACCTAGGACAGAAAATACAGAAAGATCCAAGAAAAGGGCACCAGACAAAAAGCAGTTGTAGCTATATTAATAGATTTCAAACATCATTAATCAGAAGATATAAAAAAAGAGGTCATGTCATATTGGTTAAGGGAATCATCTGACAACAGAAAATTACAACCACCAATATATATGTACTGAACACCAAATTTTTAAATTATTTTTAATTAATAGATTTTATGTGCATGGATGTTTTGCCTGCGGTATATATCTTGAGCTGTGTGCATGTCTGTTGCCTGCAGAGGCTAGAAGAGGGATCTGGGCCCATGAAACTGGAATGGCAGATGATCGTGAGGTACTGTGATACTGAAAATAAATTCTCGATCCTTGGTAGGAAAAAACAAAAACAAAAAACAATGGCCTTAAACACTGAGACATCTTTCCAGTTTCAAGTGCACCTTATTTTTAATAAAACAGGCATTATTGGACATAAAAGCACAGGTTGGTTTATACATAATAGTAAGCAACTTCAATAGACCCTTCTCACCAATAGACCAATAGATAGGGCATCCAGACCACCCAAAATTCAACAACAACAACAACAACAGCAACAACAGCAACAACAGCAACAACAAACCATCAGAATTAAATAGCATTCTAGGTCAAAGGGACTCAAGAGAAATCTATAGACAGTCTACCTACTCAAGAAGAGTAATGCACACTCTTCTTGACTGTTCAAAATAGTCTATGAGATACATTTAGGACACTTAATAAAGCTGAACATGGACAAGAAAATCAAAATAATTTTTAGACTCTAGCTGATCACAATGGGGAAGAACTTGAAATCAACACTAAAGGAAACTGCAAAATATAAAATGTCCTGAGATTAAAGAGCATACTTTTGAATAGTAAGTAGCCACTGAATAAATCAAGAATGGATTTTCTAAAATCTTAGAATCAAATTAAAATTCATGTTAGAGTCTGGGGATAGAATGACAGTGATTCTACAAGGGAAGCTTATAGTTGTAAAACGTTAGTTAACAAATCAGAAAAATCTAGGAAATCATTTGATGATGCACACCAAGGTCTGAGAAAAAGAATAAGCTAAATCCCAATTTAGTAGATGGAAAGAAATAATAAAAACCAAAACAAAGCATACAGAAAAGAAACAAATAGGTACAAAGAATTAAGGAAATATAGGTTGTATCTTTGAGAAGAGAAACATGATGCCAAACTCTTCAAAAGAAAGAGAGAAAATCCAAATTAACAAAATAGACTTGCCTTCACTGTTAGAGAGGATGGAGGGGAGTCGGCAAGACGAAAGAGGATGAGAAGACAGGAAAGTTAGATAAAGTTGTGTGTGTGTGGAAGATTAAGATTAATGGAGGAGAATGACGTGGTCAGTTTAAGCAGCTCTGATAGCCACAATGATCATTGACAACATCAAATTTCTGAGCAGCCAAATAGAAAGAGTGAGAGATTGTTGTGCAGAAGTAACAGCCAAAGCCTTTCCAATCCATCAAGCCCTTCCACCACAGGAAAGGAAGTGTTGGACGAAAAAAGACTCCTGCTGGAAGCACAGCATGTCCTTTGATCTTAGAAACATTTTCTGCAACTACACATTTTTTAAAGTTTATTTCTTTTCTTTTGTGTGTGTGTGTGTGAGGGGTTTTCTTTCACACATGTCTGTGTAATGTGTGTGTGTTCCTTGTGACCACAGAAGCCAGAAATGAGCATCTGATCCCCTGGAGCTGAAGGTATAGTTTGAGCCACCACATAGGTGATGGGAATTGAACCTGTGTCCTCTGGAAGAGCAAGCAATGCTATAACTGGTGAGCCATTGCTCCAGCTCCCTTCAATTCTTCTCCCCCCCCCACCCCATCCCCGCTAGAATATGCATAGGATCTTGCTGCTACTTCCCAAGGACTGTTTCTCCCTGAAAGGTGTGTGCCATACTTTGTGAGCTAAACTTGAGAGTATGTGTTGAGCCAAGACAACCTCACAATGGCTCAAAGACATCAGTGAATTCTCAAGCCAGAGTGTGGTTAGCATGCAGTTAACTCAGTAGCATAGAACTACCTCTGCCCCCTGAAATCACAGTGTCACAGAACACAGTAACATGGGAAAAAAGAGAAATTAGCTACAGGAATACTATTAAATGTGTGTCAGTAGAATTTATACTCACCAATAAAAAGAAGGGAACACTGCTGAAGAGATGAGTTAACAGTTAAGAGCATTCATTGCTCTTCCAGATGATGCGAGTTCACTTCCAAGCACACATGCTGGAAGACTAACTATCTGTAATTCTAGCTCCAAGAGATACCACATCCTCTTCTATTCTTAGGCATAAACTCACACATACACATGCACATGCATGTAAAAAGAATTAAAACAAATCTCTTTAAAGTTTTAAGGGAGAAGGGAACACTATACTCACACTATGTACATCCATGCAGGTAGAATCTTGGGTTTGTGAACTTGGTTCTTAGGGATGCCATTTTGAGGAGGAGTGGACACAGTAAACAATCATGCCCACACTCTGCCAAAAGGCAGACACCGGCAACAGGAGTAGTATTTACGGAGACCAGAGAGAAAGCCTCGTGAAGAACATATGAGGCTACAACGCATATCTGGGTTGTTTGTGTCTCTGTAGAAAACACTGGAAAGCACTCTATACTTAGGAAGACAATCATGAAGAAAAAGCCTTGTGAACTTAGGGCTTAATTACTTCTATGTCTCACCCATATACCAAAGTGGTTAGTGTAGGCTCAGGTGAATCCCACTTATTCCCATGTTTGATAGTAACTTAGGGTTGAGATGATGTGAGGGTAGGCAAACACTAAATGGTGATTCAATTAACTTTCAAAACAGCCTTTCGGAGTAGACCAGCAAAGGATCAGCATCGTGCCTGCTGCTCTAACACATTTGTTGTACTTGATCATTTCTGTCACTTACACTTCTTTCCAGGAGGGGTGGGCTTTAGGAATTTGAAGCTGCAGAAGCACTGTGTAATGGATCTGAATCCCATTCATGTTCCTGGCACAAATTCAATTCTAAAGTTTCTAGCTCACCCTTCATTTCCCTTTCTGACACTCACTAATGCCAGGGTTCTTAAAGTATGACTTCACCAAATCCCCAAAATACATGTAAAGCAATAATCTGTGATGTATAAATGTATTAAACAGTAAGTATCTACAAGAGTCTCAAGCCTGCAGCAAATCTGTTTCCCAAGGAAACAGCATGGCTGTTACTTTTGTTCACATCAAATAGTTTCAGATCTAGGTGGGAATGGAAATCCATACACACAAATTAGAAAAAGAAGATGAGAAAGAAAGAAGGAAGGAAAGGGGGAAAGGGAGAAAGAAACAAAGAAAGAAAGATTTAATGTACTTGATTGAAAATCAGCAGTGGGGTATTAGCAAGACACAGACCTCAGCCCCAAGACTTTTAAACTCAAACCTGCCTTTGCTGCTCACGAGCTCTCTGATGTAGTCGAACTTAGAGTCTCAGATTCTCCCCAGAATAAATAGGTCCATTGTGAACGTAAAACCAGTTGGTCCATGTGAAGTCCATCTGAGAGCTTGGCTCACATGCAGAACACTGCTCCATTGTCCATGCCCTTCCCTGGATTTTATACAGGATTTTTAGGCTCCCACACTCCCAATTTCAAACCCAATTTGAGAAAAACAAAACAAAACAAAAAACAAGAAAGAGACCTAGAAATTGAACATCAGGGAATTTATTACAGGTGACCCAATGGACTTGCTAGGCACCAGACATGATAAGCACATGGTCACACTCGGATCTCAGAGTTGCCCCTCAAGAGTCCTCCAATGAGCTAATATCCACTTATCAGTGAGTGCATATCAAGTGACTTCTTTTGTGATTGGGTTACCTCCCTCAGGATGATATCCTCCAGATACATCCATTTGCCCAAGAATTTCATAAATTCATTGTTTTTAATTGTTGAGTAGTACTCCATTGTGTAAATGTACCACATTTTTTGTATCCATTCCTCTGCTGATGGACATCTGGGTTCTTTCCAGCTTCTGGCTATTATAAATAAGGCTGCTATGAACATAGTGGAGCATGTGTCCTTATTACCAGTTGGAACATCTTCTGGGTATATGCCTAGGAGAGGTATTGTGGGATCCTCCGGGGTAGTACTATGTCCAATTTTCTGAGGAATCTCCAGACTGATTTCCAGAGTGGTTGTACAAGCTTGCAATCCCACCAGCAATGGAGGAGTGTTCCACTTTCTCCACATCCTCACCAGCATCTGCTGTCACCTGAATTTTTGATCTTAGCCATTCTGACTGGTGTGAGGTGGAATCTCAGGGTTGCTTTGAGTTGCATTTCCCTGATGATTAAGGATGTTGAACATTTTTTCAGGTGCTTCTCAGCCCTTCAGTATTCCTCAGCTGAGAATTCTTTGTTTAGCTCTGTATCACATATAGCAGAAGATGGCCGAGTTGGCCATCATTGGGAAGAGAGGCCCCTTGGTCTTGCAAAGTTTATATGCCCCAGTACAGAGGAACACTAGGGCCAAGAAGTAGGAGTGGGTGGGTAGGGGAGCAGGGTGGGGGAAGGGTACAGGGAACTTTCAGGATAGCATTTGAAAAGTAAATAAACAAAATATCTAATAAAAAAATAAAAAACAAAGTCCTCCAATGGGAGGTTTGAATCTGTATTGCATCTGTAGGCAGACATGCAGATGTGTCTGAAGGTTTGTCCTATCCTGTCTCTGAAAGAGAAGGCAAACAAAGAGGCTAACTCTGTGCTTGATTGTATAAGTAATTCTCAGAAGTAAAGACAAGAGAAGTTTGTACTTCTTTTCAGAGTGGAAAGAGGAAAGGGTGGAGGAGCCTTGGAGGCCAAGTAGGTAGCAGTCCATGGATCTGGGATGCTGAGATGCTGCGCAAAGTTTCATCCACCATGTGTGTCATTCAAATGGAAATTCTGAGCCAACTTAGCTCAGAGCAGGGCCACTTTGACCTGACTTCTACCTGCTCTACTCTTATAGCTCCCTTGGTATCTCAGCACTCATGCTATTGCTGGCTCCACCCACCCACTGTTCCCTGTGTGTGTCACCCCTCTGCTTTCCATCCTCTGTTCACAGTTAGCCCAATGCGCCTGGAGACTCACTCATGTCCCATCACTCTATCCACTCATCATTTTGTATCTAACCAATTCCCCTCCATTCCTTCAGATTGTAAAAGTGCCTTGGAGTGAAGAAATGGTTCAGAAGATTAAGGGACATGTCATTCAAGTCTGGTCATCTGTATTTGATCTCCAGAATCTAAAAAAAAGATGGAAGAAGAGTATTGACCCCACAACATTGTCTGCTGGTTACCGAATGTGCCCTGTGACATATGTGCTCAACAACAACACAATAATAATAATAATAATAACCTATCCATATTCTATTTTTCTTTACTTCACAATCAAAACTAGTTTAAAATTAATCTGATAACATTATAATTTATTCATAACAGCAGTACAATCCAATGAACCAACATGTATTAAGAGCTGACATTGGGTGTTTTATTAAGTATTTCCTTTTGTGATTTTGTGTTTGAAGTTTTCTTTTAAAAATTTTTTTTAAAAATGGTTTCATGTATCCAGTCTGGTATCAGGATGGATTATCTTATATTTCTGCTCTTCCTGCTTCCACCTCCCAAATTTTGAGATATCGGGCATGTCTGGTTAATATAGCACTGGAGTGGAATGTAGGATTTGATGGATGCTTGGCAAACACTAGAGCAACTGAGATACATTCCCTGCCTCACATGCTAAATATCTGTACACGCGTTATTTCATGGATTCCCCAAACTTACCTAGTGTATTTTGATGTCTGTACTAGGCTCACTAAGGCTTAGAAATGTTACTCCAACCAAGGTCATGGAAGTATGGTCCCTAACTAGACCATAGAAACCATGTACTCTGGGAATAGGGGAACTTGTTTCTGAGTCCCAGCTGGACCTCATTCTTACAAATGAGTTAAACAATTGCTCGAAGGACTGTGGAAACCTTACTTGCATGTCAGGCCCATGACTAAACACCTGTACTATCCAAGAATGCTGGCTAGAAGTGAGGCAACTGGAGATGTACCTTGTAAATTTCTAAGACATTTCCTGTTGAAATCAGCCACTTGGAGCATACTACATATAATACTGTGTTTCCCCATAGTTACTTCTGTGCAATTGAGACAACTGGTATGTTTTGTTTTGTTTTGCATTGTTTGTGTTATGAAATTAGTCTTGTACTCAGCATCAAAATTAGCTAGTTTCAAGTTTGTCAAAAATACAGATTTTTGTGACCCTTGGTTTTCTTAAACTATTTTATTTCTGCCAAAAATGGAAACAAGTTTATCTATACAAAAAAGGGGGAAGTGGCATAAATATTGAGATCACTAATAAACAGTTCTGTATGTGTTTATTGCTCTCATAGAATGATCAGGGAATCAACAAAGAAGAAGGCAAGCAGGAGTCCATCATGATAGGTTTCCACACAGTTCAATGCTGACAAGGGGAGTACAGGGAGGCGTCTCTAAGGGCAGGCTCCACTCAGCTGTAAGACATCCTCTCTATGTTCCAATTTACATCGATAAGGAATGAGTAAATTAATCTTCATTATCAACCCACTAGATAGCAAGACTCAAGCCTGCACCTCCACTACCTGGCTCCCCGGTACAGGAAGGGAACCACCCCCTTCACAGAGTATGGGCTTTCATACAGAGCCAGGTGCACCCCTGACAGTTTTGGCAGGGAGAATGATTTTCAGCCTGCGGGTTGCTTCTGCTTACATTCGCTCACGGCTCTTGACGAGGGGCAACTGCGATTAGACAAATCGCATTGTCTATAATCTGGTCCCCTTCCCCTTAGCCATGATTCATTCTGACAAGGAAAGTTTAAAAGCAACAGGTAAAATATGATAAACAGCATCCATCATGGTACAGGGGAGCCAGGCTAAAAGCTTTCTGTCATTGCTAATAATACTGTTTAGTTTTTCTGCTTCCCCTAGGATTGCATTAGTGCCAAATGGGACCAACTGGGAGTGGTGGACTTTCATAAATGACTACCCATGTGATTTTTGGCTGTAACAGAAACTATTCTTGGTACTGCCTTCATCTTTGAAGCTGCCATGGGTCTGAATAGAGGTCAGGTGTACTGTGAAAACTGATGGATGCAGCAAAGACTGCATTAGTCAGTTTTTATATCTGACTTCTTTTACCTAAGTAGCCCTTGGTGGTGTTCCTGAAAGCTAAACTAAGTCTTCCTGGCACCTGTTCTCACATGGAGTGTCCCCTGGGTCACAAAAGTGACTTTACTTTTCCCTTAGGACATTGATTCCTTCTTTCATCTCTCTCCATGTTCTAGATACCATGGGAAGAATGTTTCACATGGATCAGTAGAAGCTCACCTCTAAGCCCAGCAATGTGGTTTTACAAAGGCAGCAGTAGTTGCAGCCGCCCTTAGACAGAGAATTCTATAGCACATGAACTTTCTGTCTCCAATAAGAAAGGACTTTGCAGGTTATTTACTGAGGCTGTGCTGTCAATCTGCTGAGCATATGGGCTGCCCATTTTTCATTTCTTCATTAAGCAAAATCTCACTTATCATCACCAACAAGCATTTCTATTCTGCAAAGTTCCACTTAATCATCACTTCTGCATACAAGTTACTTTGCTTGCAAAATAATTAACACATAATTACTTGGTCCTATGGAGTGAGGAAATCACATCCAGAGGACAGTGGCCAGGAGTCAGTGCCTTGTCCATCCTAAAGTAATGATGGAAGGTCTGATCCTACCCCACAGCTAAGGACAATTTCCAAGGACCAGCCTATGCTTAGAGAGGGGTTCTGAGAAAAGAGGTTTCTGGGAATGGCGAAACAAATGACTCAAAATCAAATCATGGACAACAAGCTTATGGCCTGTTTTGCTGAAGATCGCTTTCCTGACCCCCCCCCCCCTCTCTCTCTCTCTCTCTCTCTCTCACTTGCTCGCTCAAGACAGATTTCTCTTGCTAGTCTACAAACACTCTGATAGCTCATCACTTGAAGATCAGAAGCCCAGTTTTTTATTTACATTTCAATTCAGTCATTATCCCAGGTTCTCTTATGATTATTCCAGGAACCAGCATCCCATGACCCCAGCCCCTTGATTCTTAGAAAAAAACAAGCATAAGCACATACAATAAAATAGCTTGGTGAGAAATTATCATTTCTATCATGCCTGCGCCTAGATCTCTGTCCCTCTGTCCCCCAGGCTAACACTGAACTCAGAAATCTGCCTGCTTTTATAAACATAAACAATAAAAATTTAGCTGGGTGGGAACTTGCCATGTCATTACCACTCCCTAAATCTCTTTATCTCCTTCCTTAGTGTCTTTCTGACAAGCTGTTCCTAAGCTGTGTAGCTCCTTATACAATTCAAATTGCATCCTTATATTTTGCACATTTGGGAAGTTACATGTTTTTAACTCATGTTTTCAGCATTCTTTTCCACAGCCTTAAGGGCTGTAGTGAAGGTCACAGCTTTCTACCATTTTGCTGAGGCATTAGTCATACCCTCACCTCCCAGATTCATGCTGCCTCTAAGACTCGTGCTGTCTCTGATTATCATGGAGGTATTTATGTTGGCAGAGAGGACAGAAGGATATATATATATATATATATATATATATATATATATATATATATATATATATATATCTTTGATCAAACAAGCCTTATGCCTACAGCAAGCATCGATACTCATGGACGCCCATGCCCTGTTGGCTTTGTTCCAGGGACAGGAACCTTGTCATTCCATCCCTTACACATGGTCAAGCAGGACTCAACAGACACTGAAAACTAAGGTCATAACATCAAGGCTAGTATTTTTTTCGTTCATGTTTTCTCATTTTGCTAATGGAGTCATTGAAGACTAAGACTATGAAATATGCGATATGAGTAAATCTGAGTATTAGAGGATGTCTTCCCACGTAGGAGTTCTGTCCCTCAGGTCTCCTTTCAGGCTGCAGCTTCTTTTTGTTGATTAGTAAGAACATAACACTGGCTCCTTACCACCTCACTTAGTGGTCAGAGAGACAGTTCCTGGCTGCCCTACTTCACTGAGTGTTTTTGTAATTGTTTACTGAAGGAAATAAAATTCCAGGAAACTAGATGTCCATAATGACAGGGGAAAGCATAGTGGGAGGAGCAAGAGACTGCCTATCTCTCTCTCTCTCACACACACACACACACACACACACCTCAACCACACACAGAAAGCAGAGAGCAATCAGGTATGGATGGAAGCTGTGACATCTCAAATCCCACCCTCCAGTGGTAGACTCCTCTAGCACGTTTCCACCTCCAAAGAGTCCCACAATCTCCTCAAAACAGCATCACCAATTGGAGAACAAGTTTTCAAGTGCATGAATCAATGTGGATATTTTTTATTTAAACAACCACAGTCCCCATGTGGTGGTCCTGTTCTGGGAGCTGTTGGAAGCTTCAGGAGATAGACAAGCTGGAAGAAATAGGTCAACAGAAAATGGTCCTTAGGGCCTGTATCTTATTCTTGGGTCTCTCTCTGCCACATATTCTTGCAGCCATGATTTTTGGCTTTGCCATATGCCCCAAACACAGAAACAATTGACCATGGACTGAAAGTACATGCCAAAAAACCAAAACCTTATTGCATTTATTTAATTCTCTGATTGCTTTGATCATTGCTATACAATGTGTGACTAACACACTGTTGCATAAAATAAATATGCTTACATTGTAAACATAGAAGAATGTTTGTGGATTAATCAGATATGGTACTTGTGGTTGTTGTTGTTGTAACACTAGAATTGCCACCAGACACCTCCGTAGGACTCCAGTGTAGAAGCTGCATTGCTCTTAACAGGATTATATGTTTTGTACTATAGTTCCACGGGAGAAAGTGAAAGAGTTAAGATCATTTGACAGCTTGAATGGGCAGGTGCTTCGACTTTTCCTATCTCCAGGAAAATTGATTTCTGTTAATAGCTCTTTCATCTCTCTACCAGCTATGATAGAACCTACGAAAAAATCACCCACAAACTCAGAAGCAAAAACAATAAAGTTATTTCTCACACTTCTCTGGCAGTTACCAGTCTTTCCTGCCTCAGGTTTGGTGTCTGTGGCATGCTTACATGATTTTGGGTTTTTTGGAGAGAAAGGGATGGTTCATGCCACTTCTAACTTTCACATACTAGCCTGAAAGTCTTCCTAAGGTCATTTTTGGGATCCAAATGTAGAAAACTCAGGTAAGTACCAGGAGCAATAAATTCCTAATCACCTTCACCATCACATTTTTTAATGTTCTCTTGGTCAGAGTGAATCAGATCCTGAGCCCCAGTGCAAGGGGCATTGGTAGAGCGGTCACATTTGTTCACAGTCCTAATGCCAGACTACTAAAACACACAAAGAAATACTAAATAGCAAGTGTGAGCTTAAGATCAGGATTGTATAAAATAGCTAGAGTGGTCCATCAAGGTGACTCAGTATGAAAATTGCTGACAAGCCTAGTGACATGAATTCTATCCTAGGGACCCACATGGTAGGAGAGACTCAATTTCTGCAAGTTGTCTTCTCATCTACACACACACATACATGCAAATGAACACACCTACACAAGAGAGAGACAGAGAGAGACACACACACACCATACATGTATGTACAAACATTTGTTCACATATCTACGTGTGTGTGTGTGTGTGTGTGTGTGTGTGTGTGTGTGTGTGTGTGTGTGTGTGTATGTGTGTGTGTTCAGTGTCCCCTCCAAAACTATGTTGCAATTTGTGCTGCGGTCTAACCATATACCTTGTCCCTTTAGATCCTCACAGAGTTCCATGAAGAAAACTCCATCTCCTTTGTGCAAAGGCATCTTGGCAGAAGAGAGGCAGCAGTAGCCAGCTGGAAGCTTGTCTGAGACTCAGAAGAGAAAGAAGCCATCCTTCGAAATAAGAACTGCCAGGATGATGAGGTGGAAGAAATCAGTGTAAAATAAAATCACAGTGAACCACAGTCAGGATCCTCAGCCAGTCTCTTCTGGGCATCTCCTGGGCATACTTGCTGCACTTCAAATGTGGTCAGGGTCTTGGAAATCCATGCATCCCACCAAATAGTGTGAAGGCTGGGAGACTGTTGAAAAGTGCACCAGCCTTGAGATCTTCATTGCCACAACAGAGTTAATGATGCTCTCAGAATGCCAGTTCAATCCTAAGGAAGCCAGCAAGTTCTTGCTTGCTGGACTGGATTAGTTACCAAATGTCTGTCTGTCTGTCTGTCTGTCTGTCTGTCTGTCTCTCTCTCTCTCTCTCTCTCTCTCTCTCTCTCACACACACACACACACACACACACACACACACACACACACATACCTGCACATCTTTGAGACTATGCTATGAGACAGCACACATTCAAAGGCACCTTTCCTGGATTTCTACCTATGGGAATTTTTTCTCTATAAATTACTCACCTTAAATATTCCTCTAAAACCAGAGGAAATGGAGCAGTACTTTCAAATCAAAGACACCTTATCTTTTAATTAAATGAAGGTAATAAAGGACATCATTGTTGAAAGTAATATTATTGAGAAATAAACCATGATGAAGTGATTACATAAGGAATTTTGAGGCTGGCTCTGTCATCCAAAAGGAGTTATGACCCTAGTGACATTGTAAGTCCTAAAGTGCAGAGTAGCAACCACAGTGAATTCCACACACA
Organism: Mus musculus; assembly: GCF_000001635.26. Taxonomy (NCBI): domain Eukaryota; kingdom Metazoa; phylum Chordata; class Mammalia; order Rodentia; family Muridae; genus Mus; species Mus musculus. Next base: position 27,037,017 of record NC_000078.6, read on the forward strand.
TACTCCTCAAAATGAAATTGTGTGTGTGTGCCTGAATCATTGACTTAACAATGACTTTGGTTCTCCTGTGTGAAACAGAGATGTCTGTTACTGGCCTTTTGTCTCCTAACTTCAGTTATCATTATTCTAATTAAAACTTCTATTTTTTGTTTAGTAGAGGGAGAGACAAAAGTTGGAGTGTAGACAATTTCAGATCAGGACTCTTTGGCTCTAGGTGAAGCAGGCAAGACAAAGCAGCTCACTACGTTACACTGACTTCCAGGCCCTGGATTAGGAAGCAAGATTCCATCTAGTTTATGTAGACCACAGAGGCTATCCACATCCTGCAACACTGACCTGACCTTCCAGAGCTTTGGAGTTTGTGTCTCATAGGAGCACACACTGCTGTCTTCATGTTAGGTTCCTATCACTCAATAAGGCTACAGTTTCAGGCTCACGGGGTGTTTTTCTGCGAGTATCTTTCCATACAAGTAACAAACAAATGTCAAACCCTTTGAAATGGGAATTTGCAGAAGGTAGCTGAAATAAGCTGTTGTCCATCTTTTGTTCCTTATTTAAGTATAAGCCATGAGGAATTGCTTGTAAGTTGGTAATAAGAGGTTCCCTACCAATTTTGTTTGTTTGTTTGGTGTCAAGATGTTCAGTCTGTATCATAGATATTGGTCCCATACTTAACAGTCATCCCACTGTCTTAACCTCCTGAGTTCTGGACTTACATACCTGACTCAAGTTTAAATCCTTTTGAGTTTTACTGTCTGGATTAGACATCTGGGTCTGGGTGGAAGGTAAGGAAAGCCAGGGAATGGTGGTTGAGCTGCACAAGGACAGAAGAAGAAATTCATTTCCTGTGGTCTTGATCCCTATTACAGATTCCCTGGTAGCTGCCTGGCTACCAGTGTAATGCTGTAGGGACTGGAGAGTTTCAGTGCCTGCTGAGGCTGTAACTCTTGACAACCCACACTGACAACTACTGCTTGTTTGGGGGTTGGTCATTTTGGAGGTACACCTCATTCTTGCTTCCAGTGCTTCATGGATTCCTCCTCTTTGGCCTCTTTCCAGCCTGGGGCTCAGCACTCAGGTTCCACCCACGTGTCTGCATTTGAAAACACTGTCAAGTTCAAAGGTACATCAGAGAAGTGAAATGTTGAGGCTTGCTTTGACATTAGGCTTGTGCAATGTTCAAGAAACCATGTCATAGACAGTGTGTGTAATTTAGGAGCTCTGAGGTTTTCACAATGCTGTTCAATCCTCACGCAAATATGAAGTGAAATCAGTGGCCTGTTGACATTCCTGCTCTTTAAGGAAATCACCCCTTGTCTACACAGCAATGACTCAAGGAAGTAAAAGCCCCTTATGGAGACAGAATGGGTTGATGGTATTTTTTTCCCCAGCTGACGGGACACCAGTGTGCTCCTAAGATAGTCATTAGGGCTTTCTCTTAGGCCATTTCCCTCTAAAATGTTAACTTCGTCTAACTGTAAACATGAAGATGACTTACTTGTAGCTCAGTGTCCGCCATCCCAACATGCACATAAAGTCCGTGTCTACCGACTTCTATCAACACATCAGGGATCAGACAGGGAGCAAAGAGTGTTGTGAAGTCCCCCTGCAGCTCCTCGGTGGGATGGACCATGGGGCACCTTAGAGATTCACTGCGGAACAGAGTAGATATTTAGTTGGTACCCCAGAGGGTTGGCAGAGAGTCCTCAAAGATGACAATGAGTTTGCCCTGGAATTGAGAATAGATTTATTAAATTTGAGAAAAATCAGGTAACTCTGTTGGAGGGTACAGAGAATGAAGATTCATAGGTGTAGGAACGAATGGATTTTAGAAGAACAAAAAACTTTGGAATGTAAATGAAGAACATACCTAATTAAAAATTAATTAATTAATTAATTAATTTTTTAAAAACAAACAAACTTTGTGACTACAACCAAAGCTTCTTTGGAAGCAGAGTAAGAAAGGGGTGAGATGGAAATAGAAAAAGAATTCAAAGCCTGTTCTGTCCAGTCATAGAAAGACCTCCGTCTCAGTCTAAGGACTGAAGAGGTTGACTCCTAAAGGTGTGGTAAAGACCTACAATACGAATTTTAATTTGAGGGAATTCTTAACCAGAATTGTGTGAGATTTTAGCATCTGCCTTTGTCAGCAGATTTTGGTTGATGTAAGTGAACATTTCTTGAGAATTGATTGAACAGCTTCCAAAAAATGGGTCTAACTGGGGCAGACAGCCATGGGAGAAGAAAACCCCATATTCTCCTGAGTTGTTCAAAATACTTAATATTTTCTCATTTTCTACTGTTTTGAGACATACTTACGTGCATGTATTGCTTATTTTGTAAATATTGACATCTGACATATTGGTTATGGAATCTGCTTAAGATAAAACGATGCCACAACTGTTGTGGGTGACACTATATTACCAGTCATTTTGCGTATGAGCCACAGTGTGAATAAAAATGTTGCAAGCCTTTCTGTCTAATTGATTATGCACACTGAATAGTCTTACATTGTTGGTTCAGTTTTCCAATAAATTGTACCAGCTTCATGTATAAGTTTATAGTTGTTCAGAACAGGATCTGTAAGCCCACAAAGATGCATATGGATTTGAAGGGCAGATGACAAATTTGGGTGTCATTCCTCACCCTGTCCTGTTCTTTTTTGTTTTGTTTTTTTTAAGTCAGAGTTTCTGGGAAGCCAGGAACTCACAAGTAGGTTGAACTGGCAGGCCAATGAATGAACCACAGGAACGTACATCTGCCCCCACTTCCCCAGGGTTGGGATGCTGTCTAAACAACATCACACCTGGATTTTTTTTCTCTCCTTCCTTTCTCTTTTTAGCATGGACCGTATTCAGGTTCCTAACATTGCAAAGCAAGCTCTTTACTAATGGAGCCATCTCTATCTTCCCTAATATGTAAATGAAAACAAGCTTCCCCCCCCCCTCTAGTGTGGCACATCCCCACATACTTCTCTGCTCATGGGTGTGCTCATGGGTGTGGCCAAGCCCATCAAGGATACCCATCCTTGTCCACACTTGTACCTCTGCGTACCATTTTAACATCTTCATCTCCATTTGCATTAGGCAAGTGGACTGATATCAATAGTGAGGAAAGAGTAGATAAACCGGCAGACTGAGACATTTTCTGAAAATGGGATTATGGTACATTATTTTTATAAAAATATTAAATTCTTTCCATTTTAACCTAATACCACTAAGGCAATTCATAGAATGGGCTACTCTCTCCCAATTTTTTTTTTGTTCAACATATGCCTACAGAACAGACGTTCAGTGTTCTAAACGTGCTTATGTAAAACAGGCAGTGGTTGCCACCGTCACGTTTCAATTTGAATCTTTGTCTCAATTTTACACAGGGTGGGTTTCCAATGTGCTGAACCTAGTGAAGGAAACAGCATTAACACACACCCCTTCCTTGACGCCTGAGGTTGAAGTTATATTTAGTTTGCCCTACATCAAAGTTAAGTTCAGTTAATTTCCCCCCACCCCCCAAAAAAAGCCTCATTCTGGCCATTTCTTTGTTGACTACCATCTTTAGTGGTTATGCTGTGTGGACACCCCTTACCCATATAGTGCTCTCACATGTGGGCCCCACTCTCAGTCTGGGGGAGGATCCTGGGTCTGCTCCCCCCACAGTCTCATAGAGAGTACTTACTCTGTCCTTGAGCAGTACTAAGGAGCCTTCTGTGGGTCATTCTGTCTTTATGGCTAAGTTAAACTTATTAAGCAGAGCTTTTTTTTTTTTTTTCTAAAGAGAACATATGGGGTTTCCTCTACATCCTTTGCGCCCTTCGCCTTTAAGGGGCGTTCTTTTTATAGTAAGAACATTTTTCCCTTGTTGGGTATGTAGTATTCCTGGCTCACTCTTCCTTCCTCTAAGAAATTAGTAGAAATGACTGCATCACCAGACTGCTGGCATCCAGGCACATAGCTAGAAACAAACGTGAAGCAAGACTAATTTCACCATTCTTAGAGAGCTGGAGTTTCCTGCTCAGAGCACTAAAATAATTTTCTTGCCTCCTTTCCTCCCTCTCTCCCTCTTCACTCCCTCTCTCCCTCTTTCCTCCTGTTCTTTCTTCTTTTCTACTTTCTGAATGTCAAGTGCATACACCCAGATTGCAGATTAATCACTGAGGTTCGCAAGAGCACAGGGGTCCACACACAGACCATGTTATTTGTTTGTCAACTTATTTATTTAGAGTCTTTTCATAAGTATGCAGAAGCCTGCCATGAAAAACAGATGCTAGGACTTGGAACACAAGCCAGGTCCCACCATTCCATCTCCTGCTCCTGTGCTTTGCAGTCCCTGTGGAGGCAGCACTCGGGCATCATGCTCACTGTTCTTGGGCGGACTTGCTGGCAGGATTTTAATACATAAATACTTTCATGTGTTTTTATCTTAGTGATCTTAAATTCACAATATATGGCATACACAGCCTTTCAGGATCACTGTGTCTGTTTAAAATGGTATTGCTAAGGTTTAGCTCTATGTCTGTTTATCAATGATATTAACTCAGTTTGAGTGGTACAAAGTGTATTGTGGTTCACTTGTCTTCTTCTTCAAGATTGTTGCCAGGGCATAGCTTGGTGGTAGAGTGTTGGCTGGCATAATGGAAACTCAAGTCAGTAAAAATATGTATATACATATGCGTGTGTGTGTGTGTGTGTGTGTGTGTGTGTGTATAAATCCTTTCCAGATTTTTACATTATTAGAGTCCTGGGGCCAATATACTCTTGTGATCTCTTTACATCGTAATAGAATGGGCAGGATATTTCTGCATCTCTTGACTCAATGTTTTCTTGACCACGACAGACTTGCCTTCTGTCTTTGCAGACTTGTTCAATCTCTCTCGTCTTCTTTAAGATCCCTCTTTGTTGTTCTGTTGAGCTTATGCCTTTCTTATTGGTTTTAGAATTTCCATACAAGCTCTGAATTATTAATTATTTTGTCCACTGCAATTATAGAAAATCTTCCCTCCATGTTGAAACTCAGTTATTCAGCTGTGTGTATCACTTTGAAAGTTCTTTTTTGGGGGTGGGGGTGGTTAGGCTTAGCAAGATGTAGCAAGAAACAGATATAATCAAGGAGGAAACACCAGTTTGTAAAAACAGACTTAAATGAGTAAGAGAAATAGAAATCAAGGCCTTGCAGTGTAAACTTTTATCAAAAGCTTTTACCCTCTTTTCTCTAGAGCTAATATGAAATCTACAGCGAGGCAGTCAATGGGAGAGACAGGCTTACTGAATGGTAGAGCCTGAAAACCCCTTGACTCTGTATACTGGTGTCCATGAGAGTAGATGTTAGAGCTGATGGTGAGGTCTCTAGAAACAGCAGCATCCAGATGTGATCAGTATATGAGCTCCAGCCAAGACATGGAGGTCTGATCATCCCTATCTCTGCCTTGCTATGTTGGCTCTTAGCACCTTGGATGGCGCTCATGTGCATTCTACTGGGATTACAGAATGAAGTATCCATCTCACCAGGAGCGGACACACCCAGAGTAACATTCAGCCAGAGATCTAGACATCCATTACCCATGATGATACATAAAGCTAACCATTACAAACATTAAATAACATGTCTTGTTTTGGGGCTTAGTTTTGTTTTGCTTTGTTTTGTTGAGATAAGGTCTCATGTAACTCAGGCTAGCTTCAAACTCTCTGCATAGCTAATTGACAGTGTCTGATGCTCTAGTACCTTCCAAGTACTGGGGTTACAGGTGACTGTTGTCACAACTAGCATCTACAGCGCAGGAGGCTGAGCCAGGGTGAACACTCCACTCACTGAGATATATTTTCAGCCCACATTCAGTATTTTTTTTCCATTTTTTTGTAGTCTTTTCTCATACAATGCATCCTGATAACGGTTTCCCCTCCTCCACTCTTTCCAGACACCCCCATTTCCCCTCTCTGCTAGATCCACTCCTTCTCCATTTACCTTCAAAAAGAAGCAGGTCTCCCAGTGATATCAAATGAACATGGAATAACCAGGTGTAATAAGACTAGGCACAAATCCTCATATTAAGACTAGATGAGGCAGCATAGTAGGAGAAAGGGGATTCCAAGAGTAGGCAAAAGAGTCAGAGACAACCCAGACTCCCACTGTTTGGAGTCTTACAGAACACCAAACCATACCACAATAACATGAGCAGAGAACCTAGTGTAGGCCCATGCAGGCTCTGTTATTGCTGCTTCCGTCTCTGAGTCCTGATGAGCCCTGCTAAGTTGATTCTGTGGGCCATGTTCTCCTCATGTCCTTGACCCCTCTGACTCTACAATCATTCCTCCCTCTTTTCTGCAAGATTCTCCTAGCTCCACCTAATGTTTGACTATGGGTCTCTTCATCTACTCACATCAGCTGCTGGCAGAAACCTCTTAGATAATGATTGGGCCAGGCACTGATCTATGAGCATGGCAGGATATCTTAGGATTCTTAATATAGTTTTGCAATACAAATACTCAATCCCATGAACACTGAATTTTAAGTTGAACAGAATAATCTGTCTCATCATTTGGTATCAGATTAAAGACTGGGAACAAAGTGATCTGGATAGAGGTATCTGAAGGGACATATAAGAGTGGGCAGCTTTAAGACAGGTTTGCATCTCACATTAACACCTTCCAGAAAATACCTTGAAAGACCAAATCAGCTAAAGGCCCTTTCCAATGCACACAGTTAGTCAAGCCTCCAGTGCCTTCCACATCAGCCCTGACGCATGGGCACATGAACAGAGGGACTGTGAGGGAGCCCATAGCGGTCTAAGGGCTTTGCAACCCAGGACACCTGTCCCAGAACAATCAAGGAATAGGTTAGAATGATTTCCGGCAGACCCTTACACAGGTGACACTGGATTGACAAGCTATGTGTAATCTGGCTAGGCATGAGGCTTGCTTAAATTACTGACAAGCCAGGGCTGTGTGCTATAGCCACCAGCATTGTTGATATAACACAGGGCACTTTGGAGTTCTTCAGCATTGAAATAGACAGATGCTGTTGTACAGTATGCGTAGGGACCTATGAATGCCTTTATGTAGAACATATATAGACTCATGCATGCCTCTGTGTAGCAAGCTTGTAAATCTGTGTATGCCTCTATATTGAACACATGTAGGCTCCTAAATGCTTTTTTATAGTGTGAATGTTGATCCATGTATGCTTTAGATACCATGCATAAAGACCTGTGTGTGCCTTTGGATAGTATGCACATCTGTCCACAGCAAAAAGATGTCACCACTACAGAACTTAGCTCTTGGCAGAAATTTTGACACCTTCCAAAGGGACACAGGATTGCTTCTTGGTTCCTTTCTTCACAAGGTATTAATTAGCCCCTGGGGATCTAAACCACGAAATGGCTTACAGCTTAGGGAAGTCGTGCTTTGACTCTTCCTGTTGGCTAGAGCACTGATAAATGCTTTTAATTAGTCTTATGACTCTCTTATTGAAATATATGTCACTGATACTAAGTACCAATTGTCAGAGAGCCTCCAATTCTCAATGGAAGGCTACTAGGGCACCGAGTTAAGACAAAGCTGCTTAGCCTACCATGCAAAGCCCTCAACTTCCTGCTAATCCCTCTAGCCTCTTCCCTGGTAGACTGATTTCACTTCCATTTCACTCTGGCTGTGCTGACACGGAAACAATTCTTAGGACATGTAGCCCCTACGTTAACAACTCATGACTTTATATTAGTGCTTCTTAACCTCCCTAATGCTGTGACCCTTTAATACAGTTCCTCATGTTGTTGTGACCCCCCCCAACCATAAAATTTATTTTCATTGCTACCTCATAACTGTAAATTTGCTACTGTTATGAATCAGGATATAAATATCTGTCATTTCAATGGCCTTAAGCAAGCCCTGCAAAAGGGTCATTAGACCCCCTCCAAAGGGGTCCCAACTCACATAGGAGAATTGCTTCTCTTATGCTTAGAAGCACATTTCTCCAACACCCCTTTCAGAAAGATGTCCAGTGTCCATCCCTCACCAGGGCATTCCAAAGTTCATAGACAATAGTGACATCACCTTAAGCCTCAGAGAGGCTTACCCCTCATCTGCCCACAGCAAGGCTGTGAGAGTATATTAAAGAACCTACCACTACCTTTTCTTCCAGTCCCCCCATGCAGACCTTGACATCAAGGAAAAGAGGGTCCTAGAAGTTAGGTAGGAAGTTGGTCTAGAACCCAGGACTGGGGTTAAGTTGGACTATTCAGAAGTGTCTTGGAAATCATTCTCTGTCTCCACTTTAGACTACTTCAAGTGTTTATTCTTACTTTTGAGGAGTTTAGAGTAAACCAGTGGTTGGAGTAAACCCAGTGATCCTAACACTCAGGAGCTCCTAAGAGTCAAACTCAGAGCCAGCCTCAGCTTCATAGTGAGAAGGAAGACGAGGAAGGAAGAAGAAGAGAATTAGGTAAGCACTCACATGGAGAAAGTGTAAATATATAGATGTATACATTGACTTGACACAACAATGATAATGATTAGTTGTTATTTATACAACAAAATTAGTTAAGCATCTGACATCTCAGTATCTGCTTTTCTCTTCTTATGATGTTTCTCATGGATGTGCTTAACATTTTAAATGGTATTAAATTATACTTTGGAATTAATACCATAATTTCACAAAGGAAAGGAAGGCTGGCAGGCAGATGGGCTGTAGTTCAGTTGGTAGATTTCTACCCAGCAAGCTCACTTCCCTGAATTCCATCCTCAGTGTGCACAACCTGGTATTGTGGTACACACCTGTAATCTTGGCCCTAGAGAGGTGGAAGCACATATAGCAGGAGTTAAAGGTCATCCTTGGATACATAGCATGATGGAGGCCAGCTTGGGTTACTTGAAACTGTCTAGAAAGCAATGGTATAAGAAAGAAGAAGAGAAGCTAGAGGAGAGAAGTGGGAAGAAGAGAATGGGGGGGTGAGGTGGGGGGAAATACCATGGTTTCTAGAAAGACCTGAATTCTAACCCTACCTTTCTGGATTGTCAGTTTGGGGTCTTTGAAGCATAATCCAAGTCTCTGGTTTGGTTGCTTTTTGCTTTATCATCTTTAGAGAGATTAAGGTCCTGTGCTTAAGCTGGGAAGAGCAAGTGACCAATCAAGACGCATCCCACCTGATCACCGGGAGTAGGCACTGTTAAACAACATATTCCTACTTGTGCTCTTGCATGGGTCACATTGTGCGTGCGTGGGCGCACACACACACACACACACACACACACACACACAAGCCATCAGTCATGCTTAGCCTTCCATTTGTTCCCAGTGTGTCCTGTTTCAGTACCTTGCTCCAACCATGGAACTCCCACTACATGTATCTTTGCTACCTTTATTTGCAAACTCCCAACCCTTCATCATCCTAGCCCAACCTTTTCAGAAGGCTCTTATGTAGTAGTTACCAGTTCAAGTTAATTTTTCTATTGGCACATCTGTACTCTGGGTGTAGGCAATTTAGAGCAACTGGGACTTAACTCATGGCTCTGGAGTCTCAGAAGTCAGAGGTCTATTTGGCATCTCACTGTGCTGTGTCCAGACAGAGGCTGCCCTGTGACAAGACAAGACAGACACACAACCTTTACTTTGAGACAGGATCTCCTGAGTCCTAAGCTTGTCTGGGTAGCCAGGAATAGTAGTAGAATTTTGATCCTCCTGCTCTAACTTCCTGGGTTCTGGAATTATGGGTTTACTGGAGCTCAAACTTGGGGTTTCCTACAAGGAAGGTGAATACTCTATCAACTGAGTCACATGTCCAACCCCACTGCTCTTCTTAAAAGCCACAGATGCTGTCATGTTCACTACCTGTAGGACCCCATCTAAACCCCATTTCCTCCCAGTGGTCCCTCTCTAAATACCTTGAACATTTGACAGTGGGGCGTGATAACAACACATAATCTTTGGGGGTACACCTTGAAACCGTTACCTTTCTCTGCTTTTAGTTTCCCTGAAACATAAAAGACGTTTGCATGTAATTCCTTCCTGGAGTGGAGAGAAACATTTAATGAATCTCAGTTCTCAGAATCTTCCCATCTCCTTTTGGTGCAAGCTCCCATCTCGATGCCTGTTGGGAGTAAATAGGCACAGAGGCGGTCATCTTGTTTTCACACAAAACCCTTCGATGAGGAGAGAGCTGAGTGAAGGTTACCCAGTGAGGAATGGCAAGTCGAAATTAACGTTGAAGGCTTTGTTTTATTCGGGGTTTTGTTTGTGCTTGACTGGCCCAGCTAGTCGGGATACATTTTGGAATGGGAACTTCACTGGAAGGAAATACAGTTTAGCACAGAGAAGTATTTGCTCACCTTCATCCTCCACAAAGCTTGCCCCAAGCTGTGATCCCTCTGTAGGCAATCTCATGTCGATACATATGCAGCAAAGTAAGTACCACCCGTGGGGGGGAGAGAGATTTCATTCCCTAGGGAAGCTGGCAGGAAGCTGAGCTGGGTAAACATTAGACCTCTTTTTTTTTTCCATTATTATCTGAGGAAATGTCACCAAGAAATACTCCCCCGCCCCCACTCCTCTGGACTGTTTCATGTTTTTACTCTGCTGTTTTGTACTTTATGTCTTTTATTTTTATTATTTTATCCTCATTTTATACGTTGGAGATCAGATTGCAGCAACAATAAGAAAATCTATTTATTTGATCCTGGAGGCAAAATTCTGAATATATTTTCTTCCTTAGCAGACCCTAACCATATTGGTTCTTCCCACTACCGGTTTGATTAGATTTCTTGGAAGGAAGCAGCAAAGATCTGCTGAATTATGTCTCTAAACTCAAGAGCAGACAGAGAAGTCATGTGCTTACAGAGGATGTATGCATGCAAAGACTCCATTTAATATACTTCCTGAGACCACCTCAAACCACATTCAAAACGACAAGTCCAACAGAAAGCTCTGGAATATCTTAACCACTTGTTTGTATCTCTAGAATATATCAAATATTAACAGGGCATACGTTCAGACAGACACGCATGTGCCTACTTTTATCAGTCTCCTGGGAAAACCTTAGATAGGAAGGTCCTCAGACTCACAGAGCTCAGGAATATGTGCACTTCTTCTCAGTCGCAGCTGTGCCATATGTAAGTGTCTGATACAACACTGGGTTGGGGGATTCTGGATCTATGAGGTTCTTGGGGATTCTGTCTGTCTGTTTGTCTGTCTGTCTGTCTGTCTGTCTGTCTGTGTGTCTGTCTGTCTGTTTGTTTGTTTTGCTATACAGTCCAAAAGTAGTCACATTGGAAATCTTTCTGGAAGTCCTTGAAGATTTGACCTAATTTTTTAAAAAAGAAGATTTCCTTTTGTGTGAATTTCTAAATACCCACGTGGTAGCTAATATTGATCAGCAACCTCATGGGATATGCTATCTCCTCCTTGACAAACATCTCGGCCTCTGAAGAAATGTCAAGGCTGAGTCAGCACTGATTGAAAAACTCAGTTCACATAGACACCATCCTGTGGGCTGGGGTGCCAGCATGCCCCTTTCTCTGGAATATGAATGCAACATGATCAGCTTTTTCACATGCCTCTCCTGCCCCTCCCCTCCCCCTCCACAATGAACTACATCCTCAAACCGTGAGTCAGAGCAAGCCCCTCTCTCCTTGTTCCCTAAGTTGCTTTCAGACATTTTCTGCTACAGCATTGGAAACGACAAACCTAACAAATGCATATACTTCAAGGCCTTCTTTGAGCATACCCTGTTTAAGTGGATTGTCATAAAACTGTTTGCATCACTAAGGCCATTATACTCTTACTATTCCCCAATAACACCATACCAAATGTCTCAACTTTCACCAACCTCTTCAGTAATTGCCCTCAGCCTGTCTTGGGCTGAATGACTGTGGAGGGATGTTGGGAAGTAAGTGACGTGAGGCACTCTAACATGGACACTTATAATTCAGTGGACAAAAGGAGACCCTGACTTCAGCTAAGCCATTTGATTTCCTTTCTGTCATCTCTGAAGATGTTCCCTGTGGAAATGGAATCAGGTAAAACTAAAAATGGGGGAGGAGCTTGTGTCTTTACTATGGGTTGATTGTGATGACCTCCTTTCAAAAGCCTTCTCCATCCACCCATGTGCAAAAGAACCCAGAGACTTTCTGTAGGAAGCTGTACTCGGACTCTGCTGGCTAATGCTACCAACCACTTGCTGTCTCACTCATGGAAGACTGAGCAGAGGATACCAGGAGACAGGCAACAAAAAAGAAGCTGCTCTGAGCAAAACACATAGGCCCTTACCTTGAGAAGCAGCCATCTCAGCTCCTCTTTAACAGAGAACCTCTTCAGATACCACTTTTAATGTGCTGCCTTCTCCCAAGGACCCCTTTCCTCCCTTCAGAATCAATAGTGGTACACACAAATGGGCTCCTACCACAACCTAACGGTCTTAGCTATGAGTCCAGCAGGGTCCTGCCGTTTCCCACCAACCCCACCTTAACATCAACCCTCATAACATTTGGGGTACAGCAGGGTTGGCCTCAGGAGCCATCTGAATGCAACAGTAGAATACTGAGCCCAAGTAAGCCTTGAACACCTGGTCAGATACAGACACTACAACTCCTTCCTTGCTCTGTCTCTTCACAGTTTCCATATTGTTCTTTGTAGAATTTTTTCTATATATACCCCAAATTGCAGTACTGTGTATCTGTTTGGGATACTGCAACTGTAAGTGAATTTCTTAGGTCAAAAATAAGTTAATGAAGATAAATCAATTACTATAAAAGTAATCATTATCTGCTATGGTAGTCTGTTGGCTCTCTAAGGACATTGGTATTGTAGTCAATGGAATGAAGCTCTGTGATGATTCGGCAGCTGCCCGAGGAGTAACAGGATGTCTCAGCACAGCACCAGGACGTTGTCTTGACCCATTGTTTCTGCTTGGTGTTTTGTTATGTTTTGTTTTGTTCTGTTTTTTTCCCCTCTGCTGGTTTCTGTAATTAATTGATTTCATATTTTCTGCCTGTGTGTACCTGTGTCCCCATGGGTTTAGGATGCAGAGCCCAACAATCTGTCCTCTATAACACTCTGCTATTCCTCTAACAGGAATAACCATTGGGAAGATGTATGAAAATCTCCTTTGCCACCTACTGTGGCCCTCTGAACTGGAGGAAGACTCAGAAGAGGCAGGAACCTTCTAGACGAGCTGCTGCTTGGTTTGTTCGTCGGATGTCACGCAAGACACCCCTACTGCACACATCACCATTTGCCACATGGCTTACACCATAGTCCTTCTGAGATCCATTCCATAAATCTAGACCAATATGCCCACTCTCCTAGGATGACATGACTTTCCCACACTGTACTGGAAGGCTTGGGGGCCCACCACTATGCAACATTATACTGTGGGCTCTGGGACATTTTTGTATCTTTGCCAAGAGTCTTCCTCACACTTGGAAGACGATGTTGCCCATGTCCTCAGCCAGAGGGTCTCAGCTCCCCTGGAGCGGCCTGGGCTACAGACCACACACACAGAGCTAATGCTTCCCGGAGTAAGGAGAGGAGGCAGTGGAGGTCAAGACAACTCTGGATAGCCACTATGCTTCCCCAAGGCCTCATGTCCACTGGGGTCCGTTGACTTGCTCTTTCTCTAGTCTCAGCTCTCACTCATATACCCATATTTCCTGAGCTTACCTGGAAGGGATTCCTTTCTCTAGACCCCTTCATTGTGCTCCGTTGGAGTAAGCCCTGGGAAGATAGGCCTACTCTGTGAGATTCCAGCATATAAAGTGTGCATATATTGGTGAGCTACATGTAGAGATGAAACATTCTAGACTGATTCATGTTTCACAGTTCTGTGCAAACTAAATTTCCAATATAGGCAATTTTAAATAATAAAATTAAAAGTATTTGAAAACCTTATTGAATTCATTACCTTCAGATAGAAACCATGCACTTCCTTAGTTGATATTAAAATAAGAATTCCTGGAAAATTGCCATGGTGATTTAATGAGGGGAAAAATTCATTCTTCGAACACATGTTCCTGGAACAGGTGGAAAAAAATAACCTCCACCCTTTCTTCCATTCCAATTGGCTCAGGGGTATAAATAGGACAGTTGAAATGAGAAAGCTTGGAGGCAAACTGAATGAGTCTTCGTCATTTGAAGGGGAAGAGAGGAGAGAAAAGGGCAGAGACAGAAGGATAGCACATCTTAGGGAAAACCATCAAGTCATGCATGGACGGGAGTACCGTGGTTCGTATTTTTTGTAGCCTTTTGCTATAAAAGAAGAAAATTACATGTCTTTTAAGTATATGTTCACAATGCATGATTTACATTTATTAAAATACTCAGGCTAACTCACATTTTTAGAACTCTTGAGAAACAGGCACAAAAGACCAATAGCATGAGTCCTCTTTGATCTGAGCCCTACCCAGTTCCTCAATATGTTACCATCTGCTGGGTGTGTTTTCCACAACAGTCACATCCAGATGCAAGCTGAACACCATGAGCACTAAGTACAAGGACCACATGGAGTAAGGGCTTAATATGTGTTAAACTGTAATGTATTGCTGTGAATAGCCATTCCCATAATAGAATTTTAGAGTTGGAAACAATTAGGAAGATGTTGGCAAGTATTAAATTTTTGTCCAGGTTCAGTTGGGTAGAAGAATGTGGCTTCAGGGAAATAGTATTTAGGAAAAGTGTTTGGAGGAAAAATTATAGAGAAATATGGGCTTCCATAAATACAAAGTATTATTTCACCATTATTCACAAGGTTGAAAACTGTTCATAATGGCCAATATATGAAAACAACTCTCATACAAGAAGGAGTGGCAAGGTCATGGAGTGAAGACATGCAGTTAAGTATTAGTCACCCTTAAAGAAGGCAGGAAAGTTGCCATCTGCAAGAACATGCATCAGCATAGAGGGTCTCTTTATTAAGTGCAATGAACCACACACAGATTGCAAAGACTAGATTGAGATGCATATGGGATATCAACATCCATCATTACATACATTAAAATAGAGAGAATGTCAGCTACAAAGCTAGGATTAGAAGAAGATGGGAAGATGGTGTCTTGTTGCCGCTGGGTCAAATGGCCAAGCCTAGACTGATAGCTTCTAGCATATGAACTGTAGCTATTGACAAATCATCAAATACTGTGCATTCCTGTGACTCATGGGTACAACAGGAGACCAAGTAATAGTACAGGCATCTCTAGTGCTTGCTTGTCCTAGTGATTTCTATATGTATTTCAAAAGACCACCCTATCTAACTCAAACATCCACAAAAATAAAAATGACTTTTAGAACCAAAAACACATGCTCAGGGATACAGACCATCCCTGGATGGAGTAACGTGTAAAAGCTAGGACACTCTTTCAGTTCCAGAGTCTGAGCATGTTGTTATCAACCATAATTGGGAACTAGAAGAAGTGGGAGATCAGTGGACTATGGATATTGTCCATTTCTTCTTACCACTATATCAGAAATGTTACTGAAAGCTAGCTCTATGTAAAGCACTATGTCATAGTAAGGGTTTCTAGTGATGCAAGGAAACACCATGACCAAAAAGCAAGTGGGGAGGAAAGTGCTTATTTGGCTTAATGCTTCCAAATCACTGTTCATCACCAAAGGAAGTCAGGACAGGAACTCACACAGGGCAGGAATCGGGAGGCAGGAGCTGATGCAGAGCCATGGAGGGGTGCTGCTTATTGGCTTGCTCCCCATGCTCCCTATTGTCTGCTCAGTCTGCCTTCTTATAGAAGCCAGGACCACCAGCCCAGGGGTGGCCCCATCCATAATGGGCTGGTCCCTCTCTCATTAATAACTAAGAAAATACCTTACAGCTGAATCATGTGTAGGCATTTTTCTCAATTAAGTTTCACTCCTTCCAGATTACTCTGCGTGTCAAGTTCACATAAGACTAGCCAGCACACTCTACTAATGACTAAAATTGCTGTGTTTACATATTTATCAGAAATTGAAAGGCCTGTGCCCTTTTGTACTAGGAACACCAGTTATTTAGCTCACAGCCTTATGAAGTTCCTGCTTTAGACTCTGATAGGGAGAGCTGTAGTCATCTAATAATGTATGTGTTAAAAAGATGTGAGAACAAATATTCTGTCCAGACATCCCACTGGGCATATGTGCATGGGAGACCTGAGGAAATGTCGTGTACTCTAGAGATGGCTGCTGAGCCTCACACTTCAGGCTTGTGCCCTGGGTGGTTAGATAAGGGAGTCATTTCTTGTATAGGTAGGCAGGTGTCCTCAAGACCTGTCATGGTGGGAAAAGCATGAACTTCTCTGGTTTTGTGCTGTTTGGGGGCCAGGTGTTGTACCAGAAGATTTGTATGTACATGCTAACTGAATACTTACTTTATTCCTAAAAATATCTTACAAAACTAGTAACCTTTTTGTGTAAGAAAAAAAAGTTCAGGGTATATGTGGTTTAAATACATATTCTCTCATGATTCCCCTACCAAGAACTGGTATTTGGGTTTGAATGTGGACATATCCTCAATTTCTGTGCAAAGTTCCTTTCATGAACTAAAAACCCATTTACATGAATGTTGGGACCATGGACTCAGACTCGGGGAGGCCCAGTGGAAAAAAAATGTAGAAATAAAAATTAGCAAAGAGATAAACTATAGAGTGTGCAGGTCCTCAGGAAAGCTCATGTCTAAATTCTTAAGACTGAGAAGTTTAGGAGTTTAGGTTGGATTATACAGAGAAAATTGGGGGTCTATTATATTTTAGTGTGTGTGTCTGTGTGTGTGTGTGTGTAGTGTGTGGTGTGTGCTTGCTGCCATGTGTGTATGTATAGATTCATGCATGTAGGGGAGTGTGCTGGGGGGAGGGTGTTCCTGTTCATCTGTAGATTCACATGTGTAGCAGATAAAAGACAACTTTGAGTGATATATATATCTCAGAGTTTAAGTTTGTTGCCCTCGTTTTTTATCACCCCCTGAGACAGAGTCTCTCTGTGTCCTAGAATTCATCAAGTTTAGGCTGACTGGCCAGTGAGACCCAGACAGCAGCTGGCCTGTCTCCATCTCCTTGGAGCTGAGGTTGCAAGTGCCCACTTGGAGCATTTACTGGGAGTTCTGGGCACTGAACTCAGATCTTCATGTTTGTAAGACCAGCCCTTTACCATCTGAGCTGATTCTCCAGCCATAGCTGAAGTTCCTAACTCAGAAGAGTTACAAAGTGACCAAGCCAAAGCCATTAAGCAGAGCTGAGTCAGCTACCTCATGCTCTTTCTTAGTTTAATAGAGAAGGAATCTTCCAGCAATTAGCTAAGTGCTTCCCATTCTACCTTAAGTGAACCCGAGGGGAAACTGCTCCTGGAGTCACAAGTCCAATCCTCATAGAGTGTCCTCCTGATAATGGGGGTTTCTTAAAAGGAAAGGGTTTACCAGCAGACCTTTGACTCAGCCATGAGTGGACAGTCATTCGTTGCTGGTGGATGTGGCTCCATCACAATGGGTCACTTTGCAGACTCTCAGTAGGAAATCCAGCCTTCTCAGGTCAGAGAGAAATCTTCCAGATTGCTGGTGGCTCAGCAGGCTGAGCAAAGCATCTCACCCCAGCTGTCGGTCCAGGGAAGACGAGAGTTAGGAACCAATACGTACCCCAAGAGTGTGTTCTCCATTAGCCAGATGGAGCTTCAAGCTGCTGCAGACTCTTGCTGTCTTACACATGATGCTTGCTAGACAAAGAAATATTCATCACCAGTCTAGCTCTTGAAGGTTGAACAGATCTACTGGTGTTGGCACACTACATATTCCAGGAAAGGAGGGAGGTCTGGAGAAGGGCTCCTGAGACCATGACTAGGGCTTGTATCTTACATCCTTCACAGTCATCAGAACTCCTAAGAGGGCTGCAGGGCACATGGCACTCATGACCACGGAGGAGCACACTGGCTCTGGCATTAGTGGTGTGCTGGCAGCAGGAAGATGCAGGGGCAACCTCTGGATAGAAACCCAGCCAAAGAAAATGCAACTGCCTTACATAAAGGCAGTAAGGTGAATGGTGTGGCTCTTATTATATGGAAAGCACTGGCTCCTTAATGGAGCCACTCCAGAAAGGGCTGTTCCTCTGCCTTCCTGGTCAGAGGACCCACCTCACGCTATAGCTGCAGCACCCTTTTACCAGGTAGACCCGGAGTTGTTCTGGCTTCCAGTACATATAGAACAAAGGCTGCTGAGGTTTCCAAGTGCCCCTCAGGACAGTCACATATCAGTGTGTGACTTTATTTTAAGCTTTAAAAAAAGTTTGCAGAACATAGAATTGCTACAAATTATTTAACAAGACAGGGGTGTCCAACCCTCTTCGATCTGTTGCTTTAGTATCTCTCCATTTGTCTGTCTCTGTCTTTACACACATACACATACATATATACCACATACACACATACACACACACACACACACATACACACACACACACACCTGAGCTTTTCAAAGGTAACGTTCAGAGAAAGCACCCCTTTATCAGTAAAGCCTCACTCTGAAATGTGACCATACAACACATAAAGAGTTCTTTGTCATAAATACTGCCTAGGTAGCAGAACTAGAGAATCAGTGGTAATTCTATTATACAGTCGAGAGACCTTGATCTGATTTCACCAGCAGGCCAACTATTTATAGAGTCATACACAATCTGACTTTGCCTCCTTTCTCCCTGGGATGATGAAAGAGATTTGTTGTTGAACGGGCAGGAATACAGACTACACAAATGCATCATTCCTTCTGCATGCTACAGGGAGTCACATGTCCCCACCTAATTGTATCACTAAAGATCGGAACTTTGCTCTTAACTTCCTTTGCCTGAGAGTAGCAGGTAACACCTTCGAAATTATCCTTCAAACACCTAAGCCAGTCAAAGGCAGTATCCTGTCACTACCACCCAGGGACAGCCCTAGGACAGTCACAGCTTCTCCTTATACGGTGCCCATGGGCTTCTCTTCTACTTGTTTGTTGGTTTAATGTGCTTTGCATCAGCGAACATTTTGACTGCTCACAGATCATCAATAGCTAGATGGAGGAGGCATAAATCAAACAGGTACTTATTCATTTTCTACAGCGGACACCCCACGTCTTCCTTCTGCAGTCTTCTGTAGCCTCATCCCTCTCCACAGGGGTTTGCCCTCATTCTAAGACCCATTCCAAAAGGCCCTGCCATCCTTCAGGCTCAAGTTATTCTCTCTGCCTGGAGTCTATTCACTTTTCATGGAGTAGCACAACTGTGAAGTCTCCTCTAAGGCTGCCCTAACTCCACAGGAAGAGTTAGTTTCTCTCAACTGTAATAGTTTGCATGTAGAGCAGAGTGTGCAATCCACAGCACATAGCTAGGTGTCTTCTCAGCAAGGAGGCTGCATGCTTTAAATACCTGGAAAAACAGGAAATGCTTCCTACCTGATTACCCAAGATGCTTAGTGCATGACCTGCATGGTACCAGGCCAAGAACCTACTTTGAGCTTGGAATGGAAACTCCTTGACCTCAGATCCACCTGCACAATATCTGTCCATTCTGCCACCAAAAAGAAAATTCCAGATAAGTCACTTTCTGGCTTAAAGAGTGCTATTTATTTTGAGCAAAGGTGCTAATGGACTTAGCAGTACATTTGCCTTTCATCAGGAACCAAATGCTAACACCAAACAATGTTAGCAGGGCACCATTAGGAGGGGAGAGAAACTAACTTAAAAAAAATACAGAAAACAGAAAAAGACAAAAAGCAACCAAAGAACACCATCTATGCAGCGTCCTGCTGAACTCAGAAAAAAATTGAGCCATCATCTCCTCTGTCTGACTTTTCTAATGATAAAAGTACAATAAAATGAAACAAGGTAGGCACAAATAGATATGATAAATCATGTCACCACACTGTACCCTATGGTACTCTGCTCATCTTTGTCACCAATGACAAGAAAATCCTAGGAGAAGTCAGTCTGTTTGTCTTGCCTCTACTAGGAGGACCAGGGAGAGATCTGACTGCATGCTAGATCACCATGTGTTAGAATGGCGGGTCACGACTCAACAGCACACTAGGCCAAGGCAGTTCCATGTGGAAGAGGTTTTATTGGGGAAAGAGAGAGGAGATAGTTGCAGAAAGAGAAAAGGGGGATAGAGAGAGACAGAGAGAGAGAGACAGAGAGAGAAAGAGAGACAGAGAGAAAGACAGAGAGAGAGAGAAAGACAGAGAGAGAGAGAGAGAGAGAGAGAGAGAGAGAGAGAAGGGTGTTCTCCTTATTTATATGGAGAATGATGTAACGCAGATAAAGGTGAGAGGTGAACCAAGTGAATGTTAGGAATATGGTACCTATTGCCTTGGCAACAAGTCTGCAGGTTGCAGGTAGTGCTGTCACCTATGTGATGTCATAGGTTTGGGAGATCCTAATGCCAACAGATGGAGGGAGAAGGGGGAGGATATCTCAAGTTGAAAAATTGAACACATGCAGACACAAGATGTCATTGACCCTTATGTGGGCTAGGTCTATCTACTGTCAACCTGACATACCTTAGCAAGCCTTCCTGTTGATGGAGATTTGTTTCATCAACTAGTTCTGTGGAAGGACCCTCCCAGGGACAGATGCATGTGACAATCCGATTGCCTACCATGCCTGTGTATCTCTGTAGTCTAATGTTGCAGATCTTTGATAACTGTAAGCTGGAGATGCATTGCCTTGTCGTAGGAGAACAGAACAGAACTGAATGTTTTTGGCACCATGTAAAACCTGTTAGAATATTAAAATAGAATCTGCCAGCTGTGTGAGAATGGAGAAACAGAGGAGAAGTGAGAGTCAAGCTACAGACAACTAAGATGAATAAAGTACAGGCAACCTGGCTCACACCTACAGACCCTCTTATGAAAGGGGTAGGGGAAGGGAAGAAAGGGAGAGAGAAATGAGAGGGAAGGGCAAGGGGAAGAGAGAGGCAGACAGACAGACAGACAGACAGACAGAGACAGAGAATATTACAACTGTTATCTGTAACTTGGTATGGCTCTCCATCCCATCTGGGGACTCAGTCGAGCATGCAAATATGTTTGGATAATTAAAAAGTATGTTCTTTCTTGTTGGTTTATTGTAACTGGAGGTGAACTGAGCAAAGTTCCCCTAATCCCGTCAAGCCCTCTGCAGGAAGGGTCAGAGGTCAGCAACTGCTCCTAAAAAATGCTGTGTGATTGAATCCTTCAGCCCCTGAGCAGCTGATTAGAGATAATCTGGGGGTCTGTCCCCCTGACATCAGGGGCTGGCAACTACCTCCTGAATAGACTTGATCACCTACCAGGCTCCAGAATGCTAGGACATACAGTCACTTTGAAACCAAAGTGAGAATTCAATTTCCAATGGAATTTAAATTCTTCACAAGCATGAAGAAATTTTCATTTCATTGTCATGCAAAGGAGTGGGGAATTTAAAACTGGTTAGTCCAGATACTGTTGTTTTAAAGAAAATTATGGATGTGGTTTCTAATGCAAGGGAAATTGTGTGGCTTGACAAACACAGGCATGAGATGAAAGGTTTCACAGACTGTCCTTCCAGAGGGCAAGGAGAGAGAATGTTGACCTTGTGGTCACATGAGGATGCTGAGCAGGTGTGCGCAAATCCAGCCTCACACTGGAGAGAGTATTGCGTGTTCGTTGCACATTGGAGAACAACTCTTCATAGAACTCTGTCCAAACGTATATCAAACTTCAGTGCCCGCCTGAGTTGGGTCTAGTTGTTTAGAATCTGTTCAGATAGATATGAACTGTGCTCTGTATACACATGTGAACACGTGTGTGCCCAGAGACCAGGAACAGATGGAGGAGTCTGACCTTCCTGGCTGATGGGACAGCAGAGAAGCAAGAAGCTCCAGGGCCCTACACCCATCCATGTGGTTGGGGGAGGGGCCAGAAACTAGTTACAACTCCAAGGGGACTTATTTCAATTAGCCAATACCCAAGATAAAAAAATTGTAAACAAATAGAATGCAAGTTTCGCTTCTATATTTAAAGAGAGTGTGACAGTATGCAATCCAGGCTGGCCTCAAACTTGTGAGTCTTCTGTCTTAGACTCCCAAGTGCTAAGATTATGAGAGTGTACTACCATACTCAGTACTCAAAATCTTAATTTGTGTTGTTGTTGTTGTTGTTGCTTTCTATGCTTCTTTTCTATCCAGAAATAACTGCTTCATTCTTGGGTTCTATTGCTGCCTCTTTAACAGTGTCTCTCCTCTCTCTGCCCACCCTGCACTGTTAGGGATGATCCCAGAACAATGAAACAAGAAAGCCCACGCCTACCCACTTTATGGAGATACACCCTCTACAAACATTTGACCACAAAGGGCATTGCTGATTTATTGTTTATCCAATCCTGTTTTCCAAAATATTTATTTTAAATTGACATTATTGTTTTCCCTTTAAGTGATAAATGAAAACAAGCATTCATTTTTCTTTAGAAAAATACTAAGTTTTATGCAACACATCACAGATGCACTGCCCTGACTCTTTCTGGGCATTTCCTGTCTCTGAATATTTAATACTAAAAATAACCCAAGCTTCATAGCATCTTTGAGTAGTATATGGTGAATTTTCTAGATCATTCTTGGGTGGAAATCGTTCCTGGAAAGATAGATACAACATGTGATTGGGAGAGGAAATATGGCTGGAATAATTGACAAGCTTTGATCATGGATTGTCATGCGACAGTCACTAGCACTGATAATTAACTTTCTGAATTGGAAAGTCCAGTGATAGGAAAGCATGCTTCTGTACTTGGGGAAAGATAAAGATTCATATTGTCTTCAGGATACTATCAAAGTGTTTAAGGCGACAGGGAGGACCACAAACACTCAAAGAGACTGGTGGAAAATGCCCCTGGATCTGAGGGTACTCTGGTGAGGTTTGTATTTTTCTAGAACTCTTCAGCAAGTTTAAAATTATATTTAAAAAAAATTAACTAAAAGGATACTAAAAAGAAAGTCTATTTGACTATTGATATTTAATTTTGATGGAGGACAGGCTACATCCTTCCATTTCCAAATCATGTTTAAAACTTAAATGAAATGGAGGGCCCTGGCCTTTGTGCCCTGGAACGGGGCTCAGGGTGAGCAGCGCCTCTAGAGGGAGAGCTGGTACTGCAGGTGTTTCTCAGTTAAGTTCCAGACGTGACCTTCAAACACCCCCTCAATGAAACATCTCTTCTTCCTTTATTAAATGCACTAATTAAATTATATACTCCTCATTTAAAATGTGCTTTCTTTAGTACTCAAAATCTCCACATGTCACGTTTCTCAGGGGAGGAAATGCTAGGTGGCATTTGCTACAATGAGCCCTTATGAGGAATACACGTCCCCAGCCTCTGCATTGGAAGGGAATGCTGGAGCAAGCTCGTCTGGCAGACCCCATACCCCAGCACACCAGGAAAATGCTTTCTCTTTTTTGACAGTTTCACAGGCGCAAGGAAACCTTGGTCTCTTAGGCCTACTGGATTCAGGCTGTGCGTAAATTGGATTTTCTGTGTGGTATTATTCAGAAAAAAAAAAAACAAACAAAAAACTAAAACACAAAAGCTAGTCAACCTACTTGCAGAAAAAAATTCAGAACACCCGGGCTCTTCCCAACCTGCAGATCCTTTCCCTGTCTGTGTGTGTAGTTTTACTGTCCGGCATGACATCTAAACAGAATCTCTCTCAGAAATCACAGAGCAGACTTCTCTGGAAGCCAAGAGGGGCCCGGAGGGAGGGGCAATATGGAAAATAGAGTCCCGTGTTTGCTTTCTTTTCTTTGCCTTCCCCGGACCCGATCCCCACTTTTTTAAAGAAATCCACCTGTTCTGCTTCAGTTTCAAATCATTTTAAGTCCAAGAGGGCTTCTCTTCCTTGCACACCCTGGATATTTCAAAGCGAGCCCATCTTCACTGCAGGAGAGAGTTTATTCAGGTGTTATGAATCAGACAAGGGCTCAGGGATGCAAACTGGGGCTGAGACAGGGCCCCCGCGAGTCTGGTCCCCTCCCCGATAAAAGAAACATAACAAACCCCTAGAAAACAGTCCTCCAGTAATCTCCCTGCCTGCGCCAGGAATAGGGGTGACGGAAAACTGCCCTCTCATTATAGTCCTGGTCTCAAGGTTAGAATTAGACCCTTAGGGTAAGGAGCTGTCAATTAGAGATAACTCCAGCCTGCTGTCTGCAGCCGGGCTTATCTCCTAGCAACTCTCCTCATTCAGGCCACAGCCCTTGGCTCTGCCTGCAGCTCAAGAGCCATCTTGAAGACAACAAAATAACCTCCTCATTTTGAGCAGATGCATAAAGAATTCTTCTCTGGGTCCTTGATGGAGTCTCGTCCTTGATGAAGCCCGGGTGACATTCGACTAGCAACGGGGCTGGGGAGATCTGCAAAGAATTATGATTGGGCTCCCGTCCAGCTGCAGATGTTTCCATGGGAAGAGCACATGGAAGGGTCTGGCCAAGCAATCAGAGCATCTAAATTCAATCTGAGACTGGGTGCCTCCTTCTTCCAGATCAGAGCCTGGCATGTTTATGCAGGAGCCAGCATAGTCTTTCTCCTGCCTACTTTCTGCTTAGGAAGAATTTGCCCGCAGTTGGGAGTGCAGTGGCTCTGGTTGCCACGGGAACTCGGCCTCTCCTTTATTCACCATGGCAGGGCATATAGAGAGAGCCAACAAGCATAAATCGTATTAAGCGATGCACGGGGTTATCCACCATGGATGTAGGCAACATCACAGAATTTACTACTGGACCCTATACTTGGTGTGCAGAGAAAATGCAGGCTACAAATTCCTTGGAGCTGTCTACTCATTAGAGCTAGGAATCGTGCTGTTGACTTTTCTAATCGCAAGCAGAGTTAAGGGTGGCAAAATGCTGGAAGACTCTTAGGGGCTGGGGGAGAGGCAAGCCTTTGATTTTTTCACTGGAGTGGAAAATGATAACAAAGGGATATCTAAGAAATGTTGTAAAAAAAAAAAAAAAGATGAGAAATACCCAGTGTGCTGTGGGTGTAAATTAGATAGATGGTGTTCTTAGAATTGAAGATTTGACTTAACAAAACTCTCCTGGAGGACAACATCAAGGAGGTACACAGACAAGGAGCAGGGGCCATTTTTTTACCGAAGCGGTTCTCCTTTTGCCCCTCCCCCACTGCTCCCCACTCGGTGTTACGCGCGGCTCTGCAGCACTGGCTCTCCTATCCAGCCTTCCAATCTCCCCTCCTCTTCATCAATGGAGAGACTATCTGTTTTGTTCGGCTGCTTTTATGTTTGTGAAGAACCCAGCACAATTTTTTATCAAGCTAGTTGGGTCAGAGGAAAGAGCTGTGTACAGGGGCAGAGGAGACAGAAGGAGAACGCCAGGCAGCTGCCATGCCGGCTGCTAGGCACTGTGGACACAGAGCTTGGTTTAGCTTTGCCGTGGCTTTCCTCCTGCCCTCCCTCACACTCAGTGCAGGGCTCATTAAGCTCCCCTGCTAGGTTTCCTATTAGGGCTTGTCAATATCCCAAGCTGCAGCATAGCTTCTGAAACAGGGGAGAGAAGGCTTGGGCAACTTTGAATAAATCTTTTCTGTGCTTGTCTGAGTGGGACATACACACAATTTTGTTTCAAAATGGAGACTCTAGATTTTAATTTTAAAAAGCAGACGGATACATCACAGGATATTCAGCATCTTAAAATTAAACGACATGCAGCTTGCAGAAATTAATATTTTCAGGTTGCTGAAGAAGAAACTGGGAAACTGAGCTCTGTTATGTTCTGAATTGTTCTCACTAAGCAAATACACCTTAGGAGCTTTCTTTGATGTTATTTTCTTATGCAATCCAATCAGTTGTGAATATGCACAGTGCCCTGCATCTTTTAAAATAACATTTCTAATGGGCCATTCTTTACAGGGTAGAGGCTACCCCTGCACATAGAGCATGCTGGTTGGCATTACATTTGAATATAGTAACGAAAAAATGACTTATAAAAAGAAGAAATATCTCTAGCAATCAAAGTTTACTTTATTAAACAGCAGATTGGCAATGTCTCCAGGATTCTTATGTGGACTGCCATTGCTGGTTGCCTAGGAGATGAGGGAACTTAACTGCTTCACTGCCACTGGACTGCATGGATTCTTGCAGCGTGGTCTAGAAGCTCACAGAACAGTCCCCGGCTCGGGAACATGCACCCACAGGCAGCACTTGCAAAGGCTTTTGGCCAATAAAAAGATTCCAAGATAGGGTTGCATCTTAAAAAAATTGACTTTTTCTTCTGTTTCTGAATATTTTCATTGCTGAGTTTTATTTGATTTTTGTATATATGAAATGGAGCTATGCTAATTACCTTCAGTGTTTGGTTATTCTTCCCTATGGAGTGATTTTTGAAGAACTATGGGTGTCCTTATTTACTCCAAATCTGGGTTTAAGAAAAGCAGGGATTGATTTTGTGTGTGTGTCATATTTCTGGGTTTTTTTTTTAAATGATGCTTTGAAATAATGTGAATTATTATCATATGTGCCATAGGATTGTCCTCCAGCACCATCCTATCTGGCGTAGGGAAAACTGCATTTCAGCCAAGCATGGATCTTGGGGGAGAGGAGGCCAGCCCTGGTCCTGTGGGCTGAGTGACCTTGGTAAATCACACATTCCTGGGCCTAGGTTTCTGCCTGTGGGGGAAGAAAGGAAGCACAATCAAATATTCAAATACAAATCCTGACATGCAAATATGGCTCTTTCTTGCTATACGTCCATGTGCATTTGGTGAGGCATTAGGAACTGTGCAACTGATCTCATTCAATAGAACTGCCAGTCTTCCGAAAGCACCAAATACAGTACGTAGTTGGCTTTACCGCTTGAAGGTTTATATCTGACTGTTCTTGTGTTTCCATCCAGCAAATCTAAAAGCAGCCATTATTGAAATAATTCTCTAATTTTGCAGGCTGACTTTTTTTTATGCCCTGTAGATGATTCTAACTACAGGAAAGTGCCTGAGATTAAGAACATTATCTCATAGGGAAAAAGAATCCTTCCTTTAAAAATATTTTGTTTACTTAAAACCACAGATCTCAGGCCTTTTTCTCATCATCTTTGATAACACTTTTTTCTCAACCATGTTAGTAACATTCTCTTAACCTTGAAAAAGAGGTCCCAAGCCTGAGAAACTATAGTCACAGCCAGAAAGGGGATCTGGGGTGTGACAAGATTCAATGAGCCAGGAAAACACAGCAAAGGAGGACACTTGACCTCAAAGTATGGCTTAGACTTTGTTCCCCTTTCTAATTTCTCATTTAGAGAGAATTCTGTTCAGAAGATGTTTCCTCTATTCAAGACATGGAAGGAATAGAAAATACAGTTTAAGGAATTGCACTGAGTAGATGGCTATTCTCTTGGGAGGCGTACAAAAGCTATATAATCAAAACAGCAGCAACTTCAACTTATTCTTTATTTCTAGGAAAGGACTTGTGTTGAAGTCTTGCATACATACATAAGTGCATACATACATATACATGCATACATCTATACATATACACATATACATATACAGACATATACAAACACATATACATACACAGACATACATACATATTCACATATACATACACGTACATACATACACACATATACACATGCACACATCGTATACAATACACACACACACACACACACAGTGGGAGGGGGAGAGCAGCAAGCAGATTAGCTGATCCTAACAATATCAACATTTCTTGAAAGTAGATATCCAGACTCTGTCGAGGCTCTGTGAAATGAAATTTTACATATCTCACCTAAATACACACCAAGCTCTAATTTTCCCTCACATCACATGACTCAATGATAGAGTATCCCTAAACAGATCCAAAACGAAGCTTTTGATTCTGACTCAATGCACTAAAGCATGTGTGTGATCAGAGAGGAAGTCTAGAAATAGTGACCAGGCTGCTTCTCTAGTTTAACAAGGCTTCTGCTGACGACGGATCGATGGAGCCAAGCCACCAAAGAACATCTCAGCCTTATACCGTCGATGCTTTGGACTTACCATCGCATCAGAGACTTCTCTGTGAAGATCAATCTTGGTTTTGAATTCAGTGTGGGTGAGGGGGGGCTGCTGACTCAGGGAGCCTGAGGGAACCAGGGCCTGCTGCTAAACAACAGCCCGTCCCCAGCAGGACAAACACACAGAAGGCAGAATGAATGGCCTCATCTACACGCCAGCTATTTGATATGCAGATCGGGCCGCAGGCCTCTTCAATAGCTGAGCACTCCATAGGCAGCAGGTGCAGCCCAAGTGAGTGGCCTTCCCTCCTTGAAAGAGCTGGGCTGCCTCCCTCTCTCCCTCCAGCCCTTAACTGTTTCTGGAGCGCTATGATCTTCACCCCTTTTAAATGTAGACGATCCTTTTACAGGCTGGATAGACCTTCTACTTTTCACTCTGCCCCTATCCGTAAGCCTGGGCATGAAGCCACGGAGCGACAAAGGAAGAAAATCTGCCAGGCTCTTGTTAATGATGGTACAGCAAGGCAGGAGAGCTGGGAGGTCAAGCCACCAGGCAGTTACCAGCCTCCATCACCCACAGCCTGTGCCCATGTCTCCTGGACAATAGATAAAGACTCTTATATCAGAGTTTTCTTCGCCATTTGTGCTGGAACTAGAAATCCATGTTAAAGGTGTGTGTGTGTGTGTGTGTGTGTGTGTGTGTGTGTGTGTGTGTGTGTGTGTGTGTGTGTGTGTGTGTTTGACAGAGACAGTGATACAGAGACAGAGAGACCAATTGCACAAATACCTGAGTGATCCACTGTAAAACCTTCAGTGTGTTTCCTCAGGAGCCGACTGCCTTTGTTTTTGTGTTAGGGTCTCTGAATAACACACTGCACCCTGGCTTCTAGATTAGAGAAGTCTAGCTGGTCATTGAGCCCTGGAGATGCCCTGGTTTCTGCATTTCACCTGCTGGGATTACACACAGGCATGTACTGGTGCCCTCAGCATCTTGATCTGGGCTCTGGGGATAAACTCCGCTCTAACACATTCAGAGCAAGCACTTTACCAACAGAGACACCTTCCAGACTCACCTACCTGCCCTCAGTACAGAGTCAGTGCCTGCCGCCTCCACCCAGGGTGACTGATTGGAACCTAGGGTGAAACTGTGTTGCGGTTTGCCCAATGCACCATTGACTTGCTGGACTCTGCCCATCTCAACTTGCTTTGCTGTTGTGTGCACATTATTATTATTCAAGCTGTCTGCATTGCAGGTTATGTTCTGAGAGTCAGCTATGCAGCTTTATAGCTGCTCTACAGCTATTAGCTAAATGAAAGAGTTGATCATTTCAGATCTGGAATCTATAGAGCGCCTTAGCCTAAATTCTGTAGGATCTATTAGTGTAGAATACATGAAGATATTAAAAGGTGAAAAATTAAATATACTAGATCTTGGTAGTGGGCTAGAGGGAATCAAACCTACCCTATGGTGTAAGAGTGGTAGCAAAAAGTCTACAACCAGACTTCCTTCCTCCCTCCCTCCCTCCCTCCCTCCCTCCCTCCCTCCCTCCCTCCTTCACTCCCTCCTTCACTCCCTCCTTCCTTCCTTCCTTCCTTCCTTCCTTCCTTCCTTCCTTCCTTTCTTCCTTTTCTGCTTGTTTGTTTGTTTGTTTGAGGTAGATTCTCATGTAACCCAGGCAAGTCCAGAACTTTCTATAGAGCACAGGATGGCCTTGAACTGCTGATCCTCAACATCCCGCTGCCTTTGCTAGCCTAACAGAAGTGCACTACCACACATAGTTCATGTGCTGCTGAGCATGCTAAAGGAGCAGTCTATCAACTGAGAAATGGTTCATTTTTGGAGGGAGCGTGTCACAGGTCTGGACCTAGACAGCCCTCTACCAACTTCAGAACTGGAACTGTGCCACCTTAGGCGTTGCTCTGTTGGGGTTGGGTGTGTGGGTTGTGGACTAAGTAAAGGGAGGATGCGCTCAGTCTGGCATATTTTAGCAAGTGTTCTACACATGTAGAGATACACAGAATGACACAGAGAGAGGCAGGCCTGTGGAATGAGAGGAATGCTGAGTGTATGGCTTTAGCTGCAGGTTCCTCAGCTCAGCCCTTGGAAACCTGTTTCCGTTCTGATTGTTAATGCATTTGCTTATTTCAATGCTTATGTTTTTTGCAATTTTAAAATGAAATATATATGTAAAAAATCCCAGCCTTACACTGAGGCTTCTGGGCTTGGGGGTCATGTTCAGTATAATGACATGAGGTGCTTTTTCTAATCTTCATTTGTTTTAGAGAATATTTACCATTATTGAAAGCCACTGTTAGGGGAATATCTGCTATAGGAACCCTAACCTCCAGGGTGGACTTAGGGATAGAAAAGGCCTCTAAGAGGAAGTAGTTATGATTTCTTTGCTCTAAAGACTGCTGTCCTGACCACCATCCCTTTAGGAAGACCTGCTGGAGAGTTCCCCTTCTCCTGCCACACTATGTTCTTCCACCAGAAAGAGGCTGTGTGAGAACATCAGGAGCGCCCATGTCCACATATTAGCTGTCTCCCAGGCTCAAGTGCTAGAAATGATTTTCCATTGAACCTGATGCTTTTACATGCAGCTCCAGATACCCCAGAGGGATTCTGAGGCAAGAGGATTCCTTGAGTCTCGAGTTTGGGATAATCTAAGCAAACAGCTGGACAGTATGACCCTAAGTTAAACATACTAGGATTAGTTTGCCTTAAAAAACCAAAACAAACAAACACCACCAACAACAACAACAAATCCAGTGCTGTCTAAAAGAAGTGTGAAGAAGGTCTTGGAGTCCAAATATCTGACCACTGAGTTGATTTTTTTTAAATAAATAGGAGCAAATATTAAAGAAGAGGAAATAAAGTCAGGGTGAATGCCAATGTGTTCCTGATACAAACATGTAATCTTATTACTCTAACATGTACAGTTACACTTCTAAATGAAGATTGCTTTTTCCATTTTTATAGTTAAGTTCAATATTTATTCACCCATGTAAAATGTTGTCATGTAAAATTATTCATACATAATTACTCAGTAATACTGGAGAAAGGGGACTGTCAGGTAGCTCAATGGGTAAAGGCCCTTGCTGCCAGGCTTAAGACCCTGAGTTCAATCCTTCGAACAGGGTGAAAGGAGAGAATCAACTTCTCTAGTTGTTCTCTAACTTCCACATGTATACAAAACCTCTGCATGACAAGTGTACACATGTGTCTACACAGACATGCACGTGTAGGTACATGAGTGTGTGTGTGAGCACACTCAAAATATAAAAATCAACAAGAACAACAACAACAAAAAAAGAACCTGAGTTTGGTTCTCAACACCTATGGGAGAGAACTTAACTCCAGCTCCAGGAAATTTAAATTCTTTCTCCTGGCTTACATGGGCACATACACTCATGTAGCACATATTTAAAGAGACACCCACACACAAATACATATCTATAAAAATAAAATGAACCTTAGAAACAAGCAGATAAACAAACAAAACCTGAAGGGGTCATGGCCTAAATCACTTTACCATCCCATGTGGCACCTGTTGGCTGCTCAGAATGTGGTGAAGCCTGGGACCGGAGAGTCCCTATTAGTCATGGACTGATCGACTTTGGTTCCTCTGTCTGGTTGAATCATTACAAGGCTACAGAGAGCATTAAACCACCAGCAATGAAAAAAATCTGTGGACAGCATCCATGAACTGGCTTGTCAGAAGTGGAGTAGGCAGGGGGGCTCCATCAGCTTCTGAAAATACAGGAATCCAGAAAGAGCAAATTAGAAACAACATGTTTCCCGGTTTTTTGGGTGAAGCAGGCCAAGTACCTTGTTCCTAGGGAAAGCAGGGGTAGGGTTTGCACACATGGGAGGCTCTATTCCCTTAACTTTCTGTCTTCTTATTTTTGCATTTGTCCTTGAGAGGCTGCAGTCCTCTGAGTGAAGTTGCAGCCCAAACATCCAAACCCACAGCAGGCTCATAGCACCTTGAAAGTCACGACAGCAGGGAATGCAAGCATGGCTGGAGCAAGGTGGCAGACTTTAGGGCAGAAGCCAGGGCTCTTCTCTGTGAGCTGCATACCTGCTTTCACTATGTCCTCTGTGTTCAAGGGAGGTACAGAGAAAGCTTTGCTGAGCAAGTGTTGGAGGACCTGAGTATGGGGCCAACAGGGACAGATTTCCTCTGAGCAGACAGGTTGCATCTGTGGAAATCTGAGATCTTCCTGCTTTGAAGGAATCTGATGATGTGGTCAGATTAGGAGATGGCCAGTAATCCCTGGTAAAGAAAACTACCATTGACTTATTTAAACTAAAGAAGAAAACTACCATTGATTTATTTAAACTGAACCTGTGTTCGTCATGGGCAACACACTGAAATCAAAACAGTGAACATGGTTTCTAATTTGACTGCAAACACACAACTATGTCCTAAAAATCACACCTCAGTGCATGTAATTCATTTAAAATGGCTGCATGAACCCAGAACCAAACTGTTTTAGATAATTATACTTATTTGGACAATATTACCATGAGGTTAAAACCAAGGAAGGGAGTGTATGTTCCTACATTCATCATGCCAGGGGAGAACATTGAAACAAACAGTAGAAAAATGAGCAATGGAGCTTAGACCTGTAAACTAGCACGTGGGAGGTGGAGTCGGGAGGATCAGGCTCAAGCATATCCTTGCCTATTTAGTGAATTTGCTTGAAGCCAGAAGGGGAGCTATGAGACCCTGTCTATAAAATAAAACAGAACAGTGGAGCAGAGAGTGGGATGTCTCCTTGAATCCACATCCTAGAAAAATCATTTAAGTCATTTTTGTTGAATCCAACATCTACGATATGTTCACTTCTTCATTTCCTCACTACTGGGAAAGTTCAGGCTGAAATAAACCAAGGGCCCATGTTTTCAGATGTGCAGCACACTATCCAGCAGGAGTATCAGATGGTGAGAATCCCACTTTGAGGGGTACAGTAGCCAGCTCCAGGTGAAAGCCTTCCAGGGTCTGAAGGGTCAAAGTGAGATCTGCTGGCCAGGTCCACCTCTCCTCCTCCCAAGAAGATGAGGCAGTTTTTGTGCTGTCCCTTAATCCAAACTCTTCTGACAAATTTGGCATAATATCAAAGCATATGTTTTGCCAACAGTTCTTTTTGTCTCTTTTCCTCAAAATCAATGCTGGTGAACTTTAATCAAGTCCACATACTCTCCTCATTTCTGATACTTTACTTCTCCTCTCTGTTCTCCCTGTGGTTTGCTAGCTCTCTCTAGGTACAGATTATAGCTTGAATGCTGATTTGTGGGAATGGTTCAAGACTGGATTGAAATTTTACACATGTCCATTTTATTATTTTATTCTCCAAAAAACCTGCTGAATCTAATCAGTGCTTAAGCACATGGATGTATAGCCACCATGTTGTGCAGGTTTGGTATAAGCAACCACTGCTACTGTGAATTCATGACAGAGTTCAGTCCTGGAGACACTGTCTTGCCCAGTTCCCTGACCTCTGCTTACAGTCTTTCTGTCCCCTCTTCCTCAATGTTCCATGAGGCAGAGAAAGAACAAAAGAATGAAAAAAGAAAGAAAGAAAGAAAGAAAGAAAGAAAGAAAGAAAGAAAGAAAGAAAGAAAGAGAGAGAGAGAGAGAGAGAAGAGAGGGAGGGAGGGAGGGAGGGAGGGAGAAAAGGAAGGAGGGAGGGGAGGAGAGGGGAGGGGAGGAGAGAAGGGAGGGGAGGGCAGGGAAGGAGAGGAGAGGAGAGGAGAGGAGAGAAATGTTGTTATTGTGGCACTTGTTTGTAATCCTAGTATTTAGGAGACTGAGGCAGGGGGACTGTGAGTTCAAGACCAACCGGATCTATGTAGCAAGAACATGTACCCCAACCCCCAAATAGATAAGAAAAATGTTTTATTTGAAGGAACTATAGGAACTAATTCTGTAGTAGAGGGTTGTAAGGTTCTTCCCTCACGTCCTGAGGTAATATAATAACCAGGATGGGACTCATGCAAGCCTATGACTGGCAGTTGCTACACTCTATACCATGAAAATCCCTATCAGACATGATAAAGAAAGAGTTCATCCATCTCCATTCTCTAGTGGTCTCACAGACAAGACAAAAAAAAGAAAAGACCTGAAATGACAGTTCACATGAGCCCTTTCACTTCACGGGCCACACTCCTCTGCCTGATATGGGAAGACATCACCCCGTCATCACGTCATGCCCACATAACTAAGACAATACAAATACAATGTGTGAAAAATCTCCATTCCAGAATATTCCAGGGGAAAACTTTGCTTTTCTCTGAAGAGGGTCTCATACCACCTCCATTTTGCCAGGACACCTCTGATATTCTAACAAGTAATATATACCTGAGTAACTTGATACCTGGATCAATAGACTGGCAGAATCCTGGAGACAGAACCCCAAAGATTGAGACAGGCAAATTAGGCCCCTGCCTTTCTTAGAAAATTTGGTGGATGGTCTACATAGTTGCTATTGAGAAGATGTTGAAATGCTCTATATGGTATCTGCTACAATACCCCCACGTCCTTCTCTGCCTAGGGATCGTAATGATTATTCTCCAGACACTTGTGCTTGAGAGCAGCACAGGTAACATGTAGTGAGATGTTACAATGTTGGAGAACCTGATGCCACGTGGACACAATGAGCTGGGGATGACGTCAGAGAATGTTTACTCTCCCCACTCTCTCCTGGGTTGATGGAATTAAGAAGGCCATTGGGAAAATCATCACCGAACTCCAAAGCTTGCAGAAATCTCTTAGTGTATTAGTGTTTCTTCAAATCCTTTGAAGATTCATAGAGCTGTACCTCTTGCAGGACACCTTATTTTAAGGACTTTGTGAGTTTCTGGTTCTCATCTCAAAAGTTTAATGGGGTCCCATGAGGGACAAAGCCAATCCTGAACAGGGAAGAAGACCTGAGTTGATCTTCTTGCCTCTCAGCTGTACACAGGGAATTAAACAGGCTCATGGCATAAGGACAGGCTCCTGACGACATCATGTGACTGTATCAGTATAGAAGCCACAGATATCCTAGATTCAGTATTTATGCCTCAGAAGTGACTAGCACACACTCATGTGTGATTACTACATGTGTTGGTTAATATACTTTTTGAGTGTGACAGGATCTAGAATCACCATGGCAACAATCTCTGGGCATGTCTGTGGGAGGTTTCCTAGATTAGGTTAATTGATGTGGTAATACCCACCTTAAATGAGAATGGCACCACACCTTGAGCTGTGGTCCTGGACTTGATAAGAGAAAGAATGAGCCCAACGTCAGCACCTACCATCTTCTGCTTCCCCAATATGTGGACAGATTCCTGACAGTGGTATTTGTGCCTATGGGAACCTGCATTTAGGTTCATCCAGGTTGGCCCAACTCCAGCTCCTCTGTGACTGCTCCTCTCCCTGCTCCAGGGATTTGAACTGGAATCAGCAGGAAAGAGTGTATGTACATGTTCGGCATCAAGAGAATTCATGAATTGCTTGGATCTGTGCTTCCAGTGAACGTTCTAATCACCCACGTGCTGTGTTTCAAATGCGACAGTGATTTGTGTAGGTTGGTTTACATAGGAGTGACTTTCAATAAGGGAAATGTATTCCTCGCTCTTTGATTTGCTTAACAAGCAGCTTTCAACTTCCAGTTTTATTAATTGCTCTGAAAACCTACAATTTAGGTAAAACTAATTACATTTGATTTTACTCAGTTGGTTAGCTCTTTTTTGTTGTAAATGGGACTGAAAACAATCACTTTTATCTATATGTTCTGTATATGATATGACAATGGAAAATGTAGGGAGACATCCAACAACTCCCTCAGAATCAGATTCAACTTGATTTCTAATGAAGGGTTTGTTCTTGCAAAAAAATTTACCTTGACAAGTCTTTTCTTCCAGGAATCAATATTTTTTCCCTTGTTTCTTTTTAAAAGCACATTTATTTGCCTTCTGTTAGCTTTTTTCTTTTTAAATCTTCTAAGCAGTGACCATTTTTAATTATACTATGGATGTGTAGTTTGATCACGAGCAGTCTTGTTACCCACAGGAGATGACAAGGCTTGGTAGAGACCACTGTTGATTTGAGAGGATTCACCTAATTTGAGCGGTTCTAGCAAGGAACCAATGTTAGCTCAGCGCCATGACAAGGCATTCTGGACCCTACTTGTTGGAAGACACAATCAGCGAGAGCAAAGTCTGCACATTTTCGGTCAAATCCTAAAACTGAAAGAAGAATGAAGTGAAGTGGAGTGAAGGGAAGGGAAGAGGTCAGCTACAGGGAAGTTCCTTGAATTTTGAGCAGGGTGGCTTTTGTTGGCCTGCTGGATTACAGAAGCT
This sequence comes from Mus musculus, assembly GCF_000001635.26. Classification (NCBI taxonomy): domain Eukaryota; kingdom Metazoa; phylum Chordata; class Mammalia; order Rodentia; family Muridae; genus Mus; species Mus musculus. Next base: position 27,073,297 of record NC_000078.6, read on the forward strand.
TGCTTCATGAGGTAGCACAAAAACTGCAGTGTCTCTGGTCACTGGTTATTAATTGTGAGTGCATACTACCTGATCAGACAATTTAATGATACAATGTAATATCTTCCTACCCCACACCTATTTGGAGATAGCATTCAACTACATTTATGGGGTAAAGAACAGTTATATCTACCATCACAACTGGAACTATAAGAAACCCAGCCTTACTTAAGGCTGTAGTGAACCACCATCATGAGCCACCACGAGAGCTCAAATGTCTTTTGAGTCATTTGCAGTCATGTCTTCAAGACAATGTCCCATCCCTTTGCACAGCAAGTTGCATAAGGCACTGGCTAGTATGTCTTAAATATGGGTGATTATTTCTTTAAAAGAGTTTAAAGAGGGGGCTGGAGAGATGGCTCAGCAGTTAAGAGCACTGACTGCTCATCCAGAGGTCCTGAGTTCAATTCCCAGCAACCATGTGGTATCTCACAACCATCTGTAACGGAATCTGATGCCCTCTTCTGGTGTGTCTGAAGATAGCTACAGTGTACTCATGTAAATAAAATAAATAAATCTTTAAAAAAAAAAGTTTAAAGAGACTAACCTGCTGTATAACACATACATAAATATCAATAGATATATTTTCTTCCTTTATCTCTTTGAGGATTTTATTTCCAAAAAATATGTCCAAATCCTAGAGAACTGGAGAAGAAGGAAACCAGCTATTTCCGTGCTGCCTGCCTCTCTGACTGAACAGAAAGCTGTATCTTGTGATGTTCTGGCTTGTGTGCCTGTAGCATCATCATCTGACTCTAGTGCAGGATACTCTTGGTCAGATATGACCATCTGCAGAGCACAGCCTTTCTCTACTCTAAGTATCGGAGACCTTATAGGAATCAAGACTTAAATTTCCACTGGCAAGACTTGAGTTAGTTGCTCTTCTCGTGTCTGTGAACAATCCCTGACAGGGATCAGCTCAAGAGAGGAAGGGCTTACCGTCTGTGGTGCACATGTCAAATCATGGTGAGAACGGTGGTACGTCTATAGAAGTGTAAAGCAGCTCCCCACATTGTGTTTGAACTCAAGACTCAGAGACAAATAGTGGTGCTCTGCTCATTTTACCTTTCGTTAACCCAGCTGGTAGAATAGTGTCACCCACAGTTAGGGTGGGTTGTCCTGCCTAAATTAAGCTAATTGAGAAAAAACCTTCACAGAGACACTCGTGATTTGTCTTTCCTAGATGATTTTAGGTCATATTGACAACCAACATTATTCATCAAAAGGTGACTTACATTGAATTTGAAGAAAAAAAGTTTGTCTTAATTCTCTGATAGCATTATATTTATTCCTTCCAATGACTCCATTCAGCCTGCAGAATCACACACACACACACACACACACACACACACACACACACACACACACACACACGTCCACACCTTCTTGCTGGAAGCCTATGCACAGGTCTGAGATATCTTTTCAATGACAAGTAGTCCTCAGTTACTGTGGCTTCACATGCATACACAAGCATCTTAGACTCTGCTGGAAAAGGGCATCTTATGAAATATAGTGGTCACATGGTATCCACCATCAGCAACGGAAAGAGATAAATGCTTGCAGCTGCTCAGCTCCCTGTCTCAACTTACACAGTCCAGGATTCCACAGGGAATGGTATCACCCACAGTGTGCAGCCTTCCCACCATGATTATACAACAAAAGCAATTTTCCTCTGGCACATCCACAGACTTATCTTCCAAGTGATTCTAGGTTCTTCCAAGTTGGCAACACTGACCCACACAGTTGTTCCTAGGGCCTGTTTAACTAACAATATTGTAAGTAAGAACTGTGTGTGTATACTGGGGAGTATGTGTTGATGTGTATATATTCATGTGCTTGCTTGTGTGTGTTGTATGTGTGTGTGTGAATGTGTTGATATTTGTGTTTTGGTGTGTATGTTGTAGTGTGTGTTTTGGGGTATCTATACATGTGTGCATTGTTATATGTGTATGTAAAGGTGTTGGTGTATGTGTGAGTTGAGTTGTGTGTGTACATGCATGTATGTGCTGGGATGTCTATATATGTATGGAAGGCTGTTAGTGTGTTGTGATTGTTTGTATGTATATGTACATGTGTATATGTTGGAATATATATATATTTCTGTGTTTTGTGTGTATACTGTGCTGTGTGTGCATAAATGTGTTGGGGTATATATTTGGGTATATTTGTTCATGTGTAAGTATTGTGTATGTGTGAAAATGAATGTATGTATTGGTGTGTATGTACATTTGTATGTCTCTATGTGTTGGGATGTGTGTGCTTGTGCATGTGTTTGAGTGTGTGTATTTGTATGTGTGTGTGTTTGAATGTGTATGTGTATATGTTTATGTGTGTTATGTGTGTGTGTTGAGGGTATGTCCAGAAATAAGCTCTGGTATTATTCCTTAGATGCCTTCCATTTTGATTTTAAGACAAAGTCTTTCACTGATATGACTCTTTCTGGTTTGTCTAGGTTGGCTGGCCAGCATACCTAAAGTATCTGCTAATCAGATACTTGCTATTGCAAGTCTGTTCGACCATACCTGGCTTTTCACGAGGATTCTGGGTGCGAAGTGAGCATCTCCAACCTTAACAGTTGGTGGTTTTGTGGAGGTAGTAAACCTATCATGGAATATTTAAATATTCTCATTTCCACCAACACTCCTGTGACAGAAAATGTGCAGAAATAGATGTTAATAAAGAGTTAAAATATATAAGCAAGAACTGATAGAGACCTTGCAACTTGGTTAAGACTACATTGGCCTCATCCACCCTCAACACTCTTAGGACCTAGCACGTCTGCATCACTCACAGTTGTGGCTCAGATAGGCCCATTTACAGTCAAACCACATAGAAAAGCCAAAGGCAAGAGTCAATGCAATTAACCCGAAGTGAAATTCTGCTTCTAAAAAATTCTCCCACTCCATTCTTGGATGTATAGTACACGGTTTTCACTGTAATGGCTCTTGTAAATTAATTGCAGACACAGCCGTCCATGGGCATTCTCAGAATAAGTGGCAAGTAGTTAATTGCACCCCAAATTAGCCAATTCTGCCCATAATTAACCATTTGAAGACAATTAATTGAATGCATAATATTTGCACCTGCAACTAATTGGAGACCCGTGTATTGTTCCTTGAAGAAATAAATAAATAAATAAATAGTAACAACAACAAAAGAACCAGTGGCTACTCTTAAAACATAGCCTTTTATAGTCCCAGGTTCTAGAGAGCTGGGGAGAGGACAGAGCTCCGGAAGTGCTCCACTAGCTGCAGCTGCCTGAGTAGAAAAGCAATTTTAAGCTAGAAGGTAAGAACTGTGTGTGTTTCTGACACACAACATAATGCTTCCTCTAACTCACACAGACATTATGCAAGGGCTAATGAAGGTAATTACATCATGCTTTACAAAGACCAGCAAGGTTTGCAAGAGAGCCTGATTTTTAACTGTTTTCCCTTTCTTTCCACTATTAATGCAAACTACCTATAGGTAAAAATTTTAAAGCATCATTTTTCATTTAAGTTAAAGACATTCAACTTTTACTTTTGTCAATATTAAGACGCTTCTGAATTTTGACGTATAGTGTTATTCTATAGTAAAGGTCCATCACTTTGATTCTACTGCTATCTCAACCCATTGGTACTGAATGTGTTTATGAATGTAAAAAGCAAATGTGTCCTGATGTTTACCTGACATTAGAGGACTCACTACTTTGGTGTCATTGTTTCGGATGCAGCAGGATCCTGCATTGATGTTAGTCTCTCTCTGCTCTCTTCACAAAACAAACGGTTAATAATAACAAGGAGAATAATACTGATGTGATGGTAGTGTAAATCACTTTTCATTTAACAAACATAACCTAACTTACATGGTCACATTTTAATGCCTGCTTTACTGGTAAGAAAACTGTCCACAGAAACTATACTAACCTCCGTGTTTTACTTAAACAATAAGCCTTGAAAATATAATCTAAATTTAGATAATAAAATCCACTGGAGGTGAGCAGCACAAAACTCAAGATTCAGTGACTGTTGCACTAAGATCAGGCACCAGACACTTCCATCAGGTCAAATCCTGTTGACTCCCTTGGAAGAGTACTGAAGATGAGTGAATGACACTGCAGATAGAGTGTGTCACGTGACTTATGTCTTAGTGCTCTAGGATCCCCATCCCCAGGAGCTCCATCTTCAAATAGAAAGAAGCCATTAGCATCTTTATTTTACAGGTGAGACAATTAGGGCAAAGCAATGTAAATGAACTTGCTTAAGAATATGAATACGGCAAAAGGTCACGTCACAGAAGAATCCTGTATACTTACAATTCCAGTCAACTGCCTTTGGTACAGGAACCAAGGAAGGACACACCCCAGTGGACCACGGTGTGGTGTAAAAAGTCGATACCCACATGCAAGACACAAGACTTTGGATCCTTATCTCACACCATAGATAGGAGCCATCTCAAAACTGATTAGAGACATGAAGGTAAGAACTGAAGTTGTAAAAAATCTGGAGGACCACACAGATATTACTTTCATGCCTTTGGTCTTTAAAATCATATTTTGGATAGAATAACAAAGCATGAGCAACAAAATAAAAATTAAGAGTTGAGACTGTCCTAAATGAAAATACTTGTAAACTACAAAGCAAACAAACAAACCCCGGAACAACACCAACACAAAGAAGAAGCAACAGCCGAGATAAGCTAACTATAAGAAAGAAGACAGGGTTCCCAAGTTCCCAGTGGCATCAAGTGTGTAAAGATGAGCTCTTCCACAGTGCTGGGAAGATGGGAATCAAAGGCACTGTGAGCTGTAACCTCAGAGCCAATACGATGGCTGTTATCAAAAAGTCAAAAGATCACTCCTGGGCATATACCCAAAAGATGCTCTAACATCCCACAAAGACACTTGCTCATCCATGTTCATAGCAGCTTTATTCATAATAGCCAGAAACTGGAAACAACCTAGATGCCCCTGAACTGGAGACTGGATAAAGAAAATGTTGTCCATCTACACAGTGGAATACTATTCAGCTATCAAAAACAAAGATATCATGCATTTGTCAGGAAAATGGATGGAACTTGAGAACATCATCCTGAGTGAGGGAACCCAGTCCCAAAAGGACATACATGGTATGTACTCACATATAAGTGGATATTAGCCATAAAGTACAGGATACCCACTATACACTCCAAAGACCCAAAGAAACTAAATAAGAAGGATTGCACGAGCAAGGATGCTTGAATCTTACTTACAAGGGATAATAAAATAGTCATAAGAAGCCAAAGGAAAGAGGAAACTGGAAGGAAAGTGTATGGGGAGGAAAATGAGGGCGTTAGGATCAGGTGTGGGGAAGAACAGGAGAGATGGCTAGATGGCCATGAAAATGAATGGAAATGAGCAACTGACTGGTGTGAGGAGGTGAGGTGCATCTCCAGGATGAAAAAGAGACCTGGGATAAGGGAAATGCTCAAGAATCAATGGGGTGACTTAAGCTGTAAGTGACAACACTGGGGATATGGAACCTGAAGAAGCCACCTCCTGTAGTCAGACAGGAACCTTGGTGGAATGATAAAGACACAAACCAACCCACAAAACTTTCAACCCAAAATTTATCCTGTCTACAACAGATGCAGACAGACACAGGGGATGGAGCAGAGACTGAAAGAATGACAACTAATATCCGACCCAACTTGAAACCCTTCCCATGGCCAAGCAACAATTCCTGACAAGATTTAACGGTACTGTGTTATGCTTGCAGCCAGGAGTCTAGCAGGACTGTCCTCTGAAAGCCCACCCAGCAGTTGACTCATACAGATACAGACACCCAGATTCAAACAGTGGATAGAGCTTGAGGACTCTTATGGAAGAATAGGAGGAAGAATTGCAGGCCCCAAAGGGGACAGGAACTCCACAGAAAGACCAACAGAGTCAACTAACTTGGACCCTTGCTTGGAGGCTGTCAGAGTCTGAACCAACAACCAAAGAACATACAGGGCTGGACCTAGGCATCCCTGCTTATATGTATGTAGCAGATGTGCAGCTTGGTCTTCATGTGTATCCTGAACAATTGGAGCAGGGACTGTCCCCAAAGCTGTTGCCTGTATGTGGGATATGTTCTTCTAGCTGGGCTGCCTTGTCTGGACTTAGTGGGAGAGGATGTGCTTAGCCCCACAGAAACTTAATATGCAGGGGTTGGGGGATACCCAGGGTATCCCCACCCACTCATAAGAGAAATGGAGGAGAGAAGCAAGGATTGTAGGAGGGAATGACCGGGAAGAGGGCGGGGAGCAGGATATGAAGTGGAAAAGAATAAAGTAAAATCATAAAAAAAAAACAAAGGCAAAAGGGGAGAAAGGATGTGAGAAAAGAGCCTTAAGCAGTTGGTGGGATTGAGAAGATGTAGAGCCACTGTTGGCAGACAGTTACAAAGGAACAAAAGTAGCAACTCCCACAGGCTCTGGCACACCTGTTTCCCAGCATGCTTTCAGAGAAAATGGAATCAGGATCTCAAAATGTAAAAGTCTATAAGCACATGTCTTTTGCAGCGTTTCTTACAATGGCCAAGATTTAGAAACTCAGGTACTCATTGGTGACGGATAGGGAAAGAAACCGGACCCATACACCACAGAAGGAATACTCTATTGCTATTCTGCCTTCAGAAAGAAAACCATTGCACCCTTTGTGATGAATGGGGGTTTGGAATACACTATAACACATTTTAAAATAAGTTCAAGGGAAAGCAAACTATTTAGAATCTCAATTATGTGGAATCTAAACAAACTCAAAGTTAAAAAGACCACAGTGGTGTTTCCCAGGATCATTCTGTATGGTCCTGAGAATGATAGCAACATCTTTGACTGCAAGTGAGTGAGTTTTTAAAGAGGTTATAGAGTGAGCATCAAGGAACAGACAGAAACAGCAGAGGGACAGTAGAACATTGTCAGAGGAGGAGGTAGCAGCACCCAACAGCAATGACTGGAGAAGCCCAAGGGGTAGAATCAACAGAGGTGATAGCATCAAAGCTGGGCCTTACATCATCTAAAAGACCGGCTGTGAAAGAAGGATGCTGTGTTCCTGACTCAGAATCTCCTCAATGGTGAGCCCCCCCATTCGTTCCCACAGCAGGGGTCTCTAAACCCCAGGATAAGCAACAGTTACCCCTGTTGGAAATGGTTCTTCTTCCAGCTGTTCTCAAGGGCACAGTGCTTTCAACCCTGTTAGCTACTTGCTGGGTTTTTTGTTTTGGTTTGGTTTTTTGTTTTTGTTTTTTTTCCTCTCACCCTGTTACAGAGCCTTAGAGGCAGCCTGGTGCAGGACAGAAGTCTTGTTTTAGACTTACTTATTTTGTGTGAGTGTTTTTCCTACGTGCACGTGTGCACCCTACATAGCATTCTTGGAGTCCAAGGATGTTGGAAGAGGGCATAGTATCCCCTGGAACTGAATTTACAGATCATTGTGAGCTGCCAAGTGGGTGCCAGGAATGGAACCCTAAGAACTCTGCAAAAACAGTAAGTGCTCTTAACGGCTGAAGCGAGAGAAAGATATTAACGGTTAGAAGCTAGTCCTGGAAGTAACATTACCAGTGGCTCCAAAAGCCACCGAACCATCAAGAAAAACGTACAAGAAATGGCAAGAGACCTGTGGTGGTAGGAGCTAGAGCTGGAAAGCTAGGGCCAATTTCTCTACTAAGGAGTCTAGTCTGTGACGGCAGCAGAAGTTGGGGTCTGTGCAAGCAAGCCATACAGGGCAGAAAGGCTGCAATCACTTCTGTAGTAGAGGGTAGGAGGGCTCCACCATATTCAGATAAGTCCTTGTCATCAGAAGCTGGGTTCCTAGTAAATGTGAGTGAAAGTAACTTGGTTTCATTGGCACAGACCGTCCCTATATCACAAACTGAAAAATGCCCAGGGTGGGTTTCCTAAAGAGCTTCAGGTATAACAAACTACGAGAAACATTTCAGAATGGGGAGAAGATGTGGATTTTATCAGGTGTCGGTAATAAAGGCTAAAAGCACCAAGAATTTATAGTCCTTTTCCCCCAAGGAGTCAACCTGAAGCGTGGCATTGTCAAGCAAGCCACTGATAACAACTGTGGACAGGACCAAACACACACAATGCCCTGGGGCACTTGCCCAGCTAGCTTCATCATCTGGCGGACTTGAAGGCATTAATCAAAATATGCAGAGGAAGGATTTACTACGGAGACAAGAGTGGCTTCCAAGGCTTCATGTCTGCACCTAGTCTCTAGTGCTCACCCAGGCGAGGCCCTGTGGAGAGGCAGCACACGCACCCACACCTCTCTCCTTGGTGCTCAGAGGCTCACACCCCTCCCAACTAGCGCAACTCCTAATCAACAATCTCTCATTACGTAGTCAAGGTTGGCCTCAAACTCTCAGCCATCCTCCTGCCTCAGATTACTTAGTCCCGAGATTACAATTGCGTTCTACCATGCTCAGTTTAACAAAAAGACAACTCTGGGTTTAGTCTATGTTCTTCAGAAACATCACACGTGGTAAATAATTCTCTCTCTCTCTCTCTCTCTCTCTCTCTCTCTCTCTCTCTCTCTCTCTCTCTCTCTGTCTCTCTCTCTCCTTTTTCAGACTGTCTGCTTAACCAATCATACTAAATTACTGGCTTTTTTGCCTCCAGAGATTATAAAAGCATGATTTTGATTTGATTTGATTTTCCTCTGCTGTGTAAGAGAAAAGCTGGTCCTGTAGTATCTGAAGGGCTTATATAGTAACTGGGTTTATTCCCCAGGAAGAAAGTCCTTTGGCATCTCTGGGAAGGGAAGAATATCCTGAGGACACGGTATGAGCTCCTCCCTCCAAGGCCTACCTCCCAGAGACAGACAGGACTCTCCACATCCTGCCCCACCTACTGACCCTTTCCCAGAGCTTGATGCAGAGCCTCCCCCGCTGGAAGGATTTGCACATTTCTCTGTGACTCCACTCAGGAGTCCAGCTAATTCATAGATGTTCTAGGAGCAACTAACATTCTTTATAATATTAGATTGTGGCATCCATCTTGGGAACTGCAATGGCTGTCTAGAGCTGCAGCCATGGACAGCAACATCTTCAGCTTGCTCCAAGGCAGGGACAACTTTAGATCTACAATTACAACTACATTGACTTGTTAATAACCTCTTTCCTTCCCAACTGCTAAGGGTCCATTCTGTCCCCCGGGAGAATCTCAGCACAACACAGCTTTGTATGCTGTATTAATGATTGACATCAAGGTTTTGCTGTGGTACCCTTTTCTATATGTACCAAAACTTGACTGTATACCCAGTTTATACTGATGCTTGTCCCTGTCCCTCCAGTCAGCCACAGTGAGGGGCAGTGGGTGGGCAAAAAAGAAGGGTTTGAAGCAGACAGGGGAAATGGGGAAGAGCGAAGACACATGACTCAGCTTAGGTCTGGCTTCCAGTCTCTCTAAGAGTCAGGCTTTCCCCTGAGATTCCTCTGTTCATATGCATTCTCATTCTTCACAGAAGCCTCCCGGATTCCCAGCCTTCCCTCAGTCGGCCCCTCCCCCCTTCCCTCCTCCTCTTCCCCCACAAAGGCACATCTTGCCTCCCGCACACCACGTGAGCAGGGACTCACAGATGCATAATTTATACAGACACATATTGGCTGACGGATGCCACTCCTTTCAGCGTGTACAAAAGCAATGAAGAGAGTCACTCCTAGAATATGAGGCGAAAATCAGATGGCGGTGCCCCCCCTCTGCCCCCCCCAGAATATGAGGCGAAAATCAGATGGCGGTGCCCCCCCTCTGCCCCCCCCCCCCCGTATTGTGGAGCATGTGCTGCCCCTAATATTGCTGAAAATCTCTCCACAGCCTCTGTGAGGCTCACCGAACAGACACCAGCGTCTCGGCCTGCCTCCTGTCTCTTCAGAGCCCAAGCCGAGGCAGACTCTTTCCTCACTCTTTCCTCACATTATTTGCAAGTTGCTCACCTTGGGCTGACTTCAAACATGACGTCATTGCCACCTGCCAGGCAGAGGATGGGTGTAAAATGCTACCCTATTATGTGGAAGATGGTGTGAACCCTGGAAGCCTCCTGTCCCAACAGCCAGCCTGAAAGGAGCAGACGGGGAGGAGGGGGTGGGGTGGGGAAATGGACAGAGAAAGAGCGGAGGATTCCTTTCTCATTCATTAGCAGGCCTCCTCACCCCACCACACATTGAAAGGAAGACAGAAAAGAAAGAAAGAGAGAGAGGAAGAAAGAAAGAAAGAAAGAAAGAAAGAAAGAAAGAAAGAAAGAAAGAAAGAAAGAAAGAAAGAAAGAAAGAAAGAAAGAAAGAAAGAAAGAAAGAAAGAGGCAACCCAGCTATTTTTAAAAATGACAAGGAGCAAAATTTTTCAAGCTTATCAGGCAAACAGCAAATGAATCCCAGACTCAGAGGCCTTCCTGCTCTGGGAGGGGTTTAGGAATAATTTTTCAACATGTGAGCTCTATCTTGTCTTCACGACTTCCCCTCCATTATGGCTGGGCTTGGGAGAGAGTCACTCACTGAAGACACACTTAATCAATGTCACACTCTTCCCCCCACCAAGGCTCCTGCTGCTTGGGCCTTAGTGATGAAATATTAATGAAAAGGGGAGGGGACAAAGAAATGTGTGCTGAGTGGGCTGAAGATTTTTCTTCTGAGAGTGTCACTGGGAGGGGTGGGAAAGGACAAATACTTCCTAGAGTGTCACTGGGAGGGGTGAAGGACAAATAGCCCTAAACTGTGAAATGGTAAGAAGTTACATTTTTATATAAGGACAAGGTAACGGGATGCCTAATGGATTAAAAGCAGTGTTTTATTTTACTTGCAAGAAAGGGCTGGCAAAGTGGCTCATTTGGATCCTCAGAACCCACTGTAGTTAGTGCCTGCATTCCCAGTGCTGGGAGACTGAGTTGGGGGACTCCCGAGGCTTTGCTAGCCAGAGAGTCACTCCAAATGAGTGAGCCCAGGTCCAGCAAGAAGCCCTGTCTTAGAAGATAAGATGGTGACTCAGAGAATAGGAACTCTTACTGCTTCTCCGGAGGGCACTTTGGACTGCTCACACCTGCCTGTATCTCCAATTTCAGGGCCACTGAAACCTCTGGTCTCCAGGGGAGGTGGATTCATGTGCAACACACACACACACACACACACACACACACACACACACACACACACACACACACACACACACACAAATCTTAAGAGAATGAGATAGAAAGCAATTGAGGACCCTTGATGAGGACCTCTAACTTCATACCAATCTCACCCCTGTGCCCATCCCCAAGTCACACTCCACAATGAGTCAGGTACGCAATTCCAAATGCTGCATGGTTCTTTTCGGGGGGCGGAGGGGGGATAACAAATCAAGCAGACTACTAATGTCTATTTAATATAATGTGTGCTCATGTTTTGTGTCATACAGTAAATTTCTGCCAATGAGACTTGAGCTCTGGAGTCCTGCCTGACATCTGTGAAAATTTACCACAGGAGCCTACTGGTGAGAGCTGAGTGTGGGACTCAGCTGGAGGAAGCTTGCCCATGGCCCTGGGTTCCGCTCCCAGAACCAGCAAAAGAAATTGTCAGCCTTCTGCTTGCAAATACTAGGTAATTCAGTGACTCAACTGACTTTTACAGACAGGGTATGGGTGATCACTTATAAAAACAAGTGGGTATTTCTAACTTTAAAAGAAGTTACATGCTGAAAAATGCACATCATTTTTTTTTCTGGCTTTCTTATAAGAATAGCTTATGTCAATTTTGTTCTATATCTGATTTGTAAAATGTCTGTATTTTATGAGCTTACTTGTGTTCAGCTATAAAATGTCTAGGGCATGGGTTAAAGTAGTTATAGGGCATAGCAGTGTTACCTGTGGAGGTGATTTGATTCAGTGACCACTTGGTGCGAGAAGCCTACAGTAGACATTGGGAGAATTATAAAATTAACATTCTGGCTCCTCATCCTTTGTGGGCCATTGTCAGTACTCATTGTGAAAGCAGTGTGGAGCTGTGTGCTCCCTTCCCAGGGCGGGAGCTCTCATTGCCACTGAATCTTGGGAAACATCTAATGGATTTATCAAAAGAATTTATCAAAACACAAGGGTCAGAATAGGCAGCCAGCTCTTCAGTTTCTGAGACCAGGTGTCTGAGATCTTTGTTCCCTATATATCTTCAGACTCGGCTGAAATGCTCAGCACCAGGAGTGCCCTCAGATAGGCTGATGCAGTCAGAGAACTAGGAGTCTCTCTTCTTTTCCAGAAACTTCCCTCTCACTAGAGGAGAGAATGTGCCAGAAAACTTTTATTTTCTCATTCATTCATTCATTCATTCATTCATTTGTTGAAAATTTCATACACAAGTACTGGTTTTGCACCATTTCCACCCCTATCTTCCTTCCTACCCCCACATGTCCCCCAATTCCATCTCAAGTTCATGATTCTTCTTTGCTGCAACCGATTATAGAGAAGGTGACTCCTGGCTCCTGCAAGGATTCCCATCTGAGCACATGGGCCTAGCACAGGGTCCACATTGGCCTCTGGGGGATGAAGAGCTTCAGTTGGGTCAGGCAAGCTTCAAGAAGGCCATTCGATACTGAGGGGAGGACAAGGAGCTACTCTTTCTCCTCTCCACAGTTTCCCTTTTCTGTAGGCACAGAAGGCCACCTTCTCCCATGTGGTATCTGTCAGGTAAGTTTCAGAGAAGCTTTTTCAGTGTGAAAGGCAAATTATAGGACATGGGAAGGAGCCCTGCAGATGATTGCCACAGAGGAAGGTTTTTATTGGCTCAAAACAAACAACCTTTGTTCCCAAAGTAATATGATTAGCCACTAAATGAGGCAGGCGCCCTTAGGGGCAAACTCCTATGGTAATGTGCCTTCAAATTTCCTTTCCTTTTTTTTTTTCAGTAAAACTTTATGACAAAGACATAGAATGCCCAGAGGTAGTCTTATCCACTATCCATATGACAAAAAATAACCATGCCCAAATGTCTTTCTTTCCACTATTTTTAACGTTTTAAAACATGTGATTCTTGACTTGGGGCTAAGCATGCCCCCAAATTTGAATGTTACCTACCTACCTTTCTTTCTTTCTTTCTTTCTTTCTTTCTTTCTTTCTTTCTTTCTTTCTTTCTTTCTTTCTTTCTTTCTCTCTCTCTCTCTCTCTCTCTCTCTCTCTTTCTTTTCTTTCTTTCTTCCCATCTATTCATTTTGTGAATATGTGTGAGAGCATGTGATTATGGGTTTGTGAGTGGGTGACTGTGTGTGTATGTGTGTTTGCACACACACACATGCTACAGCACACTTTCCAAAGAATCAGAGGACAAGTTGTGGCCATTGCTTCTGTCTTCCCATCCTGTGGGTCCTGGGTGGTCAAACTCCGGATGTTGGCGCCACCTTTCCTTCTGGAGGATTGTCTAACAATGTGCAGGCTTAAGGGTGTGTTCCCCTGCAAAACACGTTCTGGGATCAGTGCGTACAGAATCCCTCACTTCCTCTGTTGGAGAAGGGCCTTGCTGTGGACATGATGCCTGAGCTTCCTTGCCTGCTGCAGGTGAGAAATCTTCCTCTGCTTGGGCTTCTTGATTCATGCACCACAAGTGTGGCACCGCTAGACCCAGTTAGAATATGTCCATCTGGGAAGTTAGAAGATCCAGCAGGCCCATCCAGTTAGTTTCATAAGCCACAACTTCAGATTTATTCTCACTGTTGTTTGTTTCATTTATTTTATCCATCCCCACGGTGGAAGGATTACTTTTCCAGAGACCTTACAGAAAGGACACCTAGGGCCCAGCTGTTTGAGGCAACTCACCCAGATTTTCACTTTGTGTGTCATTTGTGACACACCAGTAGACAGGGTTTGAGAGGATCATGATATCTGATGTTGACTTCTTATGCCTAGTGACATAGAGGGTGGTGCTGAAGGTGATGGAGAGGAGCAGGCAAGAGGAGACAGAAGTGCCAGAAGGAGTCTCCGGGAAGCCTCCACTCATACTCTGCAGACTAAAGGCCTAAGGTAGGCTATCTCCATCCTCTGGCAGGATGTGGTCCCAGCCCATTGGCTCACACACTGCCCAGGCTGGGTCAACAATTTCAGTTACTTAGAGTGGAGGGGTTGCAGCCTAAGCCTAGCAGCTTGAAAAAGCAACAATATTTGCCATCTGCATCTTTGTATAACACATTTGCAGAGGCCTGATGATATGCAATGGGCAGCTGTTAAGTCTTAGCTTCCATAAATATTGTGCAATTAACAAAACAGGCCTGGAAGCAGAGGATAATTTTCAAGATCTTTAAAACTCTCCCAGGTCAGTTCTTTGGAGTTTCTCTGGTTTTTGTTTGTTTTTTTTTTGTTTTGTTTTTTGGTTTTTTTTTTTGTTTTTGTGGAAATTGTTTACTCACTAGGTAAGATGGTACACTCCCTGTAATCCCACCATGTGGAAGATTCTGAGTTTATGGGAAGCCTGGATTACATAGTAAGTCCTAGGTCAGGCTGGAAGGGCATAGAGAGGCTCTATAAATAAGTAAGAAAGAAATAAAATTGCTTGTTTAATTAAGGGAGTTAAAGCATATTTCTTAGTTAGTGGAGTATTTTTTTCCTTGACCAACACAATCAATTTCCTTCAATAGGTTTCCATTTGTGATCCTTTATGAAATTCTTCTCAGAGATGTGACTGGAATGTGAGAAACAATTGAGTCAGAAATAGAATGCTCAATTCTTTTGACATGCTGCCTTCGCCTTTACGTTCAAATTGTCAACTAGGACTTTATGTTGTTTAAGAAGGTCTCTTCTATATCTTAACCCCACCCCACCCCAAGCGTGAGCACAGAAGTATTCCGAGGTCTTTGGATTGTGCTTAGGGTGTGAATTTCCCCCAAAGGCACAAATCTTTAAGCACTTAATTCCAAGCTAGTGGCACTCTTTTGGAAGCTTGTAGAACTTTTAGGAAGTGGGGCCTTGTTAGAGAATGTGGGTCATAGGAGGTAGATCTTGAGACTTCTTATCTTGACTTCACCTCCTGTTCATACTCTACTTCCTGACTGCCTATGTAAGGGGGGCAGCTGCCATAAGTTCATTACATCATGCCTTCCCCACGTGATAGAATGATCCCTTTGAAATATGTGCCCAAGTAAGCCCTTTCTCCCTGATGTTGCTTTTGTATCATATTTTATTACAGCAACAAGGAAAATAACTAACAGTTATAAAGCAAATACTATCGGGCTTCACAGTATGAGAATGCTTGCCAGCTATCCATGTAGCATTGACTTGAACTCACAGAGAGCTACGCCTGACTCTTGAAATGAGAAGCTTGTTCCTCCATCAAAGAGCTCACGACTACGCTTGACATAAATAGAATTAGACTTAGCCAAAGGGTTTCCTTTGCCTCTTGGGTTTAGAGAGATCTTGTCCCTTTACTTGGAACTGAGAATTCAACGGCTGTCCATGGTTAGAACAAAGACAAGCAAGGAGAAAAGAATCTGAACATGGGATGTCCTTGGTTCTCCTTTACAACAATCAGCCTTGTTTCCCTTTTCACCTTGCCTAGGGGACCCTGATGAGCCCTGCTTGAATCCATCCACCAGGAAGTAAATGGGTGAATCCAGTAGGAACCACAGTCTCTGTCTCCTGTAGAATGATCTATCCAGCCCACATAGACACCTTGAACAGTGTTACGGTTTTCAGCTCTGGTTCAAACCGGGGTTCAAAGGAACCTGAATCTTCTGTCTTCCCTAGCTCAGTCCTGATGCAAATTGCTTCTAATTGGCGAATGTCTACTAGGTTAGTTTAGTTGTGGCTCACCCCTTTATTTTCCTACTTCAGAGTTGTAGGCTTGTCTCCTATTTGCTGTTGTCTGACCTTGCAAGGCTTTGTATTTATAGGTGGTGATATAAAAGCTGACCATGCTGTCATTTTAGTATGGTAACAAAACAGGGGTCCCGTTAAATCTGCCACATTCAAGGTCAACTTTGTACCTTGGTTTTTGCTTTGACTTTTGTGGAAGGAGAATGGATGGGGTAACCATGGAGACTTTCTCTTCTTTTGATCTTGCTTCCTGCCAGTCTGTTCAGCACCATCTCTAATCCATCAGCAGGTGTCCCTCTGACCAGCCCAACTGGTCCATGAAGGGAACTGAAAGCAGCCACTGGAGGAGCCTCTCTCACCTTCAATGGATAGGGACCAGGCTGGATGCAAGCAATTGAACTGTTCTCTTTCAAAGAAATAAAGGACTTTGAGGATGAGATTATTTTTTTTAACAAAAGCAGGCCTTTATAGTCATTATAACTGTATTAAAATTCAAACTCTGTTATGTGCTTACTATGTAGTCTTTCAAGAGTCTCTGAAGCCTCAATGTTTTTACCTATACAAAGAGGATTTATGAAAATCAATGGAAATGAAAATGTAGAAAGCCTAGAACTATGTTTGGCAAGTAGGAACTCCTAAAAAGAAAAGTATTCGGTTCTTCCTTGCAGTAGCATATTCTCCTGCCCTCCCTCCTAAAGAGAAAGAATTTATACTAAGAGAAAATATTATGTTCTGTTGGAATTAAAATTCAAATAGTTATATCTGATTTTTTTTTTTAGCAACGCAGACTTTGAATTCTGTGTTTGTTGATTCCCTAATTGGTGTGAGGAAATACCTGGTAGAAATGATGACAAGGGAAAAGATTTATTTCAGCTAAATATCTTGGCAAGGAAGCTGTGAAGTTTGTGGTGACAGTGTCATTACAAACCCTTTCTTCCTAGAGTAGGAAATAGCAGGAGGCTGATGAGACTAAAAACAGGTACCATCTTGTCAAAAGCCTGCATGGTGGGTCTGCTTCTGTTAGATGAACCACAAGTCCCCAAAATGGCTCTACCTACTGTGACACTGGTGTTTAAACACAAGAGCCCATGGAGGACATCCCACAACCAAACCACAACAGACGCAAATAGAGAAAGTTTGTATTTATTCATGCAGTAAATAAAACAGATATGTCAAGCAAGGAACTAAATCTAACACTCCATTCTTGTTTTGAAGGCCATTTTGGTCATGAAGATCCAGAGAAGTCAAGAAAAACAAGGTTTTCAAAAATGTCCAATTCTAGGACAAGGCATAGGGAAACACTCATCTGAAAAAGACCAAGATTTTTTTTTCTTTTTGCTTTTATAACATTTACTTATTTGTTGTATGTGTGATAGTTGGGGTGTGGAGGTCAGTGGGCAGTTTTTAAGACTCAGTTCTTCCTGCCTGTCATATAGGTTTAGGGCTCAACCTCAGATAGTCAGACTTGGCAGCAAGCACCTTTACCACCCTCTATTATCCTTCCAACCCCAAAATCATTTCTGAAGCAATTTGAGGACCAAAAATAATCACCCACTAATAAACATAAATCCATAAATCCAAAGCATTAAGAATATATGTCTGTAGCATTAATAGATGCTCTGGCTTGAAGTCAAACTTTCAATGCTAAGTGAAGCTGAGTGCAAAGAATGCTAACCTATAAGTCATTCCATTTCTCAACCACCAAAGTGAATGCCATTTCTGGGATTGATCATTAATTGATTTTCAACTGGTGACGTTAATTTAATAGGAACAGAATATCTGTGTGCCCTTGAGGGGTCTCCCAGAGCTGTTAAAATAGAAAATAGATCAGTAAGTAGGTAAAGGTGCTTGCTGCCAAGGCTGAGATGCAAGTTCAATCCCTGGAACCCACATGGTAGAAGGAGAGAACTGATTTCTCTCTCTCTTTTTCACACACACACACATACACACACACACACACACACACACACACATATACACTGAGAGACAGAGAGAGAGAGAGACAGAGACAGAGACAGAGACAGAGAGAGGAGATGCACATACATGGCTGGAGTGGGAGACAGGGAGACAGATAGAATAATATTTTTTAAAAGCCTTTTAAAAATTTTGTCTCTTCACAGATTGCTTTGTTAGTTGGGAAGAAAAGCTATCAGCATTCAGCTGGGAACATCAGAAGCCATCTTGACATTGATGAGGATATGGGTCACATTGCTCTTAGTACAAGTCCCTGTCACAAACCTATGGTCACCTCTGCCACGGTGTAGTCAGAATGCATAAACCACTTACCCTCAAGAAGTGACACCCGCCAAGCCCCAAGGAGCTAACTCTCTACTAGTATCTTAAAAGTGTCTTATTCCTCTGAATTGTCAGTGTCATAAAAGTCAAAGGCGGCCATGTAAATCTTCTGAACTGAAAAAAAAGATTAAAGAGACAAAATACAAACAAATGCTATATGAGGCCCCAGACAGGAAAAATGACAAAGACAAAAACATCAGTTCGGTTGCTAGAATTGCAATAAAAATGATAGTTTAGATAAATGTATTACATAAATATTGTTTGTTGTAGCCGGGATGCGATTATGTAAAGCATAAAGTAAGACATAAGAGAATCATTAAGATAGATAACGTCTATTTCTAGGTGGTTTAAAATATATCGCAATACCTATGTGTGTTTCTATAAACATTGATATACATAATACATACTTATATATGAGGAAAAGAGAGCGTTCATTCCAATGTGGTAAGGTATAAAAAATGGCTGAGTCTAACTGGGGTGCACAGTTGTACTCTGCTGCTTCCTCACAAGCTTAACTCTTTCCAAATATCAAGTTTTAGAGTAGCCTTTATTTTCCCTTAAGAGGAGAGTGAGCCTGAAAGCAGGGCGTGGCTTAGCCATGGGTATTCAGCTTGGCCAGCACTGGGTTACTCATCTCTTCTTCCCTATCCTGAGCTCAGTGTGATCTTTACTATAAGCTCATACTCACTTGAGTTTCCTCCCACAAACTTAACTGAGGTCCCTTCATGTGACCAATCCCCAGTAGTAGGTGCCACAACTCTCCCCTCAGATTCTGTCTGAACACAGTGCAACAGAGTAAGGACCTTATTCCTCAGCTCTGGACACTGGGATCCCAAGGACGCAGGCTGCCTCTGCTTGACTTTGTGGTATCTCCTGGCCTTTCTTAGGAGAGCTTGCACCCACAGTGTCCATTTCCTTATCAACAAGGACACACAATTCTGTTGGATTGTGGTCCCACTGCTGGGTAGCCTCATTCAACAAGGGTGTTCCTGTCACAGGACATGTCTTCTGATGGTCACTTTAGGCTTCAACATAGGAACTTGGGGATCAAATGGTTAAATCCTAACGGGAGAGTCTGGTAATCATCACAGAAATTGGGGGGGGGGGGGGCAAGGCTGGGTCTTATACCTCAAGAAAATGATTTACTGAGTGCACAGTACATAGAATTCACTCAATACATATCACAGTCATTTCCTAGCAAATTCTGTTTTCACAAAAGCATAAGTGGTGTATGGGGACTCAGAACTATTTCTCTTGTCTATTCATGTAAGATTTTTCTAAAAATCATTGTCAAGCAGCGGGTCAAACATAGACGGGGCACCATGGAGATCAGCACCACTGAGCATCTCCTTCAGTCATCTACTCTGCTGCTCTCACGACCCTCACAGGGTGGGCTGTCTGAAGAAGGCACCACAAAGTAGAAGCAGAAACCCCCGACAGAAAGATGTGCATAGAAAATGTGACTTTGTGGTGGAAGTGATCTGACCCCAGCCCTGCAGGTGGGTCACTGAAGACCCACCCCTGGATACCAGGGCTATGCCTGGAAGTAACTTCTCTTATTTTTTTCATGTTTCCCTATTAATCATTTGAGTAGATATGAGAAGCAATATCAGGCTTCATTAAGAGGGAGGCCAGTGACTTAGAAGCACAGTGTAGCATTAAGGCCAAGTTTATCATGAGCTCCCTGCTTCCTGTTCCTAAGGAACAGAGCACTCTTGCTATGATCCAGCCCTTCTTCTGCATGAGATGAGCATTCTTACGTGCAGAAACTCAGTCCATTCATGAATAGTGAATGCATAGTGCAATCATGAATAGCCAGAAGGCATCATGCAAGTATAAGAAAGGGGACCTGATCATTTGTCTTAGGTGGATGGCAGGGCTAAGAAAGAGAGTAAAACTTATTCAAGTTAGTGGTACCTTCAAAGAATAAGCCACCTTTAAAAATATACTTTAATTAATTCTTTGAGATTTTCAGTGTATTTTGATCATATTCCCTCACAGTGTCCCCCACTAGCTCCTGCCAGATCCACCCCACCGACTTTCCCCCAACTTTGTGTCTTTTTTATTTTATTTAATAACTCATATTATTATATAATAACTCAGTTCATGCTATCCACATACTTGTTCATACATGTACTGCAGTTTAGCTGACTTAACAGGAGCCACACTCATAAGGAAAATGGAGTCTTCCTCCCCGAGAAGCCACAACTGCTCACAGATAGTAAGAGGTGGGACTGATAAACCCCTTTTCACTTTACGACAGACTGTTGACAGGCCCAATGTGGTATGGCAGACAGCCACACCTGGGATGACTTCATGAGTGTCATGGGCCTGTCATCTCCAGAAGATATTGTTTGCTTGAGTCCTCCCCAGCCTCTGGCTCTTACCACCTTTCTGCTGTCTCATCCACAATGGTCCCTGAGACTTTAACCTATGTGTGAGTGTGTGTATGCACAGGGGTAGTAAGACAGATTTCCCATTTGTGGCTGGATTCCACAGTTATTTTTGTCTGCACTTTGATCAGTTATAAAATTCTGCATTAACTGCCAACCACTGCACAAAGAAACATCTCTGCTGGAATCTGAGAGCTGTACTAATCTATGGGTACAGAAATGTGTGTCTAGAAGGTTGTTTGGCATTATGTTCACTTAGCAAAGTAATAATAATAATTAATTCATCCCCCAAACCCTATGAGCACCCCAATCATGCTAGATTTACAGCAGCAAACATGTGTTTCACACTGGAGGAATTAAATCCAAGTAGAAATAGTTGGTTACCCAGATGACATTCATGCCACTATTGCATCTGTAATCCTATCTGGTCATTATTACAGTTCACAGGTTCATAGCTAAATAATATTTCTGATGATCTATTGCCTTCAGCAGCCTAGACAGCACT
Source organism: Mus musculus (assembly GCF_000001635.26). Classification (NCBI taxonomy): domain Eukaryota; kingdom Metazoa; phylum Chordata; class Mammalia; order Rodentia; family Muridae; genus Mus; species Mus musculus. The sequence continues at coordinate 27,094,301 of NC_000078.6, forward strand.
GATCAAAACTATGAATGCTAGACAGAAGGGAGGAAGCTTCCTCATAAGTCTTGACTTGACTTCCTCATGCCCAGTGAAGCCACCACTTTAAATCCTTTTTCAAATTTGTTGCAGGTTAACATTGCTTTGTTTTTTCAGTAATAACAAAAATTTGAATGGGCAGGGTGGTATAGTTTTTGCTTTCGGGTCTTTAACCCATAATATGTCTAAATTTTAGTTACTTGAAAACAAATTCTCACCAGACCTATTACAGACTATATACATATGACATAAAGTATATATAATATGTTGTTGAAAATATTTAATCTCAATTAGGGACTTCTACTCAGTCTTTGATTGTTCAATTCTCAGATAAAAGGCACATTCAACCTTTAATTTATAATAAGCCTTTACCAGCACTAAAGTTGGGCAGATATCTACCCTGTATGCTATTAGAATCTACTTTCCTATTGATAACCCCAAGTTATTACTTATTGTGTTCCATCTGGGCTGCTCTTAACTCTAATTGGCTAGCCCTCATGGCCATGATTTTAAGAATCTTACTTCATGGTGTCCTTTCTTCCCTCCATCTTTCTCTCTCCTCATGGTCTCCCTGGACCCCAAGCCCTGGAACCCCCAAACCTGCCTATGTCTCTTCTGCTCAGCTAGTCACTGTGGGCATCTTCATTTAACCAATAGTTTTAAATCAAGGAGCAAGGTCACATAGCATGTGCGGATTCTCTCATTCCTGGTAGCAATCTGGCCTTGAGGGGCAGTACTTACCATTATAATACATATCAAAAGATCACACCTCAACAACAATAAATATGAATTATAAATGAATTATCTGCAAAATTTCCATAGTTTGTGAAAAGTGTCCCATGGTGAAAGAGGTTTCATTAAAATGCATTGAATTTTTCTCATGCTATTTGTTATATGCTAAGTATAGGAAACACGGATGGTCAAATGGGTTATCTGCCTTTAATTCACTCCAAGAGCAAAGAAAGGAAAAAAGATATGTGAAACTGAAAATTCTCTTTGCCCTAATTAGCTCTCTTTCCAAATTGATTTTCTTTGTAATTCACTGTTCCTACAGACAGCTACCTACTCATCAAGCCTTGTATCTCTAAAACCACAATCGTCTTTGCTTTCCTTTGTGTGATTTGAGGTTAATCACAAAACACAACTGTACCCCTCAAGGACCAATAGGAGGAATTTCTGTGAGGTAAATTGATAATTAGCATTTTTTTAAAGGAATCTCTTAACTTCTTCCTCTGCCCGGACTAACCCTGCCCAGGAGCCTCTGGCCACCAGGAGCCTCTGGCCACCACGCCCTGTGGGAAAGTGACAGAAGCTTCTGAGTCTTTGTTCAGAGCTGGCTATCAGGTCTGAACTCCCTGCTCACAGTTAAAAAGAACTGAGTAGACTCTAATTAAATACCATATTTCTTAGATAACTCCATTGAGTAAACTGACACTGATGTTATCAGCGGTCTGCTGTCACGTTTGATCAAGACTTCTGCCCAGCTCCATAACCTCTCGTAAACCTAGGAGTATGGCTGGGTTTGGAGAAAACTTTGAAGGGGTTTGTCCTAGTCAAATCAGTGGCGGGGGTGGGGGTGGGGGGGTGGGGGAGTGGGGTGGGGAGGGAAGTAGGGGAGAAGGTGGGGTGAATTAGGTCCATGCTCTTCTTAATTAAATGTAAGAAGTTCAGAAATGTTTTTCAATGGCGGGGGAGATAAAAGCTCTTCAAACTCAGGCCAGAAAACAGCAAAAAAACCAGATTTTACTAACAGACATTGAAGCACTTCAGGTTGTATATTTTCAAGTTAAGATTTGTCTGATAACTGCAACTTACTTTCTTCTCTACCCAGTATCCTCCGGGGCATCTGCTTTGATGCTTGTTACAAAGCTCACCTTAGGGCTGTGGACATTGAGAGTTGGGGCAAATGTGTCCATGCACCACTGAGGCAGAGGAGAAGAGGAGAGACTGTGGGCTCAAATAAAGCCCTTCTTTGTCCTAGACATTGGTGGATGTGCTGATGAATATTAGGGGGAGACAGCAAGAAAAGTCAGGAAGAATTATAGACGTCAATGTGGTTGAAGACACTGGGGATGATGGCAGCAAATCTCAAACCAAGCTTGAGATTTGTTGAGGAAAGGTGAAAGGAGAGATTCTTCACTGGGAACATCTATATGGGCCTGCCAAGGCCTCTGTGTTAAGGAGAACAAGATACTTCAGAACGGCCAGATAAGGGGCCTGCAGAACAGGGTCATGACTGACCCGTCCTATTTCAATCACAGGCCCAACCATACCAAGGACTGGGCCTTTTGTACGTCTCAAGATGACACAATAACACACCAATCTCTTGGATGGGCAGAGGCCAGGGCAGAACCTAAATCTACTCTCTCATCTCACCTGTAGCCTTTGGACTTACCAGGTGAGTTCCAGCCCCTCTGGTTTGGCGTCTCCTGCCCTGTGGCTCCTACTTCACACATTACTCTTCTGTCCTTTGGACTTATTTGAGTTGGGCCAAGTGACTGAGGAAAGAGAGACTTCTGTCTCGGTGGCAGTTCCTGTAGAGCTTAGTCTGGATGGAGCCTATGGAAGCAGGCAGATGAATTCAACCTGCCTAGAGGAACAAGACAAGGTCATTGGCATTTGAGGTCACCATATCCCACCTGGATTAGGCTGAACACTTGTACACCGTCCTGACATCTATTTTCTCCTAGTTTTGGAGCCTCAAACATTCCTACATTGCCTCATAGTTTAACTCTAGTGGACATGTGTCCTAAACAGATCTAACAGGCACTCATGTGATATATGCCTTTCCCTTTAATTTACCCATCCATCTATTTAGAAGTTGCCCATTAAACTATTGCAACAAAACTATATTAACTTTCATTTTAAGATTTAATTTTACTATTTTTGATTATGTGTGTGTGTGTGTGTGTGTGTGTGTGTATGCATGTGTGTGTCTGCATGTGAGTGTGTGTACATGAATATATGGTGTCTCAAAGGCCAGAGACATCAAATCTCCTGGAGCTATTGTTACCAGTGGTTGTGAGCCACCTGATGTGGGTACTTGGAACTGAACTCTGGCCTTCCAGAAGTGCAGCAAGTGTTGCTAACCAATGCACCATCTTTCTAGCAACCAGTACTAATTTTCTGTATACACAGAGATAATGAATATACAGTCTGTCTTAAGTATGGTTACATACTCTACAGAGAATGTACAAATACCATAAATAATTTCCTTCACTTTACAATGTGCCAGAGCCTACAGGGTGACATTTACACAACGTGCTGAGTGATGATACAAAGGTTTTTGTCTTCAGTCTTTGAATCAGAAGCTCTTGATTTTTACACCTCTCTAGTGGAAATGATGTAGACTCATCTTCCCAGAAATATAGAACTTGGCCTGGTTGCTCTGAAAACCCAGAAGTGACCCCAGATCAACACTGCCCCCACTAGACGCTCTGCTGGCTCTCAGAGGTCGTAGTGTGGTATGTTTACAAGTCTGAGGTCTCCAGAAAAATAGTCCAGTCACAGCCCACTGTGCCTCCTGCTTTCATCTGTGGTGACCAGACCAGGTTGCTGAGTCTGTACTGTGTACAGGCAGGATGACTTCCTGTGAGACACAGAGCTAAGGAGCCACCCACTCTATGGCACAGTCATTCTGAGGAGATATACCATTATACTTGTGTGAAAATGGTAATGGCAACAGTCATCCTGAGTGGATTCACCATTCTACTTGTGTGGAAACAGTAAGTAACAACCACAACAGCTATCCTGACTGGAGGGCAGGAGGAACACATTATTACAAGAACAATTAAATGCTATTCATGGCAATTGCTAATTCACAGTCGTTAAAATGCAAAGTTTTTCATAAGAACAGACACAAACCAATGTCCTAGCTGAAATCGTCACTGATGTGGTAAAAGGCAGCCTAGCCTCTAGATGAGTTGGCAGCATATGAGATAAGGTTCACATTCTTGGGAGTAAAGAGTGGCTGTGGGACTTGGGGGAAACTCTTTAATGTTGCAAAATATCTGAGGACATTCACATGCACACGATAAGGTTATAATGGCCCTTGGGATTTCCACTGAACAAAAGGTCCCATCCAGCAGCAGGTGAATAGAGCAGGCTATGGCTGAAAAGGGTGTTTTATTCCTGCCTTTGGATGGAACTATTTTGATGCAATGAAGGCTTATGAGTAAGTTTTAAAATCCAAGTTTAATTTAATGTTATCAAACAAAATTGTGGGACCTTTCCCCCATGCTTTGCCAATACTCCGAGCATCATATTGATTTCAGACTCCATTTATGAGCCAGGAAGACCCCGGGGGAAATATCCGTACTGGGAGGATGCTGAGTCTGATCAGAGAAGTGTTTGCACTTGCTTCTTGAGAGGCCTCAGATCTTCTCCCCTTTCACACAGGAGACAGCCTATCCCCTTTTAGATCAAAAGCAGTTTGAATATGACTTAATGGGGCTGGGGTTGTTTGTGAAGCTGAGATCACTGGTTTAATTCTTGTTTAATAATTCTTATTTATGATATCCATGAAAGTGTTTACACTTTAATGAGTCTCTGCCTGCTTGTCCTCAAAACAGGCTATAGGGACATCACAAGACATACATGATAACAGCTAATACTACATACCAGCAGAAAGTTGATAAGATTCTGTCTTCATCATTGTCCCTGATAAGGATATAACCTGAACAGTACATCGCTCTGTCTGACCCACAGTGATGAGTCATGTGCCATGAACAAATAAGCTCTTGTCTAATGTCAATGGGATTAAACTGAATTAAAGAGAAATAGGTGATGGAGACATTTTATAAGATGTTTATTTAATAGTGATATTTAATATTTTTGTTTCTTATATATAGATCAGTGCACATGAATCTGTATTATTACTTTATTTATAACCCAGAGTCCACAAAGCTCAATTTCTTTATCATTGACTTATTTTTTTCTACCTCACATCAGTCCAAAGAATGCATTAGCAATAGAACATAATTTGAAGTGAAAACTGTATTTAGATTTTCTGGATTTCATGAAATGAGAGAAGACCATAATTACTAAGAGGCATATGAACAACTGACACTGGAGGTAACACTGCTACCATTCCCAGACACGGTTCCTAGTGTATGAATTGCAAAACTATTTCTTAACTCGCAGAGGTTAAAATATCATCCAATCAAAAATTGTGTCTAAGGAGATGAGGGTTGAACTTGGAGGATCTGGAGAGCATGAAGGGTGAATGTAATAAAAATACACCGTTTACATGTGTACAATGCTTAAAACAGAAAGAGAGAAAGAAAGAAAGAAAGAAAGAAAGAAAGAAAGAAAGAAAGAGAGAGAGAGAGAGAGAGAGAGAGAGAGAGAGAGAGAGAGAGGGAGGGAGGGAGGGAGGGAGGGAGGGAGGGAGGGAGGGAGGGAGGAAGAAAAGAAAAGAAAAGAAAAGAAAAGAAAAGAAGGAAGGAAGAAAGAAAGGAAGAAAGGAAGAAAGAAAGGAAAAGAAAGAAGGAAGAAAGAAAGGAAGAAAGGAAGGAAGGAAGGAAGGGAGAAAGCAAGCAAGCAAGCAAGCAAGCAAGAAAGAAAGAAAGAGAAAGAGAGAAAGAAATTACTGTAAAAGTCTTAAACCCCCAACTATCACAGACTAGTGTTAATTCTATTGCTTACCCTCCACAATTTGATGGTGAACTCTATTGCTGAAGTTATTGTTTACATCATCAAACAGAGAAACTGAGCAGTGACTGACTAGAAGCTTCATGGTGCTGAAAGGTATTCTGCACACTACAGAAAACTAAAGTAATTATCATCTTCTAGCTATAAATCTTGTGGCCTGCAATAGAGAACATCCTACAAAATATACTGGTGTAATAGTGGTGCAAATGTTATGGAGTGACCAGCCACTACTTGTATGTAAGTGTCGCTCCATGAGATGTAACTCACACATGACACTGCTAAAGTGGCTAAGAACTTGAGACTGGATAGATCATGGGCCTATGGGGAAACCCACTATGATTATTTTTTGAAGGAACATAGCAATAAAATAACTCCGAATGATATATTACTATACTGATAGACATCACTCAGCTCTCATCAGAGAAGCTCCTTCTTACAACATGTGCTAATCAACACAGAGACCTACAACTGAACAATGTGTAGAGAGTGAACAACTTTGAAGTACTCAGTCCTAAACAGGATGCTTTATCAAAGGCTCAAGGATCTCTACAGAAGAGGAGGTGAAAACAAAAAACAAAAACCATAAAAAACAAACAAACAAACAAACAAACAAAAACTGTAGGAGCCAGAGAGGACAGATGACTCCAAGGCAAGCATGTCATCTAGATTCAACAAGCCTGATACACATATAAACTCACAGAGACTGTAACAGCATAAACAAGGCCTTTGGAGGTTCAAGCTAGATGAGAACCCAGCACTGAGAAGGGGGAAATGAACACTGAGTTCCACCCCTACCCAGCAAGTTATCTGCAATCGTTACCTGTTGGGAAAAAGAAATACTGTTTTCTCCAATGGAGTGTCATTGGGTGTATCAACCTAATGCATCCCCTGCATGGCCTGGAGTAGTCACCCAACACAAAACATACCCCATAGAGTTTTTGTTTGTTTTGGTTATTTGGTTTGGTTTGTTATTGCCACTGCTCTTTAGTAGGCTTTCTGTTACACGTTCTTTTTTTGGCATTCTTGTCTTTTGTTTTGCTTTTGAGGTTTCTAGAAGGAGAGAAAGAACATGAAACTGAGTGGATAGGGAGATGGGGAAGATCTGGGGGGAGTTAAGCAAAGGGAAGGATATATTGCATGAAAAATTTAATCAGAGTATCTTCAATGAATTCAATACATACTTTGCCCCCAGAAAAATAAATTTCATCATAGGATTTGAATGATGCAATAAGGGTTATGACTGCTGTTTCCTAATTCTGAAACTTATAGAATCATCTTCTAGCTATAAATCTTGTGGCCTGCAATAGAGAACATCCTACAAAATATACTGGTGTAATAGTGGTGCAAATGTTTTTTTTGTTTTTTTGTTTTTTTATTTTTAGGCACAGATAGTATTTAATGAGAAACTGAGGTTGAAGGCAATATACATTTGGCCCTACTGGTCTATTTTTATGTGAAATGGTGTCTGTTGACTGTTTCTCCTTTGTATTTTCATGCTGTGAATAGGTGGAGTCAAATCCCAGAGGTTCTCTAGCCAGCCAATGAAGCTTACTACTAAGTTATAGGCCAGGGAGAGACCTTGTCTCAAAATAAGTTAGAATTCTAATGAATTTTGTGAATTCTAATGAGAGTGTGAGTTATGTTAGGAAAAGAATGAAACTATACAGTTCTTAAGTACTTCTGTGTGAGTTTTAGAACTTGTTTCTGAATGTATTCCAGTCTTTTTGATCCACCCGTTTGCTTCAGATTTTGAAGTTGAGGAGATCTGTACAGTGGCCTTCCCATGAATGAAGTAGTAAATGTCCTAGAGTCATTGTCTACCACATTTCTGTGGATTCCTCTTGGCATGACAAGTTTTGGTGCCAAGGCATGTTGCACTTCAGCTTTTTATCTGACTCCATGACATTTTACCTGTTTCTGTAGGAAGAGATAGTGATTATTCCATAGATCTGAGTTAACAGAGGGAGGAGAGGGGCAGCAAGCTAATAGAACTCAAAGGTTTTGTCACCTGCAAAGAACATGTGGCACCATAGAATGCTGTGGTAGATGCTTTAGTGGGGTCTTGTGATACCTGACTAAGATGAATTCTAAACTTTAGACAGCTGAGCCATTCCATACATTCTATCATGCTCCCTTGGACATCCAGGTTGCTTCCTACAACAGCCCACATACTGGGTCTGATCACATCTCTGCTGCCCTCGTGCCTTAGACACAGGCATCTTGTGCATCTATGCCATATTCTTCTATCCTCTACTGTTGGAACCCTACACATGCTCCACTTCTCCACTTTCCATCATATATACTCACCTCGCTGCAATATCTTCTCCTCAATGTATCCCAATGGTATCTCGGCAGCCTCTGCTTACCCAGGGATACCCATGTCTACTTCCCTTATGAAACTGGGCTGCTGTGTTGTATACATAGTTACAACCCATAGGCTTATATGTAGACTTGGTCAATATTTGCTGCTTAATTCGGTTTTGAATAATACAGGAGACATACTTGTCATTTGGATCTGAAAGGGAGAATTAATGGATGTCAAGCAGCAATGGTTGAGACAGAAAACAAAACAAAGCAAAACCAATGTTACCTTGGCTGTCACCTTCCCCTGCCAACTAGTGCTCTGTGTACTGGCACACCTCACAGAAAAAGCAAAGTAACAAAGCTCAAACAAGTAATAAAAGAGAGATGGTTAGAGCTACACCCTTGGTACCACTGACATGGCATGGTGAATGAGGTGACTTTCCATCATGTGGGGCTGCACTTACTCTATGAGATGTCTCTCAGCATCTTGTCTCTATCCACTAAATGGATATGACAGTCACCACATCTTGACAATCAAAAAATTCTATTATCATTTGGGGGAGAATTAGATATTTAGTCCAAAGCAAGTTTTCACTATAATTTAAAATATGGCCTTCTCAGGCAAGTTTAAGAATTTCAAATATACTACAGCACAATGTGTGAAGCCCAGGCTAGAGTTACTAATAACCCATGCAAAAGCCATCTTGACAAAGTCTGGCAGGTCCATGTAAGTGGGCAAGGCTACAATGGACTGTTGATGGCCACAGCCAATCATCCAAGCTCAGCAACTTACATGGCACACAGTGGCTAAGGTTCAGGGGTAACTGTGGCTATAGGTCTTTCCTGACAATTTCTCAAGTAGTTGGATGTTACAAATCTAGAAATCTGGATTCGGGACAAATTTGTATGTCTGGAGGCTAGAAGGATTAGTGGATGGAATGGTGAACCTTTACGTAAGGCTGCAGGCTACCTACAAGCCAAGAGAAGAGAGAACTCAAGCATTAAAGGACTTGCTGGTTCAAGTACAAGGATTTATGAGACTTAATCTCCAGCTCTCACATAAAAAGCCAGAAGCAATGGCATAGTCCTTCAACCCCAGCCCTAGAGAGGCAATGGAATAGATCTCTGAGGCCAGGCTAGCCAAATTGTCATGTCCTAGGTTCAGGGAGATAGTCTGTTTCCAAAACTTATAAGGAGAAGAGATCAGGAGAGCACTTGATGTTGACCTCTGGCTTCCACCTGCATGAGCACACTCATGCACACAACACTCATAGAAGAGCAAAGGAGATACTAAAAAGAGAGCTGACTAGAGAGATGAGACTGAGGGAAGCAGCAGGAAGTCAGTGAGTGAGCTGTAGTGTGGACAAGCAAGTGTGAGGAGGGTGAGCTAGATGCTGGGAAGAAAGCTAGGGGAACGCCGGGTACAGCTGTCTCCCACTGGTACATACTTGGAGGGAGGGCCGGAGCCCATCTACAACAGCATGAGGCCATATACATACAGCAAAAAAGCTTTGGAGGTGGAGGTAATTAGTTCTGCCTGTACTCGTGCATACCAGGTATGTGAACCACTGAGTGCTTCTTTTGGAAGCTTTAGTGATATTTTAGTTGTCCAACCTTTTTTTTTTTTTAATTTTCTTCTTGTCAAACAGTTGCAGAGCCAAGCTTCCAACTTACAATAGTTCTTAACTTTCTTAATGCTGCTACCCTTTAATAGAGTCCCCTTATGTTAGGTGGCCCTCAACCATAAAATTATTTTTGTTGCTACTTCATAATTGTAATTTTGCTGTTATGAATTCTAATGTAGATATCTGACATGTAGATGATCTTTGGTGACCCCCTGTGACAAGGTCATTTGATCGTCCCTCAATGGAGTCATGACTGCAGGTAGAAAACCACTGGAATAAAGTCACCTCTCTCCTGTCTTAAAGAGGTTGAAGAGAAGCAGTGGTGTTGCCTCTTTCAACAATCTGAGTGTTCTCAGGTCTTGGATAAGCCTTGGATACCTTTGTTCCAAAGGTGTAGGATGTTCACCAACTTGTTCTCCAAAAGCTGCTGTGTCTGCAACTGAAATGACATCTTCCCTTTTCTTCTCAATGCTAAGAACACTGATGGTCATGAACCATGATGAGCAGACAGACACATACCATCTCTAGGATCTCAAAAGAAGCCCTGAAACTCACTTAATTTTCTTTTATTTGACTGTAGAGACAAGAAAATGTGGTATAGTTTTTCTTCCTCCTCTGTAGCAGGCCAAAAGGAAGTTTTGCAATTTAATAACTTCAGACTCTTTATAGTTGAAACACCTGAGATCCAGGCCTCTGTTGTCAATGTTTGTCAAAAAGATGGGTGACTTTAACAGGTAAATGTCAGGACTTAAGTCCTGGGCACTGAGCTGGCCCAGGTAGGAAGGGAGTACCAAAAGCCTGCCCGATCCTTGCAGTGGGTTCCTTTCTGACTTGCCAGGTGTGTTCTTTGGTTGGTGTTTGCTAGTTCTACAGCATCCTTCCTGTACATGCTGATGCTAATCTGCAGTTGCCATGGGTTCCCGCCTCTACCAGGACCGGGTGGGAAAAATAAAAAACAGTTTTAACTTTGTTAGTTAATTAGTTGACGTCCCATATATTAAACTGACTGCCTTTGTATTATCTTCTGCCAAGTCACTCAAGACTAGGAGGGCACATTGTGAAATTTTTTTGCTAATTATGTCTCACCATGGATCTGTGCTGTACCCATAAAAGGTACCAGATTATGTCTGTCTTACAAGTGGACCTGCTTACCCAGCATTCTACCCAACTCTGCTCTCAGAGGGTTCTTGGAGGCTGAATGTTATGCCAGAAACAGAGCTCTGTTCAAATGTGCTGGCCTGTGCTGTCTGCAGAGGAGTGGAAATCCCAGAAGCCTATATTTGGATCGTCTTCATTCCTCAACAGAAATTTAAAAAACAATAGGATGTGCCCGGTCCAATTTGCCGCCTGGATCCTGACACGGTTCTCTTTTATGCCATTGGTTTCTTAGATTGTAGAAAAACGTGTTTCAGCAAAGGAGGCCAATTTTCAAAACCACTCATTTGGCAAATGCACGAGCTCTCCAGCTGGAAAGAGCCGCTTCTGTTCCTTGCGGTTACCTAATCCCAAAGCAGCGGTAATCATGTTTAAAGAAATTACCAGCTCTGCCAATAGCCTTGGGCTGCACAGGGAGGGCTGGAGACAGCCACTGCTGATGCTATGGAAACCCACTATGCAGATCAGGAAAGCCTGTTTAAAGAGCTACCTGGGCACAAATTTTACCACATCCTTCCCAGTGCAAAGGTCTACTACCTTCACTTTCCTGGGATCAGCTTCTCTAATGTTTGGCTAAATAACCCATGTATTGAAATAGGGATGTCTGGACAATTGTGTTTTCCAAGATGTACTATTTGATCAGGCCATAAGCAGCATATCTCCCTTTATCACTATCACGTCCAGGTTAATCTTGCACCGTTGTTGAATGGAGTGGTCAGAGTGAAGAACCTAGTAGAATATCACCACTGTTGAAGTGGGCTGACATTGCACATCTGCTGCCTTCTATGTAAGTCAGATTTCCAGTTTTGGAAATGACACAAACTCTAACCTAACGCAGCCTGCTCCTTTCCTGATATTGAAAGGCATGTCCTTCCATGAACAGGTTTCCACAAGAGAGGAAAAACTTGAAAAGAGGATCTTGCTAAGGCTGTTTGTCTTCTAATCTAACCATTTGCAAGAGACTGACTAATGAAAGCACACAGTGGGTCCTTGTTCATCAGAAATGTAGGGTTAGGTAATCTGACCTCATATACTGATGCTAGATGTGGGCAATTTTCCAAAGAACACTCCTGGGGTATCACAATATAATCTTTCCTTTTGGTATTTGATGTGTAGAGGGAAGCATAGCCTTTTCCACTCTATTGTCAAACCTATGCTTAGTATAGAGTGGTCAGAGAAGAATGCACAGAGTCAGTGTGGACCAGATTCCAAGGCTGATGCTCATGGATGTCTGCCTGGTGGCTCTCTAGGACATCCGAACACAGGACCACACTCGGAATGACTTGAAACAAGATAAAGTTGTTGTCTCTCAGCTCTAAATCCTAGAAGTGAAAGGTCCAGGTGTCAGCAGAACTGGAATTTTGAAAATGAGAAAACCCAGCTCCACCCCTCCCAGTGCCATGGCTCATAGCTTCATCCCTGAAGGCTCTACATCTGTTCCTATGCCGTTCTTCTCTCCAGGTTTCTCTTTATAAGGATGCTTGCTGTGTTAGCAGACAGGCATCTCTACCCCATTATAGCCTTGTCTTAACCAACATTTTCAAGGACCCTGATTTCCATATTAGGTCACCATCTGAGCTATGAAATTCAGGACTCCCATATGTCTATAGGGGACATAATTCAATGTATAGTAGATAGAATCTCTCCTGAGAACCAAATATGATTGCATCTAGCCTCTGTGAACCAGATATGTTTGTAGTTGTCAGATGATATCTTTGAACAATGGGCAAAGATGTCTCAGCAAGTCAGTTCCAAAGAGTAAGTCACTGTACCTTCCCATTCAGCCCAGCATGCTAGGTTACTTCCATAAGCTCTATAGTGGAAATAAAAACTAATGACCCTGGATACCTGCAAAAGATGTTCTCAATGAGATCAGACTGATGAACCTATCATGATCCAGACTTCTGTACCCAGAGATCTATTCTTACCTCAATGCTCAGAAATGATATTCTCCAAAGGGATTAAATAACATAGACTCAATTCCTAATGACTGAAACACAATGTCAGTATATGCTAATGTATGAGAAATCTGTGTCAGACAGTCAAAAATGTTCCTTTTAGTGTGAATGTGAATTCATTTCTGTGGGCTGAACTACAGAGGAAGCAAAATCAGAAAGCACCTTAGAGAGAAAGGACGAGTCAGCTGGTGATTCAATTATTGCATTACTTATAATGGTTGGCTTTAACTGTCACGTTGACACAATCTAGAATCACCTAGGGAGTCTAGAAGGATTGTGTAGATGAGGTTGGCTTACTGGCATGTCTGCAGGCTATTATGTTGCTTATAACCATTGGGGTGGGAATATCTGCCCACTGTGGGTGTCACCATTCCCTGGATAGAGGATTCTATACCATGCAGAGAAGGCAAGCTAAGCACAGGAATGCATGCATCCATTCATTGCTCTCTACACTTGACTGTGACTCTTACTACCTGTTTCAAATTCCTGACACCTAATGTAATCAAAAACTGTAAGATGAATAAACTTTTTTCTACTTCTGTTGTTTCTACTGAAGTATTTTTATTATGGCATGAGGAAAGGAAAGAAAAGGAAAGGAAAGGAAAGGAAAGGAAAGGAAAGGAAAGGAAAGGAAAGGAAAGGAAAGGAAAGGAAAGGAAAGGAAAGGAAAGGAAAAGAAGGCATTAACCAAGGCTTACACTACCATTTTCTTAGACTTACTTAATGTAAAAACACATGATATTTGATTATAGATGACAATTATGAAGACACTTCTTGTTAGACATTACACTAAATATATCGGACATTATTTTCCCAGCAATGCTGTGCAGAAGGAGATGGCTTTACTCTCCATTCACAGATGACGATAAATAAAGATAAGTTCTTTGCCAACATTATAGTTAGTGAGTGGCAGGACCAGTGAGAATTCTCATTGGCTGGTCCCAGGAGTCGAGTTATTCAAGTATGTGTTATAATGTCCACAGGGAATCTGGGACCAAGCAGCAGTGTACCAACTACCTGTTTTTTTCTTATTTTTTTTCTCCCTGTTTCTACCATTTCTACAAGCCTTCCTTGACAAGTATTCATTGCTTAACAGCCATATTTGAATAAGGTTTGGACCTATTATAATTGTTGCAAACTTAAAAGACATTTTGTTTTAATCTCTATGCATTGCACAAAATATGATGTTTTCCTCAATAGGAGGTATCCATACATTCTAGAAAAGAAATCCAACAAGGTCAGAAGCTCCAGTATGAAGCAGGCAATGATATCAAATAGGATGGTAACTCAGGCGACATCTGAGAAGAAATGAGAGGAGATTCACGAAAAATGATAGACAAGCAGCAACACTGCCACACAACACAGGAAAGACTTATGGGTAGTGAAGGATAAAGAAACCTCAGTACAGGGGAACGCCAGGGCCAAGAGGTGGGAGTGGGTGGGTGTGGGAATGGGTGTGGGAGGGTGTGTGGGACTTTTGGGATAGCATTGGAAATGTAAATGAAATAAATACCCAATAATAAAAAAAAAGAAAAAAACCCAGCTCATATATACATGTGTGTGTGTGTGTGTATATATATATATATGTATATATATATATATGTATATATATATATATACATTATATATATATATATACATGTATATATGAGTTTCATGAGATAACTTTTATGTTTATAAACTACAAATAATAAATCATCTTGGACATATTTTTAAAAAGAACAAAAAAAAGATACCTCTGGAGCCACATCCTTTGTCCTGTATTCTAGTCAGGATTTTCCACTCACCCTAAGAGGTCAGGTTAGAAGAAGGGTTTTACATGAAGCCATCACTTTGACTTGCTCATAAATGGAAATTGAAATGACCCTAAAAGGTGCCTGACCTAGTCAGTGCATGTCAGGAGTGAATCCAGCAAACCTAGTCAGGTCCAGCTACTGCAAGCTTTCCCCTTTCCTCACCTCTACTCTTGCTACCGAGCACTGTGGAAGCTCTAGACCCAAGGGAGCTAGAACCACACAAAAGACAATGGCTAGAGACAGAGGAATGGTATTCCCCTGAGTTAGTGTGTGTTCTGGGTAGGTAGGTGAGTGTGCTGTGTTCTGCCAACAGCAGAATCAGCACATAGAAAAGAGCCAAGACAAAGCCCCTGCCTTAGTAGATGGCTCCTCTTTTTGACTCTGGCTAGTCTGTTCATCCCTGAGAATCATCCCTAACTGTGACAAACCCAGGTCCCTCTTCCCAGTTAAAACATAATTTCACCTGTGGGCAAGTAATCAGTATTGATACTTAACTCAAATCTGGGCTGGCACAGTATGAGATCCCATTGAGAAGAAGACCGTATACCCATTCACCTAATCTTTATAATGAATAAAATAATTAGTATTTAGTGGGCATACACTCTATGGCAGGAATTATTAGGCAGGAATTATATGTACCACATATATTAACTCACTTAGAAGCCACTGTGAAGTCAATCAGATGGTACACTTAAGTATTCCATGAGGAAGGAACTGATTGCACAAAGGTCATGCCCTTGACCATACGGTGGATTAGTGTCTGTTCTTGCATTAAAGCCCTGTCATCTTGTGTTACTAGCAGCACAATTTGACTGAAGGTAGCCTTTCAACTTGGATGTTAAATAGGCAGTGGTCAAATCCAGGCAGTGGATTCATGGGTAAGCTGGAAGAACTAAACAGAGGCAGTTATTCTTGGAAACAAGAATGTGGAGGAATGTGTATTTTGAATGTGTAAGGCATGTAATGGGAGCCCCATTAGGATCTAGCCCACAGATAAGCCACATGGAATATGGGCTGCTGAGCATTTATTTGTGTTATTTATAGTTATTTGTATTGCATCAATACTATCATTCTGCACCCTGGCCTTGAATCACTATTCAGTGAAGACCTACAACGTGGGCACTGCATCCAGGTATGATTGTCTTTTGTCTGCATATAGCCCCATTTGGACCTAGAGCTTCCACCCTACCCTATGGTTAGCCTTCAGTTCTGCTTCAACAACTACATAGCAGAAGCTAAGTAAGAGCTGGTGGAGTAAAGAGTGATGCTGTTGAGAAACCACTGAGAGATAGATGTACTTGCCCCTGGATGTTGTGCATGGTCTATTAAGCCTATTGAAAAATACCGGCAAGGAAGCAGACAAAATCTCCCACCTTTATATAACCACATTTTAAGGAGAAGCTAGTCACTAAGATAATGCTAATATTGATGGCAGGAAAATAATAAATAAGAAAAGAGAATCAAGAATCCAAGATGGAGGGACCTTGCACTTAAGTTTCTATAAAGACTTCTGAGTTCATAAAAGAAAAAGAGCTTATCACATGGCTGTCAAGCAAAAGAACCCTCTAAACTACTGCATTGATAGGACACATCTGGGCTCAGATTGAGCATGAAGCTGAAAGGGCAGAGTGAAGACACCATTGTCCAAAGAAGGCAGGGGATAATTGAAGAAGCAGTCTAAGAATAAGTTCCTTACACACCAGGAAAGGTACCTGGCTTTGTTCTCATTGTGTGCTCACAGTGCAGTAACTAGGAAGGCAGATTAATATGATCAAAATGTGAGTTCTATAGAATCACTCTGCTTATTGTATGAGCAAATGATATAGGGGATGAGGCTGGAGAAAAACCATAACATGTCACTTATACAAGTCTACACATAGGAATCTCCATCAAGAAAGAAAAGGAAAGAAAAGAGAAGAGAAGAGAAGAGAAGAGAAGAGAAGAAAAGAAAAGAAAAGAAAAGAAAAGAAAAGAAAAGAAAAGAAAAGAAAAGAAAAGAAAAGAGAAAGAAGCTAGACCTGGTGGCACTCAGGAGATGGAGGCAGGATGATTAGCCAACTCCAGCTATAGAACAAGTTAGAGGCCAAACTAGGATACATGAGAGCCTGCCTCAGAAGTAAGGACAAATCTGTTTCAAACTCCTTCCTTGTGATTCAAACGTAACCACCTAATGAGGTAATTTACAAAAACAGTAAACTGGGATTTTAGTTCACAAACATCATCTGTATGATAGTAGCTCATAGGAAGAGTTCAAAGTGGAGCTTCAGACACAATCTTGTACATATAAACAGAAGTTAATACCAATGTGAATTGACTACTATAAATTACAGTGTTGATTGGTAATCCCAGCACTATCTCCAAGATGATTCAAGATTATAAAGGAAATTATATGAGAATTAGAACATTCCATGAATAATATATATTTACCACAAAAGAGTAAAGAAGACATATAAGAATTAAATGTCAAAATTCAGACATAAATCCCACCTTGTCCGTAATTATGTTTAATATAAATGGTTTAAACATTCCAGTGAAAGACAGAGAATGGCACAGTGGATCAATTTGAAAGATAAATGACCTGGTAATTATTGTGCCCATTTATCTCCAGTCTCACTTTCTTTGTTTCAGCCTACCATGCTTAAACACAGTCCAAATTCACTAAATGAAAATGTACTGAAATAAGTAATGTATACATTCTAAGTTCCTAAATTTCAAACCACAGTGTTCTTGCCAAATATGTTTTCCCTAGGATCCAAACCACCAGCTGATCCAGCGTATCCACACCCTACGTACTACCTGCCCACGGGCTACTTACTCAACTCAGTAACCCCAGTACTTGTGTTTAGGTAACTGTGTTATTCTGCTCATCATCAACCCAAAGCACAGGAGTAATGATGCTGAAACGATTGGCCAAAGAGAAGTCATAAAGGGCTTGGTTTACACTCGTACTCACTACTTCATAAGGAAAGAAACACAACTGAGAGTGGATCTTGGTGAGACCTTGGTTAAGAATAAATCTATTTGTGAGACTGTAAGTAAAGATAAAACGAAACTATACTACTTTTGCTGTTGTGCCTCAGACTATAAAAATTGCAGCCACAGGAAGTGGCAACCTCTAGTTATTCAAGTCAGTTCATGACACTACAGGATACTGTACTGCCCCATGCCATGAGATGGGTAGGTAGAGTACTACTGGATGTGTTAAGAGAGATTGCATTAACAAAACTGATTATGGTCTATTGTTATCATTATTCCATTATATGTCCAACATATTTTCATTAATCTCTTCCTGTGCCTGGTATATAAGTTAAACTTTACATGAATGCTTGAGTGAGGAAAATTATAGGTTTCATGTCAGATAGCTAATAGGGTGTTGGAGTGTATCTATTATATGTTTAGGAGGTTTGCTGTGCATGCAGCTTACGATGAGTATCTGGGAACTGTCTCTTATCCAAGGACTTGAGAATGCTGGAAGGAAAGTGCACATGCCAGTGCACAGCACCTTCAGGGGAATAAAGCGGGTGCACCATTTTCCATGACTCCAGGGCAGAACTTGTGAGGCAAATCAAGTGAAGATGCCTTATTGTGAAGCAGCTATCTTCAGGAAAGCATGCCATGACAAGTGCCTGTACTTGTACCAGGATGCCCCAGAATACCAGGGACAATTATGCTTCATTCAAAGAATAAATCCACATCCAAAAAAAAAAAAAAAAACCCTACTGTAGAATCAACACCCTCTTCAATGATGGGTAGAATTAGACAGGAGATAGAGGGGGGATCAATCCTCAAATAGTACCATAAACCAGTTAGGCCTGGCCAGTGCAAAGCAGAACACACTGTGCTGTCCATGCTATAGCACATGTGGTTCTGTAAAAGAAGCGCCACTAGCCAGGAAAGGATGAAACCACACAAAGAATTGCGTGCTAATCACACTGGAATGAAATTAGATAGAAATCAGTGGTGAAATGGTAAAATGTGCAAATACATGAAAACAGAACAGTCCTTAATAACCTGCTTAATAAGAACATGGTTCACAGGGAAAAACCACAAATCAAATTAGCACACACGCTGTAAGACCAATGACAACCTGTAGCATCTTAACTCTTCCCTTAAGAAGCCAGGGCAAAAAGGAAGCAAACAGAGGAAAGAGAGTGGGCAAGCCAACAGGACCGAGCTAAAACTGAAAGGATCAACTGATCTGGCTGATCTGGGCAACCAGAGAGAAAAGGCTGTTGGTTCCATTAAAGTGAAGAGACTGAATCATCAGACAATTTTAAAAAAGAAAGAGAGAGAGAACTTCCTACTAAGGAAAATCTAGACCTAGGTACTCTCTGGGTGATTTCTGGCAAAGGTTTAAAGAGCAATGAACTCTGACTCTTTACATACCAAACACAGACAGGGAGAGAGAGATAACACACGTAAACACACACATGCAAACATACATACATGGACACACATGCATTTCGACATACACATATACACAGAGAGATGGAAGAGAGAGAGATGCACACATATACATACATACATGCAAACATACACATATGTACACACATGCATTTAGACATACACACACACAGACAGAGGAGCAATGCATACATACATACATACATACAAACAAACATACATACATATACACACCTACACACAGAGATACACAATATATAACACAGATAAACAGATGTACATATATAAACACACAACATATATACATGTACAAACACATACATACACATGTACCTGCACAAACATGCACACACTAAGTAAATGAACTTTTTAAGTAGTTAAACTAGAAATACATATAGACTGTATAATCCCATTCATATGAGATTCCATAGATCAGGCAATGCTAGGAGGAGAACACTGATACTTTGTGAAGGGTGAGTAGCAGGTGCCATGGGTTCAAATTTCTTTGGGAATGATAAGAATATCCTAATTATAGGTATGAGCATGTTGGTGAATGTAATATTTTCAAAATACTCCATTTTACAGTTTAAAATAAAGGAATTTACATATCAATATAACTTACTACTTTTTAAAAAACACATCATTAACATGTATTAGCTTGCCCTCTGTTAGTCCAGACAGAACATGGCTCTGTTCTCTGCTCACGGCCTCCTAAGACCAAGATCAAGGTACAGGTATTCTTGTGGGCTCTTGGAAGTCTCTGATAGGCTCACTCTTTCCATTGCAATAATGAGGTTTCTTATGGAGGAATAGGGTTGTGGTAACTGTTGGTTTTCTTACTACCACCTGTGACCCCTCTCTATCCTAGGAGGTTCCCACCATCCCTGCATTTTGGCTAAACTATCTCAGAGTCAACAGTGGAGAATCTTTAGGTAAAGCCTAGCATTAGTTAGACGTATGAATTCAGGATGACTTTCATCCCCAGGCAGCAAAGCTTACCTTATCCTGTCAACCCTCATTCAGTCTTCCTTTTATAAAGCCACCAAGATGTGCAACTCATACCCTGTCGCGTCCGCTCTCGACCAGCAAGAAGGACACGACCACCAGTCCTTCTAACAGCAGTTTATTCAGCAAACTTCCGTCTTCATCTCTCTCGCTTCAACTTTATCTCTCTCAACTTTATCCCTCTCTTCATCTTTTTCCTCATCTATTTCCCCCGAACCCCGGGCCTCTCACTCTTATATACTCTCAGTCCCCATCCACTCACAGCAGGCTACATCACCTCACCAGGCACGCAGCTTCAGCCAATCAGGGCAGCAGGGGTGCGTCTCCACCAAATATGGACTTGTTTAAACCGCCAGCATCATGGTGCACCTGCGCAGCTCTCACAATGGTCATGGCTTATTTTCAGGTGTATGAGGAAGTCAGGTGCAAGTCATAAGACTTAGCTGCAGTCCCTGGCGCCTTCTTGGGACTGCTGCCACACCCTCTCCTCACAATACCCATCATGGTAGTGATGGTATATACATGGTCACAGTCCCATGGAAGCCTGCTGTACACCTTGCAGATTATACAGCCCATCTTATCATTGACCTGCCACATAGCCTTTTTGCTTTAAATCCCCTAGGTTGGTTGCCAATCTCACCAAATTTTTTTCTTTTGGTTTGCTCTGTGGTTGTGGCATTTTTGTTGCTTTGCTTCTGATTTAGGTTGAGTCTTGATGTGTTGCCTAAGCTACCTTTGAACCCTCAATCTTCTTGCCTCCATCTCCCAAGTTCTGGGTGCATAGGTGTGCACTGCTGAGCCTGACCTCACATGTTTGAATGTTATCACGTCCCCCAGCTCAGACCAGAAAGATTAAGAGTGCTGTAAAAGCACTGTTAGGCTGAAGCCCTGGGAATTGGAAGCCAAAAGTGGGGGAGGTGCAGGTCAGCACACGAGGGACCTACAGCAGAGTGAGCACAATGTCAACCGCCAAAGGTTAGAATGGTCCTCTGATTGTTCTAGAGATTGTTTCTCATATTTGGACTGCAAACCCAGGTCATGTGTTTGTGTGTGTGCAGCAGGAAGACCGTGTGGGTGGGTGAGAAAGGCCGATGTGAGTGACAGAGTGCTGCTTTATTGCTGCTATTGCTTCAAGCTATTCTGCTCAAAAATAGGAAATAACATGAAAATCAATAGGACATGATAAAAGTCATTGCTGAAGTGGAGAAGAGTGAGGTCGGCCGCATGTTCCTTGGACGCCAGGAAGCCCTTTTCCTCTTTTTCTCTCTGCTCCCCCATCTTCCCATAGCGTGGATTTATCCACAATGTGCCCAGATTCCGAGCGCCTGCAGGGAAGGAGCCTAATTGCAGCCACATGAAGTCTTGAATGACTTGGCTTATTGACATGGCCTCCCTGCAAGAGCAGAGGCCCTGGCCAGGTGATGATAATTGTCCTAGACAGAACTCTCAGACATGTGAGCTTTGCAAAGGGTTTGTGTCCATCAGCCAGAATCAGAGACAAAAACCATGGCTGCATGACTTGCCTTTGAAGAAAGGGTCTCACCTGTTTGGCAGAAACACACAAACTGTGCCCCCACCCACATAATATGGGAAGATAAAATTCACCCCAGTTTCTCTCTGTCAAAATTGAAGAGTTGTATATTGTATAAACTATACATTTATGGGCATGTGAATCCGATTTTTAATAAAGGAAAAATAACATTTCTACATATTTAAAACTGGATTGTTTTGTGCTAGTGAGGGATTGATCTGTGATGTGCCATGCCAATCCTAAAACATCTCCCTGAGATACACTACACCCCACTATTTTGCAGATGGGACTGCAGATGTAGAAACAACATTGTCATTTGGAGACAGACAGGAGCCTGAGCTGTGTGGTCTTCACCTGGCACGGGCTGGTCCTTTCTCTTCTGGAACCATAGTTTGCTTTGCTCTAAGAGGGACCTTTGACCAAAGTCTCCTTCTGGAACCCCAGCCTTTGCTTTCTCACGTATTTTAATAAGACAGTGCTGCTGGTTTGTGTTTGTTTTGTCTTGTTTTTAGGGGGAAATTAAGCCTCTCATTTTTGCTATCCTTTTCAAGAGGGAATGCCATTTATAACAACATTAAGTAGCAGCGAGTGCTAAATGCACTGACTGAGCTCTTTAACTAATGAAATTATCGAGTTGCACCAGTAATTACATTTGCTTCCCAAAGAAAATCAGAAGGTTTTTCAGACCAGTGTCTTCTAGTCACTAAGAACCCAGCTGACAACCACCTTACTTTGCAGAAATTCTGAATGGGCAGACACCAAGGCACCACCAGTTTGTTCCCAGCACAGAGTAGGGAGAGCACTGAGGAGATCATGTCCCCTCAGAGAGTGACACCCTCATGGTCACTTCACTGGCAATGTCTAAACAACATGGTGAGGGGCAGGGCATACAATACCACTCATGTCCCTCTGAGATGGCTGTTTCCTCTCACACGAGCCTCTGCTTCCAGACTTTAGAGCAGGGAGAAGGAGTGAAAAAACAAGACTCTCGGGAGACATTCTGGAGGAGAGGAGATGAGTGTGCAGAGAACAGGCACAGTGACCTATTTACCTCACAGTGGCCAAACCCGCATTTGTGATCTGGACACGAGAGCATCTCAGCCTTGTGTGGAGGAATCTAGCATTACCCAGACACAGCATGAGATGGAAGAATGTAAGTTGCCCCACCCAGCCTTTCACCAAAGCATTGAGTCAGTCATGAACTGTGGCTAGGGATCATTTCAATTGTGAGGTAAAATGGCTAGCTCATACCATAGTAGAACTTTCAATAACAGAAAATGAGATTTTTTTTCCTACTATCTAAACATGACCAAAAGAATCAAAAAAAAAAAAAAAAAAACCAACCTGCCTGTTCTGGAATTCAAAAACAAACGAGCAAAGCAAGCAATAATAAGAGTTCAAAGATAACAATTAGAGGAACATAAACTACTTCATAAATTGCCTGTCAAGTTCAGCCCAGCCCCCCTCACAGACAACTAAGAATGCATTGGAATGTGTCTACACAGAGAATGCTATAACCGAAAAGTAGATGAAGACAGCCCTTGAAAGGTTGGGGTTTATTTTAAAAAGCCAACATCATTTTGATCTGCAACTACTCTTAATGTTTGTTCTCTTTGGCATTTACCCCTGTCATCTTCAACATCCCCTTTCATTGCCCTGTGTTTAGCCCAGGTTACCACTGAACCCTGCTGTGTGTTCAGCTTCAAGTTACTCAAGGCAGAGAGACGCGAAGGCAGGTGCAATGAGTGTGAATGGGAACAGGTTGCTAAATCAAAACACATGATCGTCTAACTAGATGAAATGGTCAAGGACTTTGACTGCAAGATAAAGACCCACCAATTCTTGAAAATAGTGTAAAGCAGGACTTGGGACACATGCCTGTGACTCAGTTGTGGGTAGAAAAGGGTGATGCTGATCAACAAATTTAGGTGAATTAGTGTGCTTCTGGTTGAGTGAAAGTCCTTGTCCCAAGAGATCAAGTTGGCAAGAGTGTGATGAAGACATGACATCAACATCTGGCCTCCAAGGCATGTACCCATACAGGTACATATAGGTACATATAGGCACATGCTCACCTGCATGCGCGTGCACACACACACACACACACACACACACCTGAACACATAGGAATACACAAATATACACACAGACATGTAGCATACTATTCCATATAGAAATTTTATTGATCAAATATTTGAGTGGATGGCTAATAGATGACCAGAAACAACCACGAAGAAAACTAGAAAATCCATCGCAAAGCACGCACTCTGTTCTGCCTCTACTCCTTTATTTAAGTAGTTAAGTCTGTGCATTAAAGCAATAAAGTAAACTCTGGAATGTAAAGCCTCTGAGTTTTGACCTTAGCTCTGCCTTTGATATCTATCTGATCGCAAGTAATCATCTTAACACCTGTTAGAATCCATCCCCCTCTGAACATTCCGCTTGGAACTGAGCATCCATCTGCAGGGTTTCAAAGTCAACACAGCAGTGAGACTTCCTCTCAGTAAACTTAATGTCCACATTGAGTCTTTGTGCTGGTGGTTCCAGAAGGTGAACAGATTTGCTCACTTCATGTTTCCTGCTGGGTTTCTTTTTTCCCAAAATACAAACTAGATTTTAGTGTAACAGATGTTTGCTTATTATGGGAAGACAGCTCACTGAAACTCTGATGCTTGTTGAGTTTATTTCCAGGAGCAAGAATCTAGGACATTCTGAAGGTTTGCAAGGTAGCAGGGTCCTGACTGATAAAACATGGCCGGTGTCTACTATTTCATCTGCTTGGCATGTGATCAGCACAGTAATGGTCACTTAGGGGAAGTCAGATTTAATAATGACTATCTGAAGGGCAATTGCCACTGTCAAAATTCGGCCGATCTCAGTGAAACAGAATCTCCTTGTTTGAAGCTGCTTCTATCAGCTGGTGACTGACTATTTCGTCTTGTCACACTCTGGGATGTGCAGGTGAGGTAGCGAAGATCAAATGTGATTGGCATGCAGGGCCCCTTAAAACTGTCAGGCCACCTTGCAATTGGGCATGATGCCACCCGAGCAGATGGCTTGGGTGATGCTAGGCAGCCAGGGCAGGCATCAGCGCTGAGTATCCATATCTCTCACAGAAAGTAAAGTGCAGGTGTAGGGCAGCTCAATGTTTGAACATATTGAATTATTAGTATACTGTAGAGATGTTGTCTTTTAAATATGAGGAGCTAGAGGACCAAAGAATAAAAGATTCTGGGATTCTCAAGGTGAAGAGGCATGATAAAGGCATTGCCTATCATCCTATACCTGTTCCCTGCTTCACTCAGCCATCCAGTAAGTTCTGATCACCCACAATGGGGGGGGGATGGGGGGGTAACACCTACCTAGATCTGAGCAGACAGGTGTGCTTGCTATCACAAGTCCCTGTTCATCTACTTCTGTTATAGAAAATTTGCCCCACAAATGAGCAGTCCCCACTGAATACCTAACTTAGAATACACCCAGGTCCACTATTTGACATGGAATCCTTTCTAAGACATAGGTAGCAGAGTAACCATCATGACTTCAGGTAGAATTGAAAAAAAAATGGATAATATTTCCTCTAGAAACAGAAATATTTCTTATAGCTTGAGATAACCATCTCCTAACTCCATCCAACTTTATAAAATATAATCACCTGTGCAACTCTGAAAAATGAACAAAATGTGTGATGCATATATCTCTGTTGTGACTGCATCCTTTGTGGCTAGAGGGAATGCTGTTTAACTGTCAGATACAGCTCAGATTCCAAAACATCAATTTAGTGTTTTAGGAGGTTCTGCGACCTCAGCTAAAAGTGGAGACATGACTGGAGCCATAAAAATTTGGAGTTATAACAGATTGATACCACACATTGTTACAGAGTCCTGGAAAATAAACTTGACTGTCTGACATGATACACAGTAAATAGTTACAGAAGGAAGGAGAAACTTTAAACAACACTCCTGGAAGTAGCCTAGTAATCGAGTACAGGCTTGTGTATCTATGAGAATGCTACATATCTAATGGGAAAGACATTGGAAGAAAACTCACCCCCTCCCCCCAAAAAAAGAAAAAAGAAGAATTGGGGCTTATATATTGAGACTGTTGAATACAAGCATGACTTGGCTCTGCCTTACACAGGAGAACTTATAAACAACAGAAAGGATAACTCACAGATCTAGAAGCTGGGAAGGTGCTGTGTCTGGTCCTTAGGGATAATTCTTTGTGTATTTCCTGACACAACCTTCCTTCAGTTTCTTCTCTGAGGTCACTATTTTTATAAATGCTGACTTTATGACTTCAACTTCCCACAAGGCTTCCTCAGAGCATCAAGGGGAAGATTGCACTAGAATCTCTGGGATGAGTGTGCACTCTGTGTATTGTACTACCTGTACCTCTTGGCATCCTTTCTCAACAGTCTATTAGTATCCATATTTCCCAGCACAATGATGCCCTTGGCTTTGTCTTCCTGGTACCTCTGTGTAAAGCCAGGGTGAGAATATTGAAGTAAGCAGGAGTCTCCTAAATGGTCCTAGGGGCCAATCCCTTAAATATCATAATGGCTCTTATACAAGAAAGATGATCCAAGGTTATGCCTAAGTTCAAGAGACTTCCTCATGTGGCCTGGAGAGCAGACCATTTGGAACCTAACACTGCACCAGGCTTTCATGTGCAGACAGTGACACCATTAGAATAAGCACCAGACATGGCAGGTAGATGTGAATGTAGATGGATGTCATGAGCAATGGTGGCGACATTTTCAGCATATGCTGTTGGTGATGACATCGTGCCTGTCTTTTTTAATACTTGTGTATTCGTTAGCCTTGGATGGTGGCTTGGAATGGATTATCTTTCCTAAAAGAATCATGTGTTGACTTCCTAATTTCCATCCTTCACTTGTGTTTGGATCTGGAAAGTGGACCATTGAAGGTGTGATTGGTTAAGAGGCAGGCTTGGATCCCTAACCCAAGTCATGTATTCTTACAGAAGGAGCATCACACTGAAGTGAAGACAGGGGACTTCAGAGGTGGAGTCAAGACACTAAAAGCTAGAATGGGGCATGGTAAACATTCTCCTCCCCGAGCCATCAGAGAAGCCACTTCTACCACCCTAGATCTCAGGTCCCATCCTCCAAAACCGTGAGATGAGTCCCTGTTGCTCGAGTCACTAGGGTTTGAGTTCTTTGACAGCAGCTGAGACATTGATGGACAAGCAAACATTGCTGTAATGAATAACATAAGGTGAGAGGAGACAGGTTCTCCTGACAACTGTGAAATCTCATCCTGTGACTAGGTGACTTTTTTGATTGGACAAGAGAATGGAAGTCATGACACCTGAGAGACTTCAGCCCTCTGACTGGAGTATAGATGAACCCAAGAGGAAGAGCATAACTAATTTTTAACCCCGGGTACCAGTTGCTTTGCCTGATATTTTGTCAAGCATGTTTATGCCGTTTTCCTTGGTGGTCACAAGAGGCAGGCCTTTCCTTTCTCCTGCTGCCCTGCCAGCATCCAAAGCTCAGCCCATCTGATATCCTAATAGCTCAGGGGTTAGACCTGCTCTCTCTCCTCCTGGTCCTGCATCTTGGAGGATGTTACTATGTCTTGCTTTGACTGAACTGAAACTGTGATCTAATATGTCTCCCTAAAGTCCATCTCTTGCCTCCTCCTGTCTGACACTCCATATCAAAGCACAGCAAGGCAAGGGTGAAGGCTTCATCAGTCACATGGAGTAAAGGCCAGTCTCTAGTAATGTAGACCTCACCTTTCTAGAAGACATATTGGCTAGGAAGACAGGCCACGGGCATGGACCTGCTCTCCATACTTTTCGATTTTGTGGCCTTAGACCCTGTTTGTAACCACCAGACCTTAGCTTTATCATTATACAATCAAATAGGAGCAATCTTCTAGGACTGATGGCAAATGCACTGACCATTGAGGAGCTGAGAAAGAATCATTTAAGAAAGATGCTTTAAGCCGGGTGTGATGGCGCATGCCTTTAATCCCAGCACTCGGGAGGCAGAGGCAGGCAGATTTCTGAGTTTGAGGCCAGCCTGGTCTACAGAGTGAGTTCCAGGACAGCCAGGACTAAACAGAGAAGCCCTGTCTCAAAACCAAACCAAACCAAAACCAAAACCAAAACCAAAACCAAAACCAAAACCAAAACCAAAACCAAAACCAAAACCAAAACCAAAAACAAAAACAAAAACAAAAACAAAAACAAAAACAAAAAAAAGAAAGATGCTTTAAAAGCAACATGGAATTCATAGAGGTCTTGTGTTCAAATGTCTTCCCTTTATTCTAATTCTGAAATGCTTAAACTCTTCCAAAATGCTGAGCAGTACTGATAGAGACATCTTAATCCATGGAATGTTTGCCTGATCCTCAGAGCCCATATAAAAAAAGCTTATGCCTATAATCACAGCACCGAGGAGGTAAAGATAGGAGGACACCAGGTACTCAGTGGTAGCCAGCCTCACCTAATCAGAGTTCTAGGTTCAATGAGAGGCTGTATATCAAAACAAACAAAGTAAATGGCTTCAGAAGGATAGGGACTTGACTTCTGACACCCACAGACTGGCACACAAATGTGATATACATACATATGCATGTACACACATATGTATGCATGGCCAAACATACATAAGCACACACAAAAAAATTACAAAAAGCAAAGTAAAAACAAAGCAGTGTTGTTTTTCCGACTTCAGACCTGGGTTTGATAGAACCCTATTTGTTTTAAAATGTCTCCTTTTAATGTCTAGTTTCTCTTTTCAAATGTCCCCGTGGTTGCCTGCCTCTCTCTCTCTCTCTCTCTCTCTCTCTCTCCCTCTCTCTCTCTCTCTCTCTCTCTCTCTCTCTCTCTCTCTCTCTCTCTCTGTCACACACACACACACACATGAGACCTCACATAGTCAGTGTTGCCCTGAATCTTGCTGTGTAGGCCAAGATAACCTTGAACTAACTTGTGATCTTCCTGTGTCCACCACTTGAGCACCGGTATCAC
Organism: Mus musculus; assembly: GCF_000001635.26. Lineage (NCBI taxonomy): Eukaryota > Metazoa > Chordata > Mammalia > Rodentia > Muridae > Mus > Mus musculus. Next base: position 27,122,757 of record NC_000078.6, read on the forward strand.
AGGCTTATACTACCACATCCAATGCATGCGGTGCTAGGAATTAAACCCAGGTTTTGAGTGTGTTAGGCAATCACTCTACTTCCTGAACCACATCCCCAGCCCATCTCCATCTTACAGAGCCTTTCCTGGGCTCTAGGCAGAATTGATCACATCCTCTTTGTGCTTCAGTGTATCTTCATAGAATTCTTTCATGGCATGCAAAAATCTTCATAGAATTCTTTCATGGCAACAAACCACTGAAGATCAAATAGAGATCGAGAACTTCTATTTTTTTATTGTACCTGAGTAACTCAAACTAAAATTTGATCCTCAACTCTTCATCATGCGTTCAACTTCTTTCCATATTCCCAGTCAACTAAGGATTAGGCACTGGGAAGGCATAGACACTAAGGACAATAATCTCAGATCTGAGGACTCATGGTCACCGTGTCAAATGGTACATCTCATCAATTTAATGAGACATTAAGTTATTTTCTAAGTATTAAAATACTTAGTTTTTATTCTCTTATTTTATTACCTTTAAAATGCCTGTTTGCATAGTAATGAGAAAGAAAGACAGGGTGTGGATTTGGGTGAGTGGGGAAGTGAGGAGGATGTAGGAGAAGTTGGGGGAGAGGAAGCCATAATTAAAATAAATTGTATAAAAGAATCTCTTTTAACTTTAAATAAAAGAAAGAAAAGGACTAGTAAACTATAACCCCAAACAGCCAAGCAGTGGCGAGTGTGTATGCTTTTGTGTTCACATATGAACAGTTGCCACAAATGGAATGTTGCTTACGGAACAGTATGGAGATATCCTGGCCACAGGGAATGTTTCACTGCTTCAGTCCTTTCCTCATAGCTAAACATCCAAATGTCCCCTCCTCAGTGCTTTCTTCCCAACCCCTTTCCTTGCCTTTGGGTACAACACTTGTCCAAAGCCTTCAGGCTTGATGAAGTGAGAGTACTACGCCATCATATGGGGCTCATGCCCACTCTGAGGCAAATCAACATTTGTTCCAATGATGAGCTTCAATGAGGTTCTTTAAAAATAAAACCCAGGAATTGCCTGCAGCTTCTCTGCATTGAGCAGGATATGTTCCGATTCAAACACCATGAATGTAGCTTGTTCCCACTGATGGGGATGGATTTGGTGGCTTTGAAATTGTCTCAAAAGATGACTTTTGAGCCTCAGGATGAAGCATCTGAATTTTGAAAACAGTATCTGCTATTTTATATATCACAATTTTATATATCACAAGCATCTGAATTTTGAAAACAGTATCTGCTATTTTATATATCACAATTCTAAAGGTGTTGTCCATTTCAAGGAAGAAAGACAATTTTCTTATTTTTGAATGCTTTTTCCAACTTTTATCTAACATGTACATGAACACACTTGCATACATGTGTCATACTTATACACATTTATTACACGTATGTAATCTCTCTTTCTCATGTGTATTACATTTTCTTAATTCACTGACCTGCTAATAGACACATGAGTTGATTCCATATCTTTGCAATTGTGAATAGTCTGACAGAAGAGGGAGGCAAACTATGTTTAAGATCCCCTTGTAGGTTTTGTGGGTATGTACTCAGAAGCAGGGTCTGTGGTTTGTGAATCACCATGCTATTTTCCTTGGTGATTGTAGCAATGTAAATTCCAACCAGTAAATGGGGAGGTGTTGGACACAAGATAAAAAACCTCGAGCAAGCAGGGCAATTATAAAAGTTAAGTGAATAATATGGCAGCTGGAGTTGAGGCTATTATATTTTGCACTTGAAATGTGTTATGAATAAAGGAAGATGGAGAAGAAAGGAGGGAGAGAGGGAGAAAGGGGAAGAAGAAGGAGGAGGAGAGGAGAAGAAGGAGAAGGAGAAGAAGAAGAGCAGAAGCAGTAGCAGCACCAGAAGAAGAGGAAGACGAGAAGGAGGAAGAAGAGGCAGAGCAGAGGAAGAGGACGAAATGCGAAAAAGAGGAAAGAAAAGTCTAAAACAAGCAAGGGAAGTGGGAGGAAGAAGGGAAGAATGGGATGCAGGATGGGAAGGGAGAAGATGATGTGAGAACATGCCCACTTCTCACCACATCCACATAGGGAAACATCTCTAAGTGTGTTAATTATAGAGTGCTCCTATCTGATAAAGATATCGTACTAAAGGTAAAAGCAGAGGCATGGGAGAAATTTTCTGAGAACATGGAGTATTTTCAGTCAACTTGGCAAAGAAGGGAAAAACCAAAGTTTTGCGACAAAAACTAGGGATGTCTAGATGTCCATGGAGAAGAATGGCTTTTCAATAGAGTTGAGGCAGGGCTCTGGGGTTGGGACAGGGCTCAGCTTATAAAATGATCAGTAATCAGGAGGTCTAAAGTTGAACCGATAGAAACAGCCTTAAGGAAGTTAAACACTATGGTGCATCCTGTAAAACCAGCACTGGGAAGAGACCGGACAGGTCCCGGGGACTCACTAGCCAGATCGTATATCTATTAGCAAGCTATAGACCAATAAGAGAGCCCGTTTCAAAACATTTAAAAAAAAAGAGTGGATAGCACACACATGCACATGCACACGCACATGCACATGTACACCGATGGTGACCCTGATTTCCAAAGCAGAAACAGTTTGATTGCACCAAGAGGCTACTATAAAAACCCCTCAGATGCATGTCTTTGTATGCATGTTCATTAACCAGTGAGCATCACCTGTCCTTCATGAATTTCCACTCACTTTCATGTTGCTGTTGTACCAACCCAGATGTTTTATACAAGCCCAAAGGTAGTCTTATCTCACCTGGCAAGGCCAGTGTAATAACAGGACAGAGATAATGGGTCATATTATTGATATTTCCTTATTTTACAAAATAGGCAAAACTATATTCATTAGTATACTAAGAAATATTGTTCTAAGTAAGCAAAATTGAATTATCCTTGTCAAAACAAAGGAACACTGTACACCCCATGATTTGGTGTCCCTAATTCTTTTAATTATGCTTTTTCTGTTTGCTAATTTGTGGAATTTGCTAACCCACAATGGTCCCCTCTGTCGCTAATGATAGTGAACCTGAGTTGCCTGTGGTGCAAAGAGGTTTGCATACTTGGCTCCTGGCATTCTGAATCTTGGGCACCATGTAGACTAATCAATTGGTTCTTTTTCTCTCTTCAGGCTACTTCAAGCTCTGAATGAATTAACAACTTTGAGATCAGCCATTACCAGAGGGATGTTCTCTAGAAGGAAGAGCTCACTCACCATGCTCTGAACTTGGAGAACCCAGTGAAGTGCCACAACAGCTCTTACACTCTCTTAGCCTTAGTGTTACACCTTTAGTGATGGCTATAAAAACCACACTGGAGATAGTTTTAACATTGTTGCTCTCCTTGTCCACGTCCATCCTCAGATGTACAAGTTGTGTTAGCCTGGAGTCACCTAGCAGGGCTGTAAGTCTGAGAAATAGTCACAGGGCAACTGGTGGTACCTGTGGTTTCTGTTGTTGTGATGAGACATCACAATCAAGGC